>NC_143014.1:105487648-105800148 GCF_055824585.1 Amblyomma mixtum | reverse complement strand
TGCGTTCGCGCCTGCGCTCTTTTGTAATTTCCTTGTTTCCATAAAATCGTTTTTCTTTACCTGAGAAATGCCGCTATTGTACAAGGCGCGGATGTGTTTACTGGCATGGCAGCAAAAAAGTTATAACAGGTTTTCTTTACACTTCCTTCTTTGACACTGTTTCCAACTTCAGAAGTTTCAATGACTGTGGTTTCCTATATAGCGTCAGCTTTGCGCTGACCAGAACTTTCATATGGAAACCCAGCTCAGTCATTAGAAAGCCGCCACAAGCCTGACCTGCGCAGAAAACCCTCGTGATGTTCGCTAATAGCACTCAACGAGGGAAAAATCAAAGAAAACACAACTGTGCCCTGCGCCCTCCCAGCGCGCTTAGGCGCACAAATAAAGCGTGAAGGTAAAGAACGCGAGCGGACGAGCTCATCGAAACTAATGTGCGCCCTGACAGAAATCGACCGACGGGGGCCACGCGCGGCCAGCGCAGCGGACGGAGCGGCGCACTTAAGGAGTACTCCATTGTCCGGCCAGTCCTGAGCCCTGAGCGGGCTGCATCATCGCAGGGGCTTTCCTGGGGACGAGACGCTGACCATCCGGGCCCGTGGCAGCGGGATGACAAAGTGCTAGCTTGACCCCGGCCATTTTGGCAGGAGGGAGGATCATTTACAAACGTGCCAGCCGGGGGTGGCTGCGGGTCAGCGAGTGGACGTCCATCAGGCGCCAATCGGCCGGAACGCGCAGAGGGGAACCGACCGGCGGCGACGACGCCGCGCTGCCACCCCCGCATCGTCGGGTCGGCTTTCCCGCAGGGTTTTGGTGCTACGGAACGGTGCCCGCTTGCGCTTGGGGTGATGTCGCAATATCGTTGCCGCTCCACCGCCAGGCGCCCTGCGCGTTACACGGGCAGACGAGGGGTCCGGCAGAGGTGTCTGCTCGACACGAAAACGAAAACTCTGCAGCGGTGCCAGCATGCTTGCGGCATAGGACCCTTCACGATGTGGAAGCTACAGCTGTGACTTTTGCAGCTTGGTGTCAGCTTTGGGGCGAAGACAGCCAAGGAAACGCCGATTACGACTATACGCTAGAAAGACCGGGGAAAGAACTTAATATCAGTAACGTTCAGCAGAACTTCAGCCAGGAAACCGTGTGATTGACACTTGAACAAAGTAAACAGAGAGAGAGAGAGAAGCAGCGAATGCAGTAACTGAAAAAAAAAGGCTAGATATCTGTTCCCATTATGGTTCAATAGCACGGCAAACATTGCTCAGCAAGTTTAGACAAAATTTGTACAACGCATGTCTTCAAAAATGGCGCCCTTGTCGAAACAAAGCCCAAATATTTTGCATTTTTATTTGGCACTAATCTAATGCTTTGATTAGAAGTGCATTGTCTGTTTGTTTGCACGCTGCCACGTCATCCTGCTAGACGAGTTCGCGAGCTTGTGCTGGCCGGCGAACCACAGAAAGGCAGGCAGAAAAGCGCCTGTTTTTAAACGGACAAAATCAAGGACACAAATATTGAAAACACTGCCACGGACCCTGCTGTGCGACAGGAAACAAGCCACGAAATACTCTCGTGCGATACCGGCCAACGGACGCCAGCCGCTGGCGTTCGTCACCGCAATTCCCGCTCGATTTGCAGGCCCCGGAAGCCCACCAAGGCTGCACCGAGACTTGGACGATGTAGAATGCCGTTTCTAGGAGCAGGCCGGAGCCCAGCTCTCGGAGCCGAGACTCGGGCCTCTGAAGGCGGCAAGACCACTGACATGGTAGGTGTCCAGTGAAGCCTGCAAGAAGAAGAGTGGGAGGATAGCAAAGGCGTGGTGATTTTTAGAACGTGCAGACACTTGAACAGCGCATTCGAAAACGGATGGAGGGAGATGAAGCTAGGAGAAAGAACGAAATGTAGGTACTATCACCTTCAATATTAAGTGTAAAGCGACCGGAGGGAACCAGCTGTGGATTCTGGTCAATAGATGAAAAGATTCGGAAGGACACTTAAGCTCCGCCTTAAGGATGCGACGCGCCAGTGTTAATGGTTATTTGCTACTTTCTTGATACCTCTTTAAATACACGCACAATTAACATGCATCAGTTAGGATATTAGGCAACAAGACACACGGGTTATCCGTTTAACCAAGTCGAATGAACGTGCCTCAATGGCCTAGGGATAACGTGTTTGACTCGTAACCCTAGGGTAATGGGTTTGATTTCCAACTAATTAAGCCGAATGTCTTTTAAGCGAAATTAATTATTCACATGCTTATCTGTCATAACGACATTTCAATCACGCTACGACCTCATACAATTTACCTGCAGCGTTAATCATCTTAAATTCAAAGCTTACTCTGGGACGTCACAACCCTCTCGACCAATCCTAAGTTAGTGTGAAAATGCACACGAGCTTTCCTCCGAACGTCCGCTCTAGCACTGTCGCATAAATAATGAGCCCCACATTGCACAAACATTTAGTGGCCATTTTTCTTTTTCTTTTCCATAGACCGCTTCACTGTCCACAAATCTCGTTAGCCTCCACGTTTATGCACCACAGATTAGTACCGGTAGTATATAGCTGTTATGTACTTTCCTTTCGAGGGATATCGCCAAACGGCTATTCTTCACCTGAGAGTACCTGCCAACTGCACTCTGCCTCATTCTTATTCTGCTAGTTATTTCATTCTCTTGGTCCTGATCTCCAGTATCTTCCTGCCATAAGTAGATGCATTTCCTTACCTCAGGCAATGCTTCACTGCCTATTGTAAACTGTTGTTCTATTCCGTGACAGCTAAATATTACTTTAGATTTCTTCATATTAATTTTTAGACCCACATTTCTGCTTTGCCTGTCTATGTCCTCGATCATGCCTTGCAATTTCGTCCCGAGTTAAGTAGCAAGGCAGTGTCTTCTGCAAATCAGAGATTTCTAAGGTATTCTCCACTAACTCTTCCAAATGGAAGAGTTGGTGTAAAAGTTAATGACATTACCCTACTTGTCTCTTAGTGCTTGCATCAGAATTTGGACAATGGCTAACTTCCACTTGACCACTTTTAGATTACTTCTGCTCCTTACAGCCTGCTCGATGTTCTCCAAATTTTACTTCCTGATGTCGTTATGTTACGCTTATTGATAACCTTTCACAGTTCTGCCAGCTTTATCCTATGTATGTGGTTAGAGGCTTTCATATTCTGACGTTTCTTAATCAGATTTTTTTTCTCTCGAGTGGACTTTGACACTTACGTGGCTGTTCAGTCCTGTCAATCCTGACTTTGGCAGCATCCTGTTTAGCTACCATACCTCCTATTTCTGTTGCGAACTCCGCAATGATCTTTGTAAGATTATCATTCATCTCCTGAACGCTGAGGTCATCACCCTTCGCTAAAGCGGAATATCTGTTCTCGAGCGCTATCCTGAATTCCTCTACTTTCCCACTTACCGCTAACGAGTTGATGCGCTTCTTCCTTACCACTTTATTCCGCTTCATGTTCCTATTTAGGCTAACACGAGACCTTACCATCCTATGGTCACTACATCTCGTTTTACCGAGCCCCGTTCGACACTATGCCAAGATGCGCTCACGGTATTATATTAAGCCTATTAATTTTTTGTCTCGCCGTGTGGGCTCTTCGAAGTTCAATTCTGGTTCTCCTGTTTGTGGAAAAAGGTATCCGTGATTCGTGAACATTTCGTTCTGCGAACTCTGATAATAACCCCGCCCCGCTATTCCTAGAACCTAGCCATATCCACCACTGCCTGGTGGCTTTTCTGTTTTTTGCTTACCTTGGCATTGATGTCGTCCAGCAGGACAGTGTATTGCATTTTTAGTCTACTCATCGCCGATTCCACGTCTTCATAGAACCTTTCGACAATCTCGTCATCATGACTCGATATAGGTGCGTAGGCCTATACAACTTCAATTTCAACTTTTATTAAACTGTATTACGACACATGCCCCCCTATCGTTCATGCTGTAGAATTCCTCTGTAATGCAAGCTATATCCCTATTAGGAATCCCACGCCTACTTCTCGCCTGTTCACTAAACCACGGTACCGTAATACGAGTTCACCCTTTAGCATTATACAGGGTCTGTTCTGAAAGTAGTAGGACTGGTTTTTTCCTCGGCGAACGGGCGGACGAGAGGTGGTCTGCGCGTGCAGGATCATTGAAGGGGGATATTGGGAATGCTGGGGAAAATCGGCAATCGGCTCTCGGTCGTTCAAGAGAGGAGGTCGCTTGTACTGTGAACCCCTGTCGAAACGTCTCATCACGCAGAATCATCGAGCGTTTACTGGATCAGCGATACGCGATTACATTTTGAGTAAATCTTGGTAAAACGGGCAAAGAGACTCACAACATGACTAAGGAGGCCTACGGTGAGGCTTCCATGGGTAGATCAGGTGTTTTTTGAGTGGCACAAGCTGTTCCGAGAAGGTAAGGAAAGAGTGGAGGAAGACGACCGCTCCAGACGCCCTTCGACCAGCAAGGCCAACGAAAATGTGTAGCGAGTGAAATGTTCACTTAACAGTGATCGTAGAATGAGTATCAGAATGATGGCTGATGACTTGAGCATTCCTCAAACCCAAGTTTTTGAGATCGTGATAGAAAACTTATCCATGAGGAAAGCGTGCGCGAAGTTGGTGCCGGGAGTGTTGTCAGAGGAGGAAAAGGCCAACCGGTAGGATCTTCTTCATGATGTGAATGAGGACCCCAATTTGTTTGCCCAGCACAAGGCGGCAACGCTGCCTCAGCCCCCCTACAGCCTCGACTTGGCCCCGCCAGACTTTTTTCTATTCCCGAGAATAAAATCGAGGCTCGAGGGGAAACATCGCGGATCGGTACAGGTGGTTCAACAGGCCGTGACGAGGGAGCTAAACATCATTCCGGTCCAGGCGTTCCTGGAGTCGTACGAAAACTGTGAAACTCATTGGCAGCAGCGTGTAGGTGCGGAAGGGTGCTACCTTGAAAAATTGTAATCGTTTGTACTATTCTCTTGAATATGTTTTGTTTAAAAAAATGAGTCCTACTACTTTCAGAACAGACCATGTATATGCTTCATTTGTACTCCTAACTTCACTATGTCCTATGGCAACCCATTACATCCCATATCCGCTAGTTTAGAGGCCCGTGTACTATGCGATGTCAGTGCACATTAAAGAACCCCAGGTGGTCGAAACTTCCGGAGCCCTTCACTATGGCGTCCCTCATAGCCTTAGTCGCTTTGGGACTTTAAACCCCATAAACCAAACCAAACCAAACCATATCCGCTAGTTCCTCGAACAGCACTGTTAGGCTAGTCTCCCTGGATAACGTTCTATGGCATTAAACGCTGCCAAGTTGTTACCAATGATGGCCTGTCCGGAGCTGTAATGACGCATCCAGCGAACTCATGTTGCCGTCGTCGTCGTCGGCGGCGGCGCCCGTACTCTCCTCCTCTCCCGCCTCCCCTTCCCCTTTCTCTCTCTCTCTCTCTCTCTCTCTCTCTCTCTCACTCTGCACCTCGCAATTCTCCCGCTCCACCTGTCACGCCGGACGCATGCCTTATTGGATGGATAAGGAACCATGCGTGATCGTGTGTGGCACACTGTGGTCGTGCTTGAAACAAGCCTACCCAGTAGTGCCCCCCACCCCCACCCCATGGCTGGTTACTGCACCAGGCTACTCCACCTTTCTCAGCAAAGGTGTGTACCAGTACTTACCGTGGCGCTAATGAAAAAGTAGCAGCGTAAACTCTGCAGTCATCCCACACCCTGAGTTACACTCCGACTGTCATCGGCGCATCACACAAACTGTATCGCACCACCCAAGTTGTCGCTGAAATTTGCATTTCGACAATGATAAACGTGCGGGAAAATTTGCATGCCTATTTTCAAATGCTAAGCCAAGCGTCTGGCCGCGGAGTTAGCGACTGTGCTGATGGCACAGCTAGCTGTCAGCCCTAGCTTCAGAAACGGCAGCTTCTAATGAAAAAGAAGTAAAATAATGAATTGGGAAGAGGATCACTACAAAATACAGCTCGAGATCACTCTTTAGTGGCTGGATTTGCGGCCACAGTTATTTGCATTAGCACAATTAGCACTCAGTTAACGATAGTTATGTGCTTGTGTTGCTTGTGAATAATTAACGCGCACAATTTTTTTCTTTCACATTCTTCGCAACGAGTAATGAGACACCCCACACAGCCTTCAGAAAGCGAAAGTGATCACCCTCACTGGCTTTTGTGCCTCATTGACCTCTCAATACTCATCCTTGGGACAAGTGATCACTCGCTCAGACCTCTGTTGATTATATTTTTCTGCGCTCTAATGCCATGACAGAGACAGACATCGCTTAACCCGTACGACACACTTTCAATAACTTTATCGTTTGTTTAGATCTGAAGAATAACTTTCGCACTTTTACGATTCAAGCTACGTGAGCGACAGAGAGGCAACCAAGTAAGAAGCGAGTTCTTCTCCATAAGTCTTGATCGCGCGTGTAGCAGACGAAAAGGCGCAACCGGTTTTTAACCGTGTGGTGCACAGCCTTCATGCTTTTGTACTTTATATGGTGCCAGTCTTCCGATAATAAGAGAGTAAGTTCCACGGGCGGACGTGCCACCTTAGAGAGGCAAAGAAGGAAGGTCCTTCGTGCGACGCAGGGTCAACACTGATAAACAGAGCCGCACGGCAGTTATACAAGGAAACCTAAAAGTCGCTTATCTCGCTTCCATCACGGCTCTCTGCTCGCCTGGCTACAGGGCATTTAGGGTCGTTCCTCGCGTTTGCAATCCATATTGGTTGCATCCTGTCATCGCCCAGCTCTCTCACTCAGCACCTTTTCCATTGCCGTCTGGGTCGAGGCCACCGTGCAAATCCGCTGGCTTGGCTCCAGCTGACGTTCCAGAGCGCCACGATAGCCAACGGGTTTCCGCGTTTTACGAGTCGCTAAGATCACGTTTAGCCTTTTGGCGATCCTTGGAAAAACTCCTTAAGCTTAAACACGCCTGCAAGAGCTTATTATTGCTTATAAAGTCAAACATATGTGATTCGTTCTTCTAGACTGCACGAATGACCAGCTATAATAATGTAGCTGCCCTCGGGCAAATGCCAGTTTATCATGTCACACTTCACTACAGGCAAGATACACTGCTGAATTCGATGCTCGGCAAGCAACCCGTAATGCTGCACTTCGGAGATCAACCACTGCCGAATAAAAATCCCTCGAGCAAGGTTAATCAAGCATTTCTAACTTTTTTTTATTTTTTACTCGCTCCTTGAAGGGCGGCGTTTCAGGCGATGGGGGCAGGCGGGCGTGTGAAGAGGGTGTGTATCATGGAATCTGGGTTAGTACCCATCCTGCAAGGAATGATACGTTGTGATGTTGCCTTACCGCAGTTTAGAGATATTGTGACACTATGAAAACAGCCGTGACGCGCACGCCTCTAACATTTTTTCAGAGAATCACAAGCGGTAGGTAGTGCAGATTCTGGTCTGCCACCCAAATTTACTCGCTGCGTTGACAGCCTGATTGCTGCGTTTTCTGACTGCCATCGGAACCGACAAGATCCATCCGGAGCTCGACAGGCATGGTCTCGTTTACGGGGGGCTGACTGGCTAATGGCAATTTTTACGAAATTGACGCCATGCTGCGGCGGTAGCTGCGAACTAATCCAAGAAGGATCGGCGCGTGCGGAACCCGGTCGTTTGCTCCGTTGCCTGAATGGTTCGCTTGCAAGCATATTCAGTGTTTGTTGTCACAGTTTTGCGATACAAATATACCTTAAGAGCACTGTTGCGTGGATGCTTGCACGCTAACAGAATAGAAGAGCCGTTAAGCCTTATTGTGCGAGTTTTCTGGCGCCTGCAATGCAGAGATAGTGTGTGAACGGGATGTTTCCACGCTGTAGCGGAACGCTTTCAGGACCGTGAGAGCACAGTTTTTATTAGACACCATGTTTATAATCCAGGAAAGATGGTTGGCCGGGAGTAGAACTGCCTGCGGCACTGTTTGTTATGCAACATCATTGGGAACAAGTTACAAACGCATTTCAAGCGGGAAGAGTTTTGTGCCTGACCGTCTCTGTAAAATCGGTCCTTGTTACTGTACGCGTATATGGTACTATGGTGCTTTGTTATGCACGGTGTGTTGAGGCAGTGTGATGTAATGGTTTCACTCGAATTTCATTTTATTGCGATTCTTTCTGCACTATAATTGCCCCATGCCCTCGCTGTCGCTAGATTCAGCTATACGAACGGGCAGATGGCAAGAACAGGGAAGAATCGGGCGAAAAGAAGCATGAAATAGCTGCTTTATTTGCATCACTTCCATCCAGTACTTACGAACAAACGCAGATCACAAGGCGTCGGTAGTTGCTCCGAGAAGACATTGCGCAGAAAAAGACTACCTCATTGTTCTCGCTTGCCACCTGTATACATGATTAGAAATCTGTACTGATATTTAAAGCGGTACATGGGTAGAAAAATTTATGAGCATGGAAAAGCGAAAACTGGCGTTGCTTTAAAAGTTAACAACCAGAAGACAATGACCGGCAAAATTTTATGAAGTGCCCTGTGCGAAGCAGCGTATCAACTTGACAATCGCTGGGTCTTACTTACCTCACCTTCTAGTTTTGGCATTCTCTTGTTGTGCACGAGTCTATCGCCGAACAAAACACGTTGTGGGGCTAGTTGGTGGTGCACCTTTTCTTGAAAGGTAGTTCATCGTTATTTTTTTTGTATTGTTTTTTTTTTCATACGAGCACACTAGCAGTCTGTGTCTGCGCACTCATCTGAAAAAAAAAGGGTAGCGCTGAATTACTTGACTAGAAAAATCTTTGCCACAGATTTCATGGATTTTAAATTCTCTCCAAAGCTCGCGTCGGCAGCCGACCCGTCCGCTTTCATGTTGGCTGTTTTTAAACCCAAGAGAACAATTTTTTCCTTCTCTCGCGTTTATATCTTTTGCACACTTGAAAAATCAAACTGTTTAGCTCGCACATGCTTGCCACCAGAGACAAGCAAGCGTGATTCCACCTATAGGCTAGCCCCGGGAGCAGTCCTCCGTAATGTCGCCATATGGTATCAGTTGAGGCGCTCCCTATACGTCAAAAATTAACAACAGTTAGTCCCCTCAAGGTCGTGCATTCAGCGCGAAGTAAATCGAAATTGTCTAGCGTAAAGTAAAAGCTTCCTTCCCGACATCAGTGGACACCAATATGCACCTCAAATTGCAAAAACGATGCCTTGGTCAAAATTCCTTGCAGCGGTGTGTACCCACTTGGTTGCCTCACTTGCTAACGTCGACTAGTTCATTGAAGAACACAACCTGAGAAGCACTGAAAACGAGGAAAGCCTGGAAAATCTAGACAAGGGCTTTTAGTTTGCGTAGCCGCAACCCCGTGGCGCATGGCAATCAACATCAAAAACCACCGCACAATTGTCCAATGTGTGGTGCATCCCTTCGGTTTTCTACGGCCGTCAGAACTACGCTCAGCACGAGCATTAGAACCATTTAACAATTCAGATTTTGCAGTGCGTAGGAAGAGTAGTCTCACTATCAACAAGTTCACGCAGCCTCTGAGCACGCTGCGTAGTTTTCTCAGTTACAACAGAGAATATACCCATTCAGTTACAGCCGCCGTGATGGCTCATTGGTTACGGTGCTCGGCTGCTGACCCGAAAGACGCGAGCTCGATCCCGGCCGCGGCGTTCGAATTTCGATGCAGGCGAAATTCTAGAGTCCCGTGCACTGTGCGATGTCAGTGCACGTTAAAGAGCCCCAGGTGGTCGAAATTTCCGGAGCCTTTCACTACGGCATCTCTCATAGCCTGAGTCGCTTTGGGACGTTAAACCCCACAAACCAACCAACCATTCAGTTACGCGGTGTTTACGGCTGGCGACTAACAGGTGCGGCTTATTGCCGATGTCCAGGAAAGCTGGGATTGATTGTGCTGCTCACATAGAGTATGGAACTTAACAGTGAAAAATAAAAATAAAAGTGTGTGTGTGCAGGGGGGTGAAGGGATAAAATTCGTTGACTAATTGAATGTGTAGAAAAAAAGTAAATATAAATAAATTCAAGTTGAAGCTGGACTCCGGCCGCTTGCGCTAGTTTACTGCAACCTATAAGCGCGAAAGCCCTTATATGGAGGTTCAGAGCCTAGCGAAATCGTCTAGCGTTTGTCTGTGCGAGAACAACCCGGATCGTACAAATTCCACCGGTGCCAGCACCTGCCATCTCATGGTGGCGCGCCGCTTGACCGCTGCACCACTGCGTCAGGAGGGGTATGAGGACTCCCCGCTACCTATGAATGTAGAGAATGACCAATTCCGCATATATAGATACGCCATGCTTTCGCACTGTACACGAATGTTGCAAACATTCTCTCTCTCTTTTTTTCTTTCGACGACTTATGATGAGTGTGCCCAGATGAGCGCAGTCCCCTTGTAAAAACGGGGGAACGTCTCTCAAAATTATTTCGACGCGTTTTCTGTTTCGGTTTTGTTCATTGCTCAGAAGGGAACGAACCGCCCAAATTACCAGAGTTATCTGCACTGTATCACCTCCCTATATACGCCCTGTAAAAGTTGGTTTAAATCAGCTGTCTGAGTCTGACAAACATCTGGCACCGTTGACATGGTGGCAAGGTCGTCGTAGCAATCAACCGCTAACGTTAGCCGCATGTCGGCTACTCGGAATTTTCCCATCGTCTGCGTCATGAGAAATAACCTAGTTAAAGTGGTGTAATTTGCATACGAAGCTGCGTAACAGGCTTGCGGGATAGCGCGTGCAAAAAGTAGCGTACGTCCACTCGAACCACAACGTGGGAAAAGGCGCACAAGCAAGCATACTCATATCCAACAGTGACGAGTAGGACGGATACAGTGCTTCGCGTCGACTGTATTGAATTCAATATGTTTCAAAATTTTTCTCATCTAGCAATACAGATGGAGGAATCGTAGAAAAAGCTGCCCTGGGGCAGCTTGATGAGTCTACGATCCTAATGATCGGCAGGGAGGCATAATAAGAGTTTATACAATTAAAAAAAAGCACATCAATGAAACACCAAAGAATACATGAAACAGCAATATTTATACATAAGAGAACTTAAACCACGTTACTAAAAAAGAAATAATGAAGTTCTCGACGTGAACAGGAAAACAAATCGAAATTAATGTGGATATACCTATTTAAAAGAGAGGACTGATGGCATTCTTTACCAAGATTTAGTCGGGGTGTCGGCACTGTCCATTCTTCGCCATATCTTATTGGATACACCGATTCTTTTTTCTTTAGTTCCGCTAAATTCTTAAGATTTGTTATATTATTCTTGATTTCTGTTTTGAAAGTGACACTAAGGCGATATTTATAAAGATTATGTGCTTTAATGACTCTGGAACGACAAATGAAAGTTGCACTTGGATGTCGGAACGGTGAATTATATGTATTTCGGAGATATATTTTTTGCATTAAATGAATACGTTCAAGGTTAGTGAATGTTGTAGTACCCCACACTAACTAGCAGTAGTTTAAATGCGAGTTCAATATTGAATTGTCTAGCACCATCTTAGTTAGCATCTTAGTTAATATGTAATCATCTTCTCTTGATAAAGCCTCTTTCCTTCGTTACAAAATACGAATCTTTACTTATTTCTGAGTTGCATAGTAAATGTAATCAATGAAATGGGTTCTCGTTTATTTTCAAATTCGTATTTTTCTGACAGAAAAAAAAAACAGGACAACACTTTTTTTTTTTCGACCTTCCCAAGTTTCTTGAAATTTTACATGCATTGGCAGGAGTGATCTGCCACCACTCTGTTCTCTTTCATCGATGCATGTGTGCACCGTATCACCTGTTTGGTGTTTTCTGCAAGCAGCCTCGCTGAGAAAGCGATCGGAATGAATTAGCGTTAGGCCTATTTCCTCCTCAAGTGAAGCAGTGTATCATGTTCGCGCAAGGACGCTCTCTTGTGCGGGATGACAAACTCTTTGGGTGACAACCTCTTCACGTCTCGTTCTATCCTCTTCGTGTCGCGAGTCACAAAGGTATTCACCCCAGGTCACAAGTCCTCAGGCCGCAGGGCCTGTTTTTGGGTCGTGTAGAGCGGTACCTAAAGCGCCTGCGAAGCACATGTCCAACATTATGGGATATAAAATTTTGAATATTGGAAAACTGTAAAATGCTGTTATAGAAGTATCGAAGGTAATGGTCCATTCTGCCGATGTGCAGCAACATCTTCGTTTTAAAGCTTTTTCCATCGCTGGAATCTATTAGTTAGGACTGCCATAGAAAACCAATAGGGAACGCTTCTGACGATAGCAAAAATGTGCAAGGCTGTCGACGGGAGATCTGCGGATATAATTATTACTACAGTAAATCTCACAATATATAAAAAATTGTATTCATAAACTCTTTCCTATTCAAAAATGGTTTTGTTCAGAATTGTTGGGTATGTTTAGAGCCTAGGGGATGACATAGCTGTTCCATTAGAACGCTCAGACCCTCAGACTCATACCCTGTGATCCGGGGGCTTGTGACGAAGCCTGTACGCATGCAGCATGCAGGCTCAGGCTCGTAATTTCGTTGCATTATACTAATGTGATTCACAGCAGCACTTCATAGCATTGTACTATTTCTTGACTGCCTTTTTTGCCCTAGTCATGAGTTTTCATGCTGTCAGCGCGTCGAAATACACTCGTGGTAGTATAAATACAGGATAGTAGTAACCGCTCCCTCACCCCTCCATTCACTTCCCCCGTTTCAGCTCACGTCGATTCCCGTACTCAAGAAGGTGCGCTGTGCCCACTTGTGCCATAAAGCTGCCATTCTAGCCTGTTAATTTTATAAAGTGTGTGTAAGGTGACTTGGGCTCGTTCTTTGCTGATTGGTATGAAATAAGAAACGCATTTTATTTTTAAATGCGGCCGTACAGTGAACTATTTTTACATAACCCCGTTGTTGACATATGCACCTTAATGTAAAGCAGTCTATAGACTAAACCGATAGATTGCCGTTCAGTGACGACAAGTACGGAGCTTTCGCAAGGACAGGACTTTGTTCAGTGAGAAAAGATTCAAAACGTCCCCGCGGCAACTCATCCCGCATTCTACGCATTAAGAGTGATAGCGATTTTTAGGCAAGCAACTTCATTAGCTGTGCTGCGTAAATCGTTGCTGGGAAATAAAAGCAACGGCACAATGATAAAGCGAGATATTTCGTCTCCTGGAGCGGTTTTTTTAGAGTAGGCACTGCATAGATAACAGTGTTCAACGGAAAAACGCATCACACTGGTGAAAAAAAAGAAAGAGGAGAACAGCGGTGTCTATTTGTAGACACCGCTGTTCTTTGCTCAGAAAATTTCTTTAAACAGACCATTGACTTTAGTCAATAAAGTCTATAAACTTTCTATGGAGCCATCTTTAGGCAACCTAGAGATTTATGGCCGTACACGTTAAATAAAGTTGAGGATTTACTTTTTTTTTTGTAATGAGGAAAATCCTGAAGCCGAAACTACGCCCAGATATACTGGGATAGAAAACAAATCCATACATATTTTCTTTGGAAAAACTTTGATACAGAAAGTTGCCCCGTGACGACTAGAAAACCTGGCAGCAAATCCAATTTCAAATTAAAAAATAATGAGCCAGATCCCGCTGATGTAAAGATCAAAATGAGCCAAGTCCACTCGTGAGAGCCTGGGCCTCATAGCTTGGACTGTTTGGAGTGAGGTGTCAGTTATTCTTCCTCCGGCGCCACTTTACGATCTACTGCACAAGATATGAAGAGCGGGATATCTGAACGCCAAAGTCGGCAATAAGCAAAGAATCGTTAGCTCCAACGCCAAGGCAGCAAGGATGCGCCTCTGCTGCATTGCACCTTAAAGTATTTTTAGGGCTAGATGCTACTGTGTTCCCAAATTTATTATTTCTCGCGAAGCGAAAGACACATACAGCAAACGATAGGACTAGAGGTTGTCCTATGGTTTTCTGCCGGTTTTCTGTTCTGTCGACGTCTACCGCTTTGATACTAGTAATTACGAATTTAAGAAGCTACAGTGAAGGGAATAAATTCTAGATTCAATACTCTAGCTTCCGCCGCCGAAATGGGAACACAAAGAAAAGAAGTCTGGCTCGTCAGCGCTTGTGACAGAAGCCTGCTAATCACATTTGTTTGCTTGTGTTGATGAAGTACAGAAGTGCCCTTGATTGCACGCAATGAATGTTCTAATTGTTCTTCTGCTGAGTTTACAGCACAGCCATTTCTAGATATTATGTTCACTAACAGAGTTTGAATTACTACTGCAGAAATTAAGTTTTCGGAAGGAAACTTTGTCAAAGCCACAGTTTCACATTTACAAGAGCAAAATCAATAGTTCACATGCTGATATTGACCAAATCATTAGCATGATTGCTAAGGACATGGTGCTGTGGAGTTGGTCGAAATTACTTGTAAAGCATATCATATAACAGCTTGGTTAGCATAGCATATTATGCGGATAAGAATCTTTCGCATTCTTCGTACTTCCTGTTAGGTGCACATGGCTCATTTCCAAAAAAAAGCTCCTCACACACCTATATTCAAAAGTCTACTGAAAGTCTAATAGGCGAACTTTTATAGATTGTCTATAGACAATGAATAGATTTATGGCTATACACTTTTCGTAGACATCTGTCCATTGACGAAAGGCGACTGAAAGCTTAGTAGACACAGGCCTGTAGACTGTCTATAGATGTTTTATATATGGTTATTTTTTTTATGTTCAGTAGACTTTTGTCAATGACAGGCTAGAGACACCTGTCTACTTAACTTTAAGAACAGCACTGAATATAGAACGGTGAATAACGGTTAAAAAAATGTCAGCATGCAGCTGTCACAAATGACATAATAACCAATAACTTACTAATTGAGTTTATTACAAAGCTATCCAGGCTGGGCATATCTAATACATGCACGATAAAAAATGCATCATGTCATAAAATACAAATTGATATTATCGTCTGATTAGTTTCTTCATGACGTCCTTGCGGCGCGTTGTCTGCTGTCCACCATCCTGGGCATGTTGATGATCTGCACAGCGCAAAAAAAAATGATAAAAGGTTAATTCTACTCATGTCTCCTGCACGTGTGCTTTATAATGCAAAGCCATTTCTTGGCTATCCTATACTAGAAAGGCAATCTTCATCGTTTGAGTAAATACGCATGAACATTTTAATTGGACAAAACATTGTACAAAGACCCTTAATCTCTAGAGCACTCTTCCTCCCTCTGGATTCAAAACCTACTTCCAAGACTTATCTATGTATGGTATTCATTCTACATTAGGAGAGAAGACTGAAAAATCGTGGCACGTGTCTGCAATCGTTCACTACGCGGCTGTTGAGAATGCACTCGCATAAAATCCACATTCAAAGCTCTTAACACAGCTAGGGACACCAAGAGGAGGCTATTGTAACATTTAATAAAGCGTTAGCATTAAAGGGGAGGGTGCAGGCGGAAATGGCGACAGCCGCCACGCGTGACGCGGTGCGATACTTGTGATGTCATCACAACCTGCCCACCGTGGTACGTGGCAATTAATGATTGGTCGCAAGAAGTTCCTCAGGGAGAGCAACCAGGGTCTCACTAGCCCCATCGGTGGCTGTGTTTGAAAAAACCATCTGCTGTGGCACTGGCGCATCTCTTAGCCGCTGCATCATTGCACCAAGAGCGCTATTGGAGGACTAGAGCACTGCACGGGCTCGGTATTACCCGAAAGCCGGGGACCGGCCCAGCCCGCGGGCCGGCCACAACAGTTTTTTGCCGGGCCTGAGCTCGGCTTTGTATTGCAGGCCCGAGTGCAGTCCCGAGCGGAGATCGGGTTTGTGTAGTGAATGGGTACTTTACTAAACGTCCCGTCGTAAGATAGCAAGGCTCTGTCTATCTCATAAACTTTATTATAATTTTCCCCAACTGCGTGAGAGCCTAATTTTTCCCCCTTTAAGATCATCGCGACGTTTGTTTAATTGCCGTAGTATTCAACGCATTCATGGTTCAACCAATGCGTCCAATTCCTCGTTCTTGCCAGCTGCCATAGCCGAGTGGAATGTCCTTCCTGACAGTGTTGTGAATGAAGTTAATTCCCTAAAATTTAAACAGATGTTAATTGATTTATTCCCCAAATGATTCCTGTTGAAGGCCCTTTTTCTTTTTATTTTCTTTTTTTTCTTTTTTTTCTTGTGTTTACCTACGTACTCGCTTGTTTTTCTTTTGAAGTGTTCACAGCTGTATCTACATGTGTCTAAGTTTATGTTCCAACTTTGTTCTTTGTTCTTTGTGACTTGATTACTGTTCGACCCCCCCCCCCCCCCTTATGTAATGCCCCCTGGGGCCCTTAAGGGTAAATAAATTATGATGATGATGATGATGTCTGCTTCTTATGTTCTCATGGGGTTAGCAAACGGCAGGTCAAGATAATTATAGCCAGTTTTCAACTGTTTCTTATGACGGCACGAACTTATGAATCTTCGGTAATATTGATATGTTGTGATATGTTGAACGGGCAAAGAAATGAAAACAATGCACAAAAGTAAAAAAAATTCAGGCAAAAGAGCATATATACCATTATGTATTTCTTAAGCTCATTTGCGCTGCTTGCAAAGCTCTCAGGTTCTGAAGCACTGAAAGGCTTGGTTTGGTTTGGTTAGAGGGGTTTGACGTCCCAAATTGACTCAGTCTATGAGTGACGCCATAGTGAAGGGCTCCCGAAATTTCGACCGCCCGGAGTTCTTTAACGTCTAACAGTACACGAGCGTCTAGCATTTCGCCTCCACCGAAATTCGATCTTTACTCAGGTTTCAAAACGAAGAGCGCGCAGGCCAACGATGGCGGGCAGGGCTCGGATAACAAAGACGGACGAGTCCACAGAAACAAAAGGCGTGCAACGGAAGGGGCGACGAGTTGCAGCTCGTAAATGTTGTGTCTAGAACTTGTTTATTGTGCAATTATGAACACAGAATACAAGATTGAGATGCCATGCCACCCGGTACACGGTGCATACATGGTATACAGACACGAACGCACAAACGCACACTTGTGCCCACACTTGCCAGCACACATCTGAAACACTGCTGCTTTAGTACACAACTCTTCCTCACTTCCGAATTTTTACAAGAATACTGATCTTCAGGAGCCTTCAAGGTTTAGGATGCAAATGCGACGGGCCTTTCATTCCCATTAGGCATTTCGAGTGAAAGGACGGCTCCGAATCCATGAGGGCCAACGTCGCATGCTATTGTCGTACCTCCAGGTTTGCGGTGTAGTACACAAGGCTTCTGAGGATTTAATCTTCTTTACTGGCTCAAATGCCACCTCACACTCTTTTGTCCACTTCTATGGTGATCATTTCTTCAGAAGTGTATGCAGTTGTCCGAGAAGATTGTCACTGCCTGTAATTAACTTCCCGTAATAATTCACGAGACCGAGAAGCGACCTCAACTCAGGCGTGGACTTTGGAGTCGGGGCGTTCATCACTGCCTTGATCTTGTTCCGAGTTCTTAAGGTGACAAAGCGATGACCACTTAAAGAGCCCTTAAAGAATCCCAACGCTGCGATGGAGCAGTGGGAGGTGACGCTGGCCAGCGACACCCAGGAAGACCAGGAGGCAACTAGTCTCCATCGCCAGAGCGCCGGCAGAAGCTACTGGACTCCTGGACTGAGGACCCCATCCACAATCCACTCTCGTCTCCTTTTCTACAACAAAAGTTTATTCTCTCTCTCTGCGCTGCTACACGGCGGCCGCAGGAGAGATGCCAAAGCGTCACTGCACTTAAATCTGAGGCTAATCTTACTAATCTCGAGTCCATACGCTGCATCTTTAGGCTCTGCCTCTTTCATAAATTTTATCACAGCCAACTTGATGTTTCAGCTATCTTGCCAGCTCATCGCTTATCAAGCCGTACCAACCATTCCAAAGCAGTCTACCCTGCCCCAGCACAGACTACAGCTCATCTGCGCTCATGCTTCGTGCAAACTGCTAGACTGGAACAGCCTGGCAATCGACTCCGTGCACCACTCCGATCCACTGCACTTCAAGGCTGCCGTCCAATCTCTCATTAGTGAAACATTCAGCCCATCCCTCATGTAATACCCCATTCCTGGGGCATTTGAGGTATTCATAATAAAAGTCATTCTGTTTTATTGATACATGGCTTTCTTTGTGTTGATGGTGAAGAGTGGCTTGGACTCGTCGTCAACTTTCATTTATAGGTAGGCTTTTTATGATTTATCTTTGAAAACCTTTGTCCTCCAGCTTACTTAGCGAAGGTGTCTTCAATGCGGGGTAAGAGATACTGATCCACCACCAAGTCAGGTTGACTGTCGTTTTAAAGTCTCTGACCACTTGACAATGTGGTCGATGGACACCTGAAAAACTCATTTCATTGCCACTCTTTTTCCTTTTTTCCCCTTTGTTCCCCTCCCCAAGAAGTGTAGAGTGGCCTACTGGGCATCGCCTGGTTAACCTCCCTGCATTTCCGTCCATTTCTCTCTCTCTCTCTCTCTCTCTCTCTGCATATTTGCTTTCAGCACCATGGGCGCGTCGCAATCACTATGGCTCACTTTTGCTGCGATGCCGACCGCTTCCAAACGTTCATGCTCAGTGTTCGCTATCTCCTTCAAGGCATATGGCAGTTGTCGTGGTATGCAGAACTTAGGCTGAGCGCCGCTTTGAAGATGCAGTTTCAGTTTGACGTGCTTGAGGTTTCCGATGCTGTCATTGAAGACGTCCTTGTGTTTTGTGAGGATGTTGTTCAGTTGGTCTGCCCGTTGCCCCAGTTGGTTCTTAATCCTCA
This sequence comes from Amblyomma mixtum, assembly GCF_055824585.1. Classification (NCBI taxonomy): domain Eukaryota; kingdom Metazoa; phylum Arthropoda; class Arachnida; order Ixodida; family Ixodidae; genus Amblyomma; species Amblyomma mixtum. Next base: position 105,781,350 of record NC_143014.1, on the reverse strand, counting down.
ATACACTGTTTAGCTCGAGATATCAGGTATATTTGGAGAAGCGAAAAAATTTGGGCTATGAGATTGATGCGTGGCAGCACTTTTGCTTGTAAATGCAAACGGCAAAGGCATATAAAAGGTCGGTATTAATCATGCTCAAGACAATACTTTTTGAAACTTATCCCAACGGAAAAGATGGGCACGTCCCTGAATTCTTCCACCAGTCTTTCCCCTTTTCTTTCAAGGATTTCTCTTGAGACAGGTGGAAGCGCTGATGAAACGTTTCTGAGTTAAGTGCGTGGGCAGTAAGGACCGAAAGATAGAATGAAATTGTCTCGAGCGATTCATTTTAACAGAGATCGCTTTTATTATGGCGTGCATTACTGTGTGCGAGCAGCCTCACTTCACGAATGGCTGCCTTTCCTCGTTTTAACTGTTAGCATTAAGCATTCTTTATTTGTACGTATAATCTACTTCAAGGAATAATGAAAAGCAGCCTTTCTAGGCTTCTTAAAAACAAGATACTTGAGGGCGTTGCATTATTCTCTCCGAACAAAAAAATATTTTCTTAATTTCTGAAATAGCCAAAGTGGTGAGTGCTGTAACCATAGTTGCAATCACCCGCTGCAGAGTGGACCTCTGGACGCAGTGCTGAAGCTGAATGCTTAGCTTATTCAATAATAGGGCATTTGAACGAAGGACCACGTTCACATGTGCGAGATAGAATGGTGAGCTTGAACCTCCAAGTTTCCACAAAAACTCTCGTAAAAGTTGTTAACGCCTCTTTCCGTGCTATAAAAAAGTTCTCGAAATAAAGTCAGTAAATACTCCCAGCTGATCGACTAGGCTAATAACGCTGGCAAACATGCTAGCTTTTTTTTTACTACACGTCAAGTAAATTGTTTTCTTAATGTCTATAACACTGGCCGGGCAGATGCTCCGGTTTCACAAGGCATATACATAGGAAGAAACTATACGGCCGGGAACGGACCATGCGTCTATTCATGCTTCCAATGACAATGATTACGTTGTCAAGAAAGAGCATTTACTTGTATAGTTACGTCTACAAACTGCAAACAATGAAAATACAGAAATAGACATTCGAAAGGGCAGTCTATAAAATGCAAATGAACTAAGAAAACAAATTTTTACGCCCGTAGCTACGACAGGTGATTTATAAGCTAGACAAAGATCAAGTAAATCTTCTTTTCAGCTTACATCTTTGACAGCCTTGTTGTGTTTCTACACCCCCCCCCCCCCCTAACTCTCTTTGTGTGTTCCCGTCACACCTGTGCCCACTTAGGCCATGACCAGATGCAGTGCGTGATTCTGCGAAAGGGGTCTTCTTTCATGCACGCGCTCCCATGCAACCTCATGACAGGCGGAACCGAACACGAGGGACGTATTCGACTCCTGGATTCCTGGTACCATCACTTCTGCCTAACTGCCACGACGTGTCTTCCGGAGTTCCCCTTAAACGTCACCCAAGGCACCCAAGTATTGACTCTGCGACTTTGTGTGTGTGCCTCTGTCAGCTTGACATGTCTCAACGCCAGCTGCTACCTGCGGAGACGAGCGTCTGCAAGCGCCTGCCATTCAACCGGTCCTCGCATTTCCTTGGAACAAGATATGAAATCCACCTGGCCGGAAACGACTCGCCCGTCAACATGCTCTTCTGGACATCTCCGAGTATCCAAGGGCCTCAGCGGATGAAGCGAGTTGACGAGGCTGTAGGTGTTCGCCCTTGACGTTTCCTTGGGACAAAGATATGGAATCCACCTGGCCTGAAACGACTAGCCCGTCAACACGCTCTTCTGGACATTTCCAAGTATCCAGGGGCCTCAGCCGAGGAAGACGACGAAGCGGTGAACGACCTTGGAGCACCCGGACGAAGTCCCTACGATTGGTTGAAAAAGGCGGGAAGATCTCGGGAGGGTCTATTTAAAGCGCTCGAGCCGTTCATCAAAGCCATTCCCGGAGCGACTCCCTGAGCGATACGCTCAACGTTTCCCTGAGATTTCTCAGTTTTTACCTTGTTTGTCAATTTTGTAAATAATCATATAAAAATGTAAATACAGTTTTCCTTCACTTCCCCTACTCCCCGTCTCCGGCCCACGTTCATTCCTCCTTCGGCACTGCGGCGGTGCTCCTGGACCCGATGCATGGTGGGACACGCTACTAGCCCGGCAAAACATATCAGCCTATAGGCTGCGCGTAGACAGAGGAAACAGATATTCCCTTGGACTTGTACCTAGACATAGAGTCTAGACTCTAGTCGGGGAATAGAGAGGAATGAATACTATCAAATTGCGTCCATAGACTTTAAACTCCCCGATCGACTTGCATCTAGATGTAATGAATCGATAAAAATTAGGCTTCTAGTTGACTTGTGTCTATAGACAGTATATGGACTAGGAATATGCAAATATTAACTTACGCCACTAAATAGTCTCTGGACTATGAATAGACAAAAGTACGAAAGACTCCCAGTGGTCTGTTGTCTATAGACAGTGTATTATATTGTGTACTGTATTGTATAGACAGTGTGTTGTCTGTAGAGACATTTCAAACAGACTCTCAACCAACTTTTGTCTGTGCGCTATGAATAGACAAAAAGAAATATAATAGGAAGGCGGCAGAGTCTACAAGAAGTTTATGAAAGTCTATAGACCATTTTTTATAAGGGCGGCATCATCATGGCGCGGTTTCACGACGCCAAGCTTTAGCTATGAGTTTGACCACTGTAGGGCAAAGCACGAATCTGTTGATACAACTTTCAATTCCTGCACTGAAAAAAAAAAAAGCAGCCTTCCGCTGTGAACATATGGCGAAACATCTGTGAGGGTCCCATTTATCGTCTGCGAACAGAAAGTAAAGTGCTCAGTTTTTTAGTTTACAGTCTATTGAAAGCGTTTTAGAGCCGGAAAAAAATGCATAGCCTTTCAGTCTAGAGAAAACGACAAAAGTGGCTCTTAGTCTGAAACTCGCCCGGCGACCACAGATTGCGCACTCGGGAAGTCAGAAGGAAATATTCGCCTTCATTTCAGCATTTCTTCTAACATTGAGAAAAAGGAAGTCTTACGCTCCGATTTCGAGCGGTCCCTTTTTGGTCGCCGAACTGCAGATGCGACTAGAAAATTTGCTCGTATAGGGTGGAGGGCAGGGCTAATTGGAGATCGCTGAGAAGCCTTGCCCTGAAGAAAACGCGATCTTGCAGATGATGGTGATCAAGAAGATAATGGTGTTTCTGCTGGAGAGAAATACGAATCAACTTTCTTGCGCCTCCTTTAATTATTAAAGTGAGGGAGCCAAAATGACTCCTTATTCAGATTAGGTTCTCAAGAGCGATAGGCAGCCTTTACCAGCAGCAAAGAACTCAGCCCCTTGTGTCTTGTACTAGGTGTCTTGCATTCGTATAAGGTGTTTTGCAGATCCGGTTGAAGCACAGTTATATTTAAAGAAAAAGCTGTTTTCGCCCACTGCTTCTGTATTGAGTTGACTTACCACTTTACGCAACGAATACGAGATGGCTGATAACACGATATACTGGTTCATCTGCATTTCATTTGCAACCGGTAATCGCCTAATGTTAGCGAATAAAAACAGTATTTTTTACAGAATAAAACCTTTACGCCTATTTTTACTCCGCGCTCTTGATCATAGCGAGGAAATCTCTGGTTCGATTGCTTCACACTTGAGCTATGGACGCCGCTCCGATGGAGCCTTCTTGATCACACTGTTCATTTTTTCGTGCCACGTCTAAAGGATTTCTTAAGTCGATGCAGTCTTCGCCGCGCTTGCTTCCTCGATGAAACCAGTCCGGGAAAACTGGCGGCCGTTTATTAGATGGGGAAGGTCTCGAAAGATAACGAGGATGTATACGTGGGCCCTGGTGGAATCGTGACTTGGCCCCGGGAGCACGTCGTCGCTGTCGAATGATTCAAGAATGAGCGCTATAAGAGACACACGGATGCGTCAAACGAGCTAAAGTGTGTCACCTCAGCAGGATGCAGCCAAATGAGTGCAGGCGATATTCTTCCTCATACCATTTGGCCAGCGGAAAAGCTGGGGATGACGTCACTCCATACCTCTCCTTAGTCTGTGCGCTGCGATATTAAAAAAAAAAGCCAAGAAGCGGAGAGCCGTAGCAGCCTCCAGCTGAAAGGACTGCAGAAAGAGACATGCGCGTCACCCCTGTAGCCGACAGCGTTAACGCGACAGCGTTAAAGGTTCCGTTCGGCGGAAAGCCTGGCGTCGGCGTCGTTGTGACTGAAAAATCCTGATTGGCTGAAGGGGTAGTGACGTAGAAAAGCAGTTTCGAAAATAAAAAAGGTGATGAATTGAAATTGAACCGCTGTTGTTTTGGGTCCAGAGCCGAGCACGCTGCCTCTGCACCACCAATGGAGTCCTTGTAGGAGCACATACCCTACATCGCACGGTGGACGAATTATATTACAGGAACGCTTAGTTATTTACGATGCCTAATTAGCGTCTTCAATTAATAAGAACAACGATGTGTAATAAAGCAGTACGTTATGGCAACAAGCCTGCCGATGTATGCTCAAGGGTGCGCCAAGGGCCCCCAAGCGACCGTAGGGACTCGAACGCTGTCGCGCCATACTCAAGAACTTAAGTGTCCCTCAAGTTTTGCGCCGTCTTCTGATCACCGCTGGAACTGTTTCTGGGTAATCTTAAGAGCTCTTCAACCCATATACAGGGTGTTTCACATAACTAAACCGTGTAGTGTGCGATGTCAATGCACGTTAAAGAACCCCAAGTGGTAGAAATTTCCGGAGCCCTCCACTACAGCGTCCCTGATAGCCTAAGTCGCTTTGGGACGTTGAACTCCAATAAACCATGAACATAACGAAAATCAAGGTTTAAAATAAAATCGGCGAACTGAAACTGGGTGAAACAAACGACATGTTGTTTCCCGTCGTGTGGCGGTCCTCAGACGATTTTTTTTTAAATTCCGCCTAATAGTAAATTAGCTAAAACTAATTTTGCAACATTCATAATACCTTTAGGGTCACGTGCGTTTTCTTAAGTTGTAGAGGGGGATGCAAAACAACTAATCCAGTTTTCTGTAGCAACGTATCGCCCTTTTTTCCATCAATTAAAGGAAGCCCGCGAAATACGAAAAAAAAAAACATGCGATTGCTGTTTTGTGCAACCGTATTATAGCGCTGCCAAACGCGTTCTGAATGAACAAAGCGTGCGCGCTCACCGTCTCGATGTGAGCAGCCGGCTCCGCTCTCTGCGCCGTGTTGAAAGTGCGTCAGCACATTCTTCTGGAGCATTAAGAGCGCACGCCGTGATCTCCCATCAGTGATAGGCAGGCTACGAGAGCAAACTCAGATGCAGCTTTTATAAAGCCATCACACAGACACAACAATAAAAAACTACACAGGATGTTTACAACATTCAAATCGGAGCGAAAGCACGGATTTGTGCTAAGTAGAAGACAACGGTGAGCAGGCAGTGCCGCAGGACGGAGTAAATGAAAGTTGATGAAGACGATGCTCTCCAATGCACAGCGCGAGAGTATGGCGCAATTTAACATGAGGCGTGTTGACTGCGGCAATAGCCTAGTCCAGTCGTTCGTAAACAGGGCTAAGCCAAGGACATTTACGAAGGATTGGACTTTTTAATGGATTGGTTTCCTCTCCTATGCGCTGTATATCCTTGCCGGGGCCTTTTAGTTCTGTTATGTTTTTTATCAAGTTTGTGTCACGCAGCGCCTACCTAGGTGCTGTATAAATAGTTTTTTTGTGTGTATACACACACACACACACACACACACGCACGCACGCACGCACGTGTGTGTGTGTGTGTGTGTGTGTGTGTGTGTGCGTGTGTGTGTGTGTGTGTGTGTGTGCGTGTGTGCGTGTGCGTGCGTGCGTGCGTGCGTGTGTGTGTGTGTGCGCGCGCGCGCGTGTGCGTGTGCGTGCGTGCGCGCGCGCGCACACAAGGGAGGGGAATGAGGGGCTCGTTATAAATACGAGAGAAGCCAACAGCCACAGAAACCAAGGAACACAGGGTTTCTTTATTTATTTATTTTGGGCTGTTGATCAATGAAGAATAGTACTAAATCCGTTATCACTTAAAGATAATTGATTCAGTGTTTCTAATCAATTCCTTTCTGTACATATCCATGTAGAATAAATAACACGAAAGAAAAGAAAAGCGGCGATAGCCTAGTGGTCTTGCTGAGCGGTCCTTTAAGGAGATCTATTCGCCCATCCCGGGTTCGACTACCAGTCATGGATATTGATTCAATTTGCTCTTTTCTTTTTCATGGTTTCACCTCTAAATCAGCTAAAGGACAAATTTACACGGTCTACGATTGAAGCCCGATGTCCCGTAATGAAGCTTTCGCTTCTAAAGAATTGAGAGTAGTGAAGTTGCGTGTTCCAAGGTAGCCTCCATTTTCTTTATTTGTATCAGTGTGCAGCCCCTCGAACTGAGCGACCGGCACTGATTTGGGCGCAGTCAGCGCGCACGTTTCCTTCGTCCAAAACACGGTTGGGAGCGCTAGGACATAGTAGCACATGAGTGCAGTCGCATGTTTTTTTTTTCACCTTTCGGAGGTTTCCTAGGCCGAAGACAAGGACCCCCTAGGTTATAATCATCATCATCAGTCTGATTACGACCACTGCAGGACAAAGACCTCTTTTCTAATTTCTCTCCAATTAACCCTCTCCTATGCCGGCTGCAGCCCCCCTATCACCGCGATCTCCTTAATCTCATCTGCCCACCAAACTTTCAGCCGCTTTCAGCTACGCTTGCCTTCTCTTGGAATCCAGTTCCTAACCCTTAACGACGACCGGTTACCTTTCCTTCGAATTAGATGCTATGCCCAAGCCCATTTCTTCTTCTTGATTTCTACTAGGATGTCAATAACCCGCAATTCTTCCGTGACCAATTCTGCCCTCTTACGCTCTCTTAACGTCGTAGCTATCATTTTCCCTTTCCAAAGCTCGCTGCGATGTCCTAAATTCAAATTGAACCCTTTTCGTTAGCCTCCACTTTTCTGCTCCATAAGTGAGTACCGGTAAGATACAACTGTTATTTACTTTCTTCTTCAGGGATATTGGTAATCTGCCATTCATGACCTGAGAGAACCTGGACAGCAACTTGGGCATGTTGGTTATTCATTTGTGACGGAACAGCGCAGGAGCAGCGCTTGTCTCCTGTCCCGGTGTCCCGGTGTTTAGCGCTGTTCCGTCACAACTGAGAGAACCTGCTAAATGCGCTCCACCCCACTCTTATTAACGTGATAGCGTTAAAGACCCCGTTACGCAGAAAGTCCGGTGTCGGCGTTATCGGCATGGCCGCCATTGCGAGCGAAAAATCATAAGCATGACTCTGGCAGGTGGGGCCCAGATAGCAACCTTGGAGGCAGGTGGGCCCCCTAGGTCATGTGACCTTGCGGCGACTTCTAAAACCTGCCCACCGGATAGTGAGCAAACTTCCCCCTGCGGCAGGTGAGAGTTAAATTAATGATTGGTCACTCGGGAAGAGGAACCTGGACCGCACAAGACCAACAGCTGGGAGCACCTCCCATCGCAGGGTAGTGGGGTATCGCTTAACCGCTGCCTATATAGCTGCACCAGGAACGGTACGAGGACACCCAGGGACCTATGAATGTAAAGTAGAGAATGTCCTTCTGCACATGTGGGAATTAACCCATTACGCTATTGTGTCCTACCCTTAAGGCTGAGCTTAAGTGTCTCCTCCAATTTTTTTCTTCGATAATTATTTCGCTTTCGTGATCCGGATCTGCGGTCACTACTTGTCCTAAGTATTTGTATTCCCTTACCACTTTAAGCGCTTTGTTACCAACTGTAACCTTCTGTTACCTTCAGAAACTGTTGAACATTACTTTGGTTTCCTGCATATTAATTTTTAGACATACCTTTCTTTTCTGCCAGTCTTAGTCATTGATCATGCTTTCAAAATCATCCCCTGAGTGACTTAGCAAGGCAATGTCAGCGAATCGCTGATTACTAATGCAATCTCCATTAACCCTTATCCCCAACTATTCCCAAGCCAGGCCTCTGATTACTTCCTGTAAACACGCGGTGAATAGCATTGTCGACATCGTGTCTCCCTGCCTGACACTCTTCCTTTTTGCAATTTTACTGCTAACTTTATGGAAGACTATGGTGCATGTGCAGCTGTTATAGATATCTTCTAGTATTTTTAAGGCGAAATCCTTTAATGTATCATACTGTCGTGACCAAGACGTGTTAGCAAATGTGTCCGCGTTTCCGATGCATGCCTTATATGGGCATATCCCAATCAATAGCCAATCTTGATCTTAATCGCGTGCAATCGAAAGACATCGGAACATGATATAAAGAGACTTCGTGATTATATCATTGCACTTAATGACTAAATGACTAATTGTAATTAGTAGTAGTTAAGAAGTGGCATCTGGGACTGTGCACTGCGCCTGTACCTTAACTAACATTAATTAATCAGTGTACAAGTTAAGCTCACGTTAACTATCACTAACCATACATTAAATAGTGTCACGAAATATAAAAGTCATGCTTAACTATCATTAACCATCATTAATAGTTCGGCGTTCCTAGACGTTACATATGCATTGTGTCGAACATTCTAGAGAGTTCCACCACTTAACAGGTGAGTGACCGGATATGATGGATGGCGTTAGTACAATAGTAAAGACCAATTAGCCTAATTAACCTTTCTAGTCAGACCACATAAATAAATAAAACTGAGTAGGAAATTGGTCGAGTTGGGGAATCGAACCAGGGTCCCCGGAGTGCGAGACGAGCACCCTAACCGCTCCGCCATGCCAGCTCGATGGTTTGGAATTAACAAAGGCGCGTCTAGCTAATACGGTATCTTCGTTCACTCCCATCTTCCTCCCTTCTCTTACGGCGAGGTTCAGGTGTCCACCGATATATGCGAGAGAGATACATTTCCTTTCCTCAAAAAACAATTTACTGTCGAGCAAGGCGTAGAGCCGAATGGGCGATGGCGTTCTGTGGACTTCCTGGCAGCGTTGAAATACGCTGTCGCGTTCCAGTCTTCAAGGCGAAGCTTAACTTCTTAACCACACATCAGTGACACAAGCAGCAACACTGCGCTTAAGGCTTTCGCCTCACCGCAATTTAGGTCAACAAAGTGCCCCCCTGAATTTTGCATAATGTTCTCCGACACCCTGGTTCCGTAACACCTGAATGACTGCGGAGGTTTTGAATCAGTCAAATTATTTCTCGTAATATATGATGGCTATATGGGAGGGTTGTTCAGCAAAGACTGAGGCTGATTCCGTGAAATATTTATTTCTGAAGATTACTCATCACGGCATTTATCACCTTCAAAGTACTCTCAGTTCAGTGAAATGCACTTGTCCCACCGTTTCAGACATGCCTGGAAAACATGGGCGAAGCCATTTTTTGCCATCTGCCTGAAAACCGCCTCCAAAGCCTTGACTGCACTCTGCGCCGTATAAAAATGACGTCCCTTTCGTTCCTGTTTTCCTGTGGGGCACAAGAACAAGTCGCAGGGGGCCAGATCAGGACTGTAGAGTGGGCGAAGGATTGTGGCAATGTTTTTCCAAGAAATTAATTTAACCGATGTGGTAGCAACGTGAGTCCTTGCGTTCTCGTGGTGCAGCTTCCAATTTCCCGCAAGCTCGGGCCTTTTTCTTGAGATTGGTTTCGTCATCAGTGTCTCCAAAAAGCATCTGTAGTACTGGGCATTTACTATCTGGCCTGTAGGAACTGCATGGGTGCAGATCATTCCCCTGTGGTCGAAAAATGTGACCAACGTTGCCCTGTTTGCCGACCTTTGCACCTTAGCCTGCACTGGTCGAGGCTGCCCTTTTCAGCCCACTCAGTGCTTTTGCACTTAATTTTTGGGTCATAGCAGTATACCCGAGTCTCGTCTGCAGTAATAATGGTCGACCGCCAGTCTTCACTTTCCTCTTCTAGGCCCCGATTCCACTCAAAAACAAACGTCTACATGGTTTTGTTTCTGGACTGACGTAAGCAGGTAGGCGATCCACTGCGCACAGATTCTTGACATGTGAAGATGTTCTTTCAAAATTCTGTGGGTGCTTCCTACTGAAATCTCCGGGTATTGGGCAAGCTTCCTGACAGTAAGGCGTCCATCAGTCTTGATCATTGCATCCGCTGTGCTAGTGCACTGCACGGGCTCGGGCCGGCCCGAAAGCCCGGGTCCGGCCCGGCCCGCGGGCCAGGCCGGGCCGGGACATGATCTGTTTTGCCGGGCCTGGGCCGGGCCCGGGCCTGAAGTTGCGGGCCCGGGCCGGGGCTTAAAGCTGCGGACCCGAGCCGGGCTTGGGTCCGTACAGAAACGGCTGGTGCCCGACTATTCATTCACTATTGCAGAGTGAAGTACACAACTGCGGTACTGGAGCTCCGACACGGATGAGATATGGGTTATCGTACGCGCAGAGAAAAATCTAAGCTTTACTCATTGACTTATTTATTTCCTTATTTCCACGCCGCTGTGGCTTAGTGGTCAAGGCGCTTGATTACTGAGCCGGGGAACCAGGGTTTGCTCCTAGCCTTGGTGGCCGCACTTCTGTTTAGGCGGCAAGCATGACAGCCATGTACTTTGTAGTATCGTAACTCGTTGAAGAAACCCAGGTGGTCGAAATGATCCGGAGCCCACTGCTTCGGTGTCTCTCTCAGCCTGACTCCCCTTTTATTTTATAGCTATATTTTTCTCACATGAGAAAATTCACTAACTAAAGCACGTTTGGTTTTATTTTTGATCAGCGGACCGGAACGTCTCGTAAATGAAATAGCCACAAAAAGCTCGCGAGAGTTTGTAAATCTCATGTCATAACACATCTATTCTATCCCTCCTCGCTTCTCCAGCCTGGTTGTCATGACAAGTGTTTTTCCCTGTAAGTTATCACGTGGTTCGCGCGTTATCTTCTGCTCCATCAGTAACAGTAAAATTCAGCCGGTCTTAATTGGTCATTGATCGTTCGTCATCCCAAAACATAACTATACACTATTAGAAACACAGTCGGGAAGAACATATTAGTTTAGGACGCTGTTGGGACGCAAGGTAGCAGATCCCACCGCTGCCACCAGTTGTTACGGCTCGAGGTAGCGTGGCCAGTTGTTGTATCAACAAGGGGGCTCGTCCGGGATGAAGGAATGGTCTGAACTTCAGATGGTTGGAGATTACAAAAACAAGCAGATTTAATGGCAAGAAACTGTGACACTTATTTTCAAAAATTTACAAAGGAAGAACAAGGAATCAAAATTTAAGAGTTCAAAGCATCGAGCGTCTGGATGAGCCTGATACTCAAGGCTCAGAGCCACTGGATGAACCTATTACCGAAGGTCCAGAGCGTTCGTGCCCACTTTGGTCGCAGGTTATATAGCCCAAGACTCCGCCCCTGCACCAGGCGACATTCCATCGCGACACAAAAGATCGGCACCAGCACGTCACTGCCAACTAAGACACCTGCTTAGAGCCCGCACGTGGGAACTGGCGAGTCCGCATTCCTATAGCATTGTGTCGTGTTGACGTCACAGCCGCAGCTGCGCAGGCTTCCTCGGATTCGTTCCGGGTTTTTTTTTTTCAAGACGAGGGACACCTTTTCTTCTCCTGTCGTCGGTTGCTTCTCGAAGGGGAGGTCGTTTTCGCCGAGCCGAGTGTGGGAAGAGCCTCGTCGGCCACTTCCCAGAAAGTCGCCCTTTTCTGTGAGGTCATCGAGGGGTCAAGTTGAAGTCAAACGACCCGTCAAAATTGCCGCTACGTAGAATCTCCCTCCGTTTCATCTCGGGTCTCAAGATGAGTCGTAACAGCTACCTCCCCCGCCAGACGAGTCTCGGCGAGTAACAGTCATCGCTGCTGCACGAAGAGACGACTTGCAGAAGCATGCCAGAAGTATGCCAGAAGCCCTCTGCCGCTCGCAACGTGGTCTTCTATTTCGCCGGCCAAATTCTTTGAGGCGTCTCTGAAACCCCAACCACATGCGCAAGCAAGCACTCAACTTTCCTCCGAGCAAACCAGTTCCAAAAGAGGGTGCTATAATCCGGTTAGTATAGTCGTTGTAGAAAAGCTCACACTGAAAACCCCCAAGACCCACGCAAGCTGAGAAAAACCGAACCTGCTACTGTACCCTTCATTTTCAAAAACGCACGAAAAAAACTATTAGTATCAATTTTGGTTCATGGAGAGCATTCCGGACTGCTTAAAAAGAACAGCTAAGCGCGTCCGCATTTTCATGCAATGTACCCTTTTTGCACGTACTCTTTAAAATCAAACATCTTTAAAAGCAGCAAACTGATCGAAAATCATCAAGTTTACAAAAACCACTAAAACTGAAACTGTGTTTGCCTTCATCCCTGTCCCGGTTTTTTTTTTTTTTTTTTCAGTGAGTCAATGTAACCAAAAAAAAAATGGCAAACACTTATTCCCCGAATTGGACATTCTTTAGCCGCGCCCTGCGCGGTCGTGGTCGGATGGCCGGTCCACAAGCAGGTGCTTCAAGAAAACTGCGTGCTTGATTGGTTCCGCCTCTGCTCGACCTACTGCGGAAAGGGTGCCTCCACCATTTCTTTGTCCCTGCCTGCAGCGACCCCCTCCGACTCACGCGCTCTCTGTGGCGCCCTTTTGTGTGGCTGTCGAGCCCTATTCTTCGTAACGCTAGTAACGCGTAGCATGCGTCACGTGTCCAACGACTACGCCGTCTGTCCCTTTTTTGGCTCGCAAGGGCAGTCACCTGGGCTTTCATCGTGCCCATCCGCCTTCGGGAAAATGACACAGTGGGTTTTCCCTTTCCCTCAACAGTTCTCGCGGTGCTGTCCCGCGTTAATTTGCCGGCCCTCGCATCAGCATTAATCTCTGCCCTAGCCTTTCTCAATTGCTTGTCGCGTTCGCGATGTTTCTTGGGTAGCGACGCTACTCGTGCTTTACTCTGAGTGCTAGGCGGCGGATTAACTGACGAATCGTCTACTCCGGTGGTTTCGTCTGAGCTGCAAAGATCATTTTCCTGCTGTTTTACTATCGGAGCAGCATCCTCCTTATTCTGGGCAAAAGAAACAACCTCGTCTGTACGGCACTTTACGGCGAACGTTGCGCTCTTCCCTGGCGCTTCGCGGCTGCCGTCGGGCGATACCCGTTCACTCTTTGTGCTGCTTAGTACCGGCGCCTCAACTTCCTGACTGCCAGTGCTCGCCAGCTGCACCAGCGGTGTCCCTTCTCTGGCTCTGTCATATCTTTCACACCGAACCTCACTGCATTCTTTCTGGCACGGGACCTCTGCCTTATCTGCCAACGCGCCATCTGTCTCAGGGCTAACAGTAAGCGTTTCTCCCATCTCATCTTCCTTGCACGGCTTCCCGTTCACTACCAGGTCATGCATGTAAGGTTTCAGCAGCTTCATGTTTTCATCGCAGTCACTGACATACGAGAACGCCACCTTTTCTTTTCGGCAGTTCATTGCTATGTGACCCGGCTTATTGCATCTGTAACAAGTGAGCGGCCTTCTAACCTCAAACGCGGCCTTTTCTTTCTGTGCCTTGGCCACTTTTGCACCCTTCTCACTGTCGTCCTGTTTTTGAGGTTTCTCGTAAGGAACCTTCCTTTCTTTCTTCTCGACTGTAGAGCTCGCAAAGTGCCTCTCGGGACGATAATTCGCACTCCTTCCGGAATTACGGGGCCTATCAACTCTAGTTGTGTTGCTAAACTGCCGGCGCGAAGCGTACTCCTCAACGAGTTCGGCAGCTTTCGTCGCCGACGCTACGTTGTCCCGGTCCCTTAGCCAATTTCTCTCCTCTTCAGGGAGGCAGTTGTAAAACTGCTCCAACAAAATTCTCTCAACTACAGCGTCCCGGTCACTATATGACTCCGTACTCTTTAGCCACTCAACCAAGTTCACTTTCAAATTGTATAAGAAATCGGGATAGCTCTCGTCCCTCGACTTCTTAGCTCCCCAAAATCTTTGCCTGAACGCCTCGGCGCTAAGTCTATACTTTCGTAGAAGGCAAGCCTTGACCTTCTCGTAGTTGTCCGCGTCCTCCCTACTGAGCCGCGCGACAACCTCCGCTGCCTCGCAGGGCAGAACCGTCAGTAACCTTTGAGACCAAGTTTCTTGACTGTAGGCGAGGTTCTCGCAGGTTCGTTCAAAATTTACAAAATACAGACCGATATCCCTTGATACCACATATGGCTGCATGTGCTTAGACATCTTGAACCCTGTCTCCTTGCTGAGAAGAGGTACCACTTGCTGGGGACAACTTCCCAACCTCTTGCTCAACTCTTCTTCTAATTTACTGAGCTCAGCCCTTTTCTTCAGTAATTTTGCTTCCCTCTCACGTTCGCGCTGACGCCACTTTTCCTCTCTTTCTCGCTCTTTTTCCTGCTCTTTCTTTTTTTGTTCGATGAGGCTCCACTCTTCAATGAGCTCCTCATCATCTGCCCCCAAATCAGTAATGGCCTGAATGATCGCGGGTTTTCGTGCCAAACCCCTTGTCTCAATTCCCAATTCCTCACACAACAGCAACAGGTCCGACTCCTGCAGTTTCTGTAGGTCCATGATAGTTCTGAGCCTGAGCTATTTCCAAAACAACTATGCAAAAATACCAAACCTGTAAGATTTAAGCACAGGTGTCTACCAGTTCTAAATTTTAACCCTCTCTTAGAACCTGGTCCACATCAAAGGAAAAGCCAAGCACTCACCCACACACGTGATCATGACCCAAGACAGCTGCACTCTCGCTGGCCGACCGTTGTTGTCGCTTGTGGCTTCAGATTCTCATCGCTGATCCACAGTTGTTGGGTCTTCGTATCTCACCAGTCTTTGTTCCACAGATGTCGGGACTTCCAGGCCTCGAATCCCAAGGCCTCGGATCCCAGGCTTCGGATCCCAGGCTTCGGATCCCACGGCTTCGGATCCCACGGCTTCGGATCCCACCGCTGTTCACCAGTTGTTGGGACGCAAGGTAGCAGATCCCACCGCTGCCACCAGTTGTTACGGCTCGAGGTAGCGTGGCCAGTTGTTGTATCAACAAGGGGGCTCGTCCGGGATGAAGGAATGGTCTGAACTTCAGATGGTTGGAGATTACAAAAACAAGCAGATTTAATGGCAAGAAACTGTGACACTTATTTTCAAAAATTTACAAAGGAAGAACAAGGAATCAAAATTTAAGAGTTCAAAGCATCGAGCGTCTGGATGAGCCTGATACTCAAGGCTCAGAGCCACTGGATGAACCTATTACCGAAGGTCCAGAGCGTTCGTGCCCACTTTGGTCGCAGGTTATATAGCCCAAGACTCCGCCCCTGCACCAGGCGACATTCCATCGCGACACAAAAGATCGGCACCAGCACGTCACTGCCAACTAAGACACCTGCTTAGAGCCCGCACGTGGGAACTGGCGAGTCCGCATTCCTATAGCATTGTGTCGTGTTGACGTCACAGCCGCAGCTGCGCAGGCTTCCTCGGATTCGTTCCGGGTTTTTTTTTTCAAGACGAGGGACACCTTTTCTTCTCCTGTCGTCGGTTGCTTCTCGAAGGGGAGGTCGTTTTCGCCGAGCCGAGTGTGGGAAGAGCCTCGTCGGCCACTTCCCAGAAAGTCGCCCTTTTCTGTGAGGTCATCGAGGGGTCAAGTTGAAGTCAAACGACCCGTCAAAATTGCCGCTACGTAGAATCTCCCTCCGTTTCATCTCGGGTCTCAAGATGAGTCGTAACAACGCTTATAGTCTTCAAACACACACCGTGAAATACTCAAGCCTTTTTAGCTTTTCGTTTCTGCTGAAAGGCGACCACTTCGGCAATGAGTTTAACCTGTGAGAACGCGTTCACTAAAAAAATGTCATCGCACTGCTTGCTATGCACAATTAATGTTTATACTTCGCGGGCGGCAAAATATAACTGATTCAAATCACGGGGGATTCAAAGGAGTCTATTACGCGCATATGCAACCCTTTTTATTTGGCTCTCAGAACTTCCTAGTTTATCTGTGCGCACCTATACACGAGATCGCTGTCCAAAAGACGGGCCTGGCGAGCACTGCTCTTAATCACTTCCTTCTGGGTCAAAAAGAGCCAGCTTTCTGCAAGCCAAACTGTGGTTTGAGAACCTCTGTCGGCCATTTTCTTATCGGTCTAGTAGCAGTCTACTTGCTGAGAGTGAGCAGCATACCTCAAGCGTTACAGTGAAACGGGCCGGGCCAGGCCCGGGCTGGGCTTCACTCCGGAATTCACGGGCCGGGCCGGGCTCGCTAGAGCGGTAATTTAGCGGGCCTGGGCCGGGCCCGGGCTCGGGCTTCAGGTCTCGGGCCCGGGCCGGGCTTGGGCCTCATATTGAGGCCCGTGCAGTGCTCTACGCTGTGCTGACGGTTCCCTCAGAAAAGACTGTAACTGGTGCACCATCGCCTCCCTGCAATTCAGGGCGTTCCCTGCCCTCTTTCAAGGCCTTGTAAAACAAGTTGGACAAGACATGACGTCCTCACCAAGTGCACGCGTCAAATCGGCATAGTTTTCGGTGGCCGTTTTGTTAATTAAGCAGCTCACAAAATTTGATAGCGTAGCGTTGGTCCAGCAAGGTCGACATGGGTCACACAACCAGTACACTTGGAGGCAATTAAATGCTATCTTCTGTTTGAATGAATATTCCTGCCACCGAATTAGAGCCACGGTGGTGCAGCTTTTGATCCAAATTAGTGCAGTCACAAAGTTCACCAAAAATGCCGAGAAATGGAGCAGCAAGCTCATAGCAAAGAACACTAAACCCAGTCTCAGTATAGGGGTTGGTTATATTCTGCGCATTTCTCTATTTTATTGATAATCTGGATGCTGTCTTTTGTCTAGTGGCTTTTACGAAAGTCTCCCTGATCATTTGGTTGATTGAGGCCTAAGATTTCCCTGGCACTATTAGGGGTCACCTCAGTAAAATACCTTGTATTAAACGGACGGTAAACTGATCGGTCTGTAATATTTCGAGTCTTTGACGTCCCCTTCAATAAAGATTACGATAATGCGAGCTTTCTTCCAATCTTCCGGTACGCTCGAGGTGATAAGACATTGGCTATTTGGGGTGAATGGTTTTTCTAGCGCGATCTCCCCACCGTACTTCAACGCCTGCGCCAACGCCTGCGCCTGTGTTGCCGTTTTTGTTCCTCGTTCTCCTGTCGTGCCCCATTCGCGCAGTACTAACCTTTTTTCTGCAATGAACCAACTAGCCCGGAAGAATGTTCTAGTTCAACAAATCTGCTTTTACCTGATCCTCGCCAGCTGCTTTCCTCTTTTCCATTGTTCCTAAGGCTTTCTTTACTTCATCTTCCGCTATTGAAGGGATGTCTCATTGCTGTGCGCTACTGCCTCATTAACGTCCTGATTACATTGGTACTGTATAGATTTATCTGGAACTCTTCGGCTACTTAAACTATCTTATCAATATTGCTAATGACATTGCCCTCTTTTTCTCTTAACGCATACATCTTATTTTTGCCTATGCTTATTGTTTCCTCTTCAACGCTTTTAGGCTACTTCCGTTCTTTAGAACATGCTCGATGCTCTCCATATTTCTTATGTCGATTGCGTTGCGCCTTTTGATTGGCTTTGATAGCTCTTCCAGTCCTATTCTGTCTGCGGGATTGTAGGCGTTCATGACTTCGCGTTTCTAATCAGATCTTTCGCTTCTTGACAGATTTTGCCGGTATCCTGTCTAACCATCACACCGACCACTTCTACTGCGCACTCCGTAATGATAACTGTGAGATTATCGTTCATTCCCTGAACACTAAAGTCGTCGTCCTCAGTTAAAGCCGAATATTAGTTCAGCGGAGAAATCCTGAATTCCTCTGCTTTCCGTCTTAGCACTAACTCGTTTATTAGCTGCCGCTTCACTAGTTTCTTCCATTCCCTTTTCAAGTCTAGGCTAATTTCAAACCTTACCATCCTGTAGTCGCTACAACGCACCTTTCCGAGGACCTCCACAACCAGCACAATGCCAAGGTCAGCGTACAGAATCAAGTATATCTCATTTTTATTCGCACCATTGGGGCTCTTCCACGTCCGTTTCCTGTTCTCTCGTTTGCGGAAGAGGGTATTCATGATCCGTAAATTATTTCTCTCAGCGAACTCTACCAATAACTTCATCTGTTATTCCTAGAGCCTATGCAATAGTCGCCCTGTGCCTGCTCGCCAGCCCGCTTCCTGTTCACCTTGGTATTGAAATCGCCCATCAGTACAGTGTACTGAGTCTTACCTTTGCTGATTTCTAATTGCACGTCTTCACAGTAGGTTTCGAAGATGTGGTCAGCATGGCTGGATGCAGGCACGTATACCTGTACCACCTTCAGTTTATATCACTTATAAAACCATATTACGACAACTTCCACCCTCTCATTAATATTGTAGAATTCCTCTATGCTGCCAGCTTCACAGTGATTCATAAATTCGTGAAGAATTCATGGGATTCATGAAGAATCCCGCTCCTAGTAATAGACTGGCCGCTATTCCACGATAGCATAGTGCGTCCCCGTCCTTTGAGACGGTATGCGCTTTGTAGGCACCTTAAGTCACAAAGATGCACCCCTCACTCCGACAGTGACCGACGCCAATAAGGAAGTGGGAATTTGTCACCAGCTGTCCTCAAGCGAGCAAACTCGCACCATCTCCGTGCTCTTTTGAGCTTACAGGCTGGTACACGTACACTGTACTGGTGTGCGCAGGAATAAACGCCGGAAATATTTAAGGCATATACTTATTCTTATTAACGGTATTCAGCTGCTTGAATTAAGAGGGCAAAAAATCTTGCACAGTTTCGACGAAAGTCTTGAAGCGCAACTCATACGCGCAGGAAGGATATGAGCTCTATTCACCGCGTTATTGCTCACTTTATTATTGCGCAAATGGACATGTAGGAGAATAACGAAGCATGAACATTCCATACGCCCACTTTTTCAGCGACTCTTAAGGATTTAGCCCTTCTGAGGAGTGCAGAAAAAATTAATAGCTAAAGCGGATGCTCGTCGTTATCCTGCTGAGAGATGCTTTGTTGATGCCACACTGAGATTTAGTTAACTTGATTAGAGTGACATGCAACGTTCATTTCATCAGCACTGCCTTTTCATGCGAAACCAAAAGTAAATTAGAGATGCCCTGCCTTCAGTATACGGATCATAATGTAGATATTGTCTATTTATTTGTGGTGGCGTAATTTAAATTTACAGTTATGCGCTTGCCACATGTGCACAAGAAATACGAATAGCTTAACGCTTTAAGTTCGTTACTGCCGATATTTTCGAACCCGGCGCAACACGTTCAGAATTTTCGCATTTTAATGACATGTCGATGTTGATTAAATCCGCAAACTAGGTCAGAATTTTCACCTCAGAACAAAACTTTGTTTAGGAGTTCAAAATGTGCTCAGATCTGCTAGAAGGGTTATCTTGCAGAGAACGTCATGTTAGTAACTCGAAAAGGCAGCCCGTAAAGTGATATTCTAGGTCTCAAGGCAATGCCAGTCTGACTACCAGTAAGGATAGCGACTGTTGCTTCGAAGCCTCTAATAGGAAAGCCCATTTTAGAGGAATAAATCATTAGTTTGATATGTTATTGTTTCCGACTAAATATAATGTTGCGCTGCGTAATGCCAAAAGGAAAGAAAACACTAAGAAAATTTCTAATGTCTTCAATAGTTTTGACACCGCAAGAATATGCGCCTAATGTGTTTTTATACACGTGTGGCATGAATACTAATCACAACGTTTCGAAGAAAATTTCGAAGTACGACTACGAAGCTCACGGTGAGTAAGACATGCGTATGCCTCCTGAATTTACAGCCACCTTTAGCGTATTTTTCGGGGTCCCCACCTCAAAACATGTGACTATGGCAAAGACATCGGTCAGCACTACCACGAGCTCTGACAGTAGGCCAAGTGATATGGATGTGTCGATTTTCGACGCTCCTTCACCATCAGCTATGGTCAGCGAGTTATAAGTCGAGGTTCCTCTCCGAAAACCAACCTTTGACTCAGTGCTCAATGATGCCAATGATAAGAACCAAGCTGACGCAGCGCATGAAGGAATTGGGGCACCATTTGCAAAAGTAAGCCCCAGTTCTACGACAACCTTGGCTTTACCGCCCGAGGCATCCCACAGTTGCATGGTGATCCTTCGTCCGAAAGAACAACACCATATCAAAAACGCCGGTTCGCGGTAGCAGTTTGTGGTAGCTGCTAGCGGGGACAGATTTGAGGTTCGCTCTTGGAGGGGGCGGCTGAATCATGCATTTCTTGTATTCGAACCGCGTATTTCTTTGACCTTTTTTTCTCGAAAAACGGCCTTCAGCATGGATTTCCTACGCAAAATTTCTCTTTGGGGGGGTTAGACCGCGCCCATCACCCCGTCCTTAAATCCTACCCTGTGTGCTTGTAGTTGCAAAGCTTTTGTTTGAATTTCTGAATGAATTCTTGACTCCCATGGTGCACCTTACTGTCTTCTCATTGGTAGAGGCTTTTAATTTTTTTTTAATAAGCCACACAGTTTGTCTTATACGTACTTAACAGGCTTGTTAGCGTGTTGCCTCTGTTTTCGTTTTCGTTGCGCTGTCCACTACATTCCTGTACGGCGAGTGTTTCTACTGGACATACAAGGGCTGCTCATGTTGCTATCAGTTTCCTAAGCAAGTAGTCGATCGGCTCCAACACACCAATCGCTTCGACACTGGCCTCTCAGACGACCTATTATGTGGCGGGAAGCTTCTGAGCCTCATAGCGTTGGTTCTTATCCGATATTACTTCATCACTCTTATTAGAGTAGACAAAGCTCAAAAAAATTTTAGCAATAAATCGGTAGCACATTGGTACACTTTGCATACTTCTTTTATCCAGCATCCCGCCTAAAACACAGTCCACAGTTCCTGTTATTTGCCTCTAGTAAGCATTCAAGCACTGCCGACCACGTCTGAAATAAAAATATTAAGGTCTGAGCCGTGGGCGTGCCCTTTGCCCTCGCGTGCACCGTGTTGTAAGCAGGGCACCTATCTCTCTCCTTGTGCATCGCTAGCTTTCGCTCAGGTCTCGCGTCACGATTTATGGCGCCTAATTTTGTACAAACCTGTAATCCCGTGCTGCCTGCGCTGAGTAGACGCCTCGAAAAAGACAAAGACTGTTCATGGGCATGACGATCGCACATCGGACACAGCAGCCACTGCCTGCTTACCTAGAGCAAGTTGGAATTCTTCCTGCATGGATTCCCAGTGCAGTGGGAAAGCCATAGCCACTATAGGCTGTGGCTCCCTCCTGCTAAGTACAAATTCCTGAGTTCAATGCCACACGCGGCGGCCACATTTTTGATGGAGGCAAAATACAAGAACTCTCGTGTGCTGAGATTTTGGTGCATGTTAAGGAATCCCAGCCCCAGGATGTCTAAAGGAAAGAATCATGGCACTCAATATGACTTGCAGCGTGTTCGAAGTGAACCAACTCAGGTTTCCGCTTTACAGTCAAATCAATTAGTCTTCTCGCCAAGTGCACAGCTTGCACAAACGTTCTGTGTACTTCGTTGTTTGCATCTACGGCTAACTGCGTGAATTTCTAGCCCCGCTGGGCTTGCACTGCTTTGAGAACTGAGCTCAATCTGCGCCTTGTGGTTTGCAGGTCATATTTAGCTCGTATTGAGCGGCGACGGTTTCTGCCGCGGATTTTCTTTTCTTTTCTTTTTTATCCAAGCGTCCGCTCCCTCATAGTGTTCATTCGGCCTATAAAAAAACCACAAATTTCTATTATTCCCACATGGACAACAACTGTGCTTACTAGAGTAGATCCTATTAGCCCATTCTTGGCGGTTTTACCTCATTTGTTTCTGATTCCGATCTATGTGACCTTCTCGTCCTACAATGTAGGCGGAACTGTTTCCGGTCGACTACTCCACTTCGGCCGTCCCTCGGATGCGCCACGGTGCAAACGTACAGGCGACGCAGCCTACGCCCACCAGGCACTGGCGCAAGCGGGGCTGGTGCGGGCGCGGAGGGAGGACGTCTCCGCCGACGCGTCGCTCGGCGAGGCAGAAGAGGACGCATAATGTGCGCCTCGTTCGTCTCGCTCAGCATCCATTGATTTAAGCGCTGATCACAGCACGCTAATCGGGCGCTGCAGCCAGGCCGTCTCCATGGCAACAACACAACGACGCAAGCCGATGCCTGCAGCCACTTGTCGAGGATACGCGGGCGGCAACCGTTGATGGCCGCTGCCCCGGTCCGCCGTCTCCTTCGCCCGCGCTCGGCCCGTGAGAGCGGCTCGCTATGACGGCGCTCGTCGCGCTGCGATGGCAGCATCTGCGGGTGCGTCTAAAGGCAAGCGGTGGTGCGAACACGCTGGAAGAGTGCCTTGCTGGCAGTGAATGAGATCTTTCAAATATGAGAAGTTTGTTTTCCATCGCAACTATGATCTAGATCGGCCTTAGATTGCCCGAGCTCGCAGCAAGCGGCAAATATCACGTTAAGTTTCTGTTTCTGTTTCTGTAAGTTTCTGTATCACTGTTTCTGTAGCGCCTGGCGCCAATAACTAAAGATAGACGTATCATCGGTTGCCAGAGATCATGGCGACTGAAGGCGTAGAAGAAAATGATTTTCTCTTTTTATACACCCAGCCTGGTGTTCAGAGGCTCGGTATTGGGCGTACGCACTAGGTACGCACTAGGAGGGATTAATTTCGACAGCCCTAGGTGTTTTAGCAAGGACCACTGAATTTGAGAAGCACTTTTAACTGGGCGTGTTGGTGCATATTCAGGAAAGACACAGTAGCGCAAAAGGCGAACACGTACGTGGGGAGGGAACAGGACGCCTTTTGCGCTACTGTGTGTTTCCTGAGCACTGAATTTCCTGACATAGTTTTTCACACATTTCACTTCAATAAAAACACGGCGACTGGGGCCGGATATCGGTACCGGTACCTAGCCCTCACTAGCCCATCTGAGCTCTGACAAATAACTGTATTTTCTCCTTTTGTTTTTATTGGCTGAGCAACCCCTGTAAGTGGCATTATTGAGAGAAGCTGAAACTGTTCAAGCGACGGCATAGGAGCCTTCACTGCCTTCCTAGCAACAATGGAGCGTATACAGTGGACACTTTTCAGCTGGTGCTTGCGACTGCGGTAGCTTTTCGGTGCGATCAACGACTCCTTGATGTCCTTCCCTTTGCGCTCGTCAAAGCGCACTCCTTCCGCCCATTTGTTTCATTTGCGGCAGCACTTGGGTGAACGGGACATCAATTTTTACTCCCATTTCCAAGAATCGAGTGAAAACCGCCTGAAGCCGCTTTCTGCTCTGCACGTTCACATCGCAGGCATCAAGGCGAACGCAGAAGGAAAACGCCCCCACACTCCAAGAAGCAAGACGATTATGGCTTCTTCAACAGTTTACTTTCGAAGATCTGCGGCAACCAAAAGACGAAGAAAGATGACAACGCAAGCGTTTGTTTTTTTTTTTTTCCCGTTCGACCTCCGGCTAAAGTTGAGTTTTATTTATCGCTCGGCACGATGTATTTCATCTTCCATGGCGATGTCCTCGTTTGCTTTTATTTTGCTGCCTCCTGGAGCGTACAAAGAGAGGCCACTGGAGGGTGTTCACAGATACATGTGGGATGCCAGGAGGGCTCGAAGAAGTTGGGAAGATAAGGTGCCTGAGCACAGCTCACGACTTTGCCTTCCAAGGTGATGACACTTCAGACGTTGCATGCACAGCACAAAGCTCATCCCACACACAGTCCGTTTCACATAATCTAGCCCCGGCGCGTAACTCTCTGCGCAAAAACACCGCCCAAAAAAACTTCTCTGCTATTGTGTTGAAGTGGTATTAAAGCACTTCTTTGTGACTTACAAACCAATGAGAGAAGCGGAATAAGTAAAGAATGTAAACCTTGACACTGCATGTAATATAATGGGCCAGGCTCTTTCCTGAGCCATTCAAAATCACTTGTATCGCAAGAGCCGCAGGTAAAGGGACCATGAAATCCACTGCGAACATTTCAAATGCCAGCTCCTCAAATGACTGACGGCGAAAGTGAGGGACGTCACGAAGTCGCGTCGCCAGTGTCGTCGACATGACGCACTGTCAGGCTGCGCTACTACCCAAGCGGACAGCTTCGTGACGTACTAACTGGCTACGCTTCTTTTCGGCTACACTAATACCGGCCTTCCGGTACACATGCTACTCATTTAACTTCACTGGTGGGCAGCAGATTCGGAAGGAATTGAACGAGGTTTTGAAAAGCGCAGCGGTTTGTTGTAGCTGTAGCTAAGACAGTGACGTGCCACGTAGGCCGCGTCTAATTAGGGTTTCAATCTTGGTGACTAACCCCCTTTAACTCAGGAAAAAAGAAAACAGTTGCATGAGCTCGTGTTCTCCAACAGGACGCCGAGAACAAAGAGCTGATGCTTTTAAACTTGAAAAGCACTTCTGGTAGACCTGTCGTCCTTTCCAACTCAGCAGGAGGCGCTGAACATCGTTCGCCATTTTTTTCATGGTCCCTTTTAGCGGCTTGCAGGAGTGAACATGGCAGTTTTACTATACAACAGTGAGTGTGTTCGCGCTGACAAAGCTCAAAACGAAACCGAGGCACCACGACAAAATAACAGTGTCTCAAACCAGCTGTCGGCACTGCGCGACGAGAGAGGAATCAGCCAGCGGTGTGAGTACGCAAGGCAAAGGTAAAAACATGCCGAAACTCGGGTGCAGAGAGTGTTTGTTCGGAGTCACAGTTTGATCGGTGATAATTCTCTCTTGCTGTCGTTGCGCTGTCCCCGGGCGTTCCCTTTTGTTCCTCGGTCAGCGGCCGGTGCGCGGAAGATGCCAATCGGGCAGTGTTCCGCCAGGCAGCGTTGACAACCGCTACAAGTGTTACAAAAATAGCTTTCTCCGGAGTGTTTCTGTTGACACGATGGCTGGCGGAGCACTGCCCCAATGATGATCACGTCCGGCTCACGTAATCATGAAAGAACCAAAAATGAACAGGAAAATAAAATTCGGAAAACGAGCCCCCACTCAACTAAACATACAGCACGCAACGATCAGATTGAGGAGCGAAACGGAGCGGTCGAAGATGTTGGACCACGAAGTCAACGAACGCACGTCACAGGCTAGGAAGAAACGCTACAGCAGTCCGCCCAACGGCGGCACTGCGTCACACTCGGGCAGGTACGTCACAACAGAATCTCCATACGAACAACACAAAGGGTAATGGAGACGCGGCTAGCAAATGCGCACATGTCTTGTGCCGTCGAGAAAACAAACAAAAAAAATGATAAAGAAGTAAAGGTGTGCTGAGTATTACATCATGTCGAACAATTAGCGTCGCTTCTCGCGAGACGAAATAAATAAAAAGAGCAAAATGAGCGCCAGGCTAAACGGAGGAAAAACACCTCGAGATTTTCCTCTCCGTATACGGGTGTCACAAGCTCGCGGCTCCAGTACGCTCGCATATTCACGGAAAATCGATCAACAGAGAAGCACGACAGTGCGCTGTTGAAAGTCAACACAGCGAGACAGCGTTGGCAGGCCTGGTTAAGAGCCGAGACTCGTGTAATCTACGCACATCGCCTCAAGTTTACACAACGAGTGCCGATGGAAAAAAAAGGGCTGGGGGAGGCGCAGGAAGCACGCCAACTGGGCAGTGCGCAAGCAAAAGTACAGCACGATTTCAATTTCAGTCACGAGTGCACATAAGGCAAAGAAAAATCAGTACACACAATAATTGATATCTGAATATGCGAGTGATTCTCGCTACATATTTTGTATCACAGGAGGCAATGCACGCGAGACTTGTACGCCTAGTCTTGCATGATTAATTTAGAAAATTAAAAGCAAAACTCTCTGACTGTCACTGGCTTGTTCACGCTGGGAAGTCACGCACTGACAGCGGGCAACACTGACACTGCTACGACACGAAGTTACGTCTCGGTGGGTCAAAACAGGCGAGTATATTGACACCACCCGTTGGAGCAGTTAAAGGGTTAGTGTTGCGGAGCTGTCCGCGCGCGAAACTTGTCCATGAGCCAGCCAGCGATGGAAACCGACATTTTTTTTTTTTTTAATTCTGAAGACACATCGCAAGACCCAGTGCTTCCAGGGTGCCGCGTAGATGATTACGTCCCTTTGAACATGCCACAGCCGACAGCCCTTTACACTTTCGAGCAACGCTTCGACGAGCTAAACTTCGCTATTAAACGAAGACGAACAAAAATTACAAGAGCCGCGCCTCCCTCATATCCTTGGCCTTGTAAGCTTAAACCACACACAAAAAAAATGACAGGCTTAATGCTTTGAGAGCGATCTTCTATCACAAGATAGCGTCGTTCAAAGACGGCCCTTTCCGGCTTAGTCTAACAGAGGCGTTTAGGTAACACAAGCTTGGGTGTCCGGCCCTGTGGAGTGACGCCGAAATCTGTACAGTCCGGCTGCTATTTAAGGCGCTTCTGGCAGTGCTGGCTAATAGACCGATTTTGCCCCGCTCTCCGCGCGTATGAACAGCTTGTGGGGCGGCCAAGATGCGTATGATCCTGATGGCACTACCGTTTCTCTGAAGCTTGAGGCAACCGTGAGACATGGTACCCGACCTATTCACAATGTGGCACATAACCGAGGGCTTCGCCCGTTGGCGCTTTTCCTGGCCGAGTCAGTTGGCCGCATTTTGTACGACAGCGCGGAAGGAAATGAACGCTACAGAACTGAAATACGCTACCTTCCGGTAATGAAATACAGTCTTTTCGAGACGAGACATAAATCCTCTCGTTAAATTTTTAAGTTTTATTCCTCACGGCATGGTTGAGGTGTGCACCGAGAAGTGAAACAGTTACTGCATTTTTCCTATCTCTAAAACCAATTTTTCAAGGACAACTATCGGCATCCTCCGTAGTAGCGGTAGCGCATTGAAAACGAAATCGGTCTTTTAATTCAGAGAAAAACGAGCTTCACGCCCGGCGGTGATAGAGCAATTTGTCGCCATCGTATACGGCGCAGAAGTAAACGTAGAATGTGATAATTAGCGAGTGGAACGCGCCGCTAGGACTCGATTACCACTTTCGGCCTTTCTATACGCGAGAACACGTGTTTTCCTGTCCCGTTTTTGTAAAGGCGCATCCTTTCCTCTTACGCCATTAAGCCATCGACAGCATGCCATTTATTGTAACTAGAGGTCACAGGTCAATCTCGATGATTTCAAAAGGGTAGCTTTGCGAGATAAAATAACCAGTATTATTTTCTTCGCTGTTTCTGAGAGAACCGTCCTGTGTGGCCGCGCCAAATTTACTTCCTTTCACTTGCCACTCAAAGAAGATGGGAAGAACAGGTTTTTTAATTTCGCGTTCCGTAAGGCCACGTGTACAAATCTGGTCGCTCCTATTTGGCTAAAACACGCCACAGTGCACGTCAGTGAATATAGGTTTACTGATCTAGCCGACGATCACAAGCAACAAGTGGCAGATAAATCGTTATGCGGGTTGTGAAGGTAAGCTGTGCCCCAGAGGCCTGAGCTAAAAAAAAAAAAAATCTCTGCCTCTCCCGTAAACGAGAGTAGAGTAAGCATGAAATGTCTACGGGCCTAATGTCATTTCGGTGGACACCCGAACCGCACCGCACAGGAAGGGAGGAACGCCACCAACCGTTCAGCGCGATGCCTTGCCATTTGAACGCAAGGTTTTTTGAGGAAAGGAAATGGCGCAGTAATTCTCTGCCATCTCGGTGGACACCCGAACCGCACCGTAAAGGAAGGGAGGAACGCCACCACCCGTTCGGCGCGATGCCTTGCCCTTTGAACGCAGCGCTTCTCCCCGGGCCCCTGTGCGACTGCGCGGCTTTGCTTCGATGCGCGAAGCCCCTGAGAGATCACGTATGACAACGAAATGTAACGTGGCATTTATGTGCTTTTTGCACGCGTTATTAGAAATCGGAAATTATAATTCCGTGCATTATCAAACCCACAGCTCCACTGATATCTTGATAAACATTGAGAAGGCACTGGCAGCAGTTATTTTTTGTCTCGTTTGGAGACCAACCGGCGCTTGCATGCCGGTCGCGTAGAAGGGCTTAGAGAGTCTCGTTAAATCTCGTTAAGTCTCGTACGGTGCCCGGATGTTCTCGTTTCAGAGCCCGGATGACTGGAATTCAGTGCCCGGATGAGTGGATTTCAGTGCCCGGATGACTGGAATTCAGTGCCCGGATGAGTGGATTTCAGTGCCCGGATGACTGGAATTCAGTGCCCGGATGAGTGGATTTCAGTGCCCGGATGATGGCGCTCGGTCTCGGCGTGACGTCACCACACTGCCGACAACGGGAGCTAAAAGCATTTCATGCTTAAAAACACAGAAATCATGCGATATAGTAGCACACAGCCTCCGGTAGTCGTTTTTTGGGCCGTGGTACCCCTACTGCTGATTTCGGCGAAGCAAGGCTACCTAAATACAGGAGCCAAAAAATTGATTGCTATGTTTGGCAGAACTAGGAAGCTTTCCGATACTTCTGGGAGCACCGTCACTTCATAAATATATGGTGGTGCTTTAAAAACAACAAAGGGAACGTTGCCTCAGCGTGCACCACTATGTATGTGTGCATAGCTCTCGTTGTACGTGCAGAGAAGCCTGATTAAGTGCATGGCTACCTGACATGCAACAGCCGCGCAGCTCGCATTGTACGCGGCACGACAGTCTTTGAAGCTACCGGCGTCGAATACACGCATGACAAAGACAAGATGACGTTGAGGGACTACACGTTTAATTGCTTTTCTCGGTCGGCCTAAGTCGCCTTGGGAGAAACGGTGCGAGGTCGATGAAAGGAAACCGCAGAGGATGGCAGCCTTCGCTTGGAATTCGCGTTCAAAGGGACGAAATCATTCGTCGCAGCACCCTGTGTAATTGCATGGCGTGTGCTGGTCGAAGATAAATAATGGGACAAAACGAATACAAAAGGAGAAAATATTGAAGGGGCATGGGTCGTAACTGTTGAAAAGGGGTGGAGTGAATTTTCTGTTTGTGTGCTGCGCCCAACAAAAGTACTTGTTCCTTGCTTCCTTTCGGATAACAAAAAGATATCTTACCAAATGTTTTAACACCCCGAGTGGATATGTGCCTTTCACTGCCCGCCTGAATTGCGCGAATACAGAGTTTTTGGCTCAGTGCTGCCCAATGCACAGTATTCAGCTATCGTAGCGCTAAATCATGCACAGAGCGGCACATCGCAAATCGCAACAATTTTTTCATCACTGAAGGCAAGTGAGCATAAACGCGTCACATAAAGGCAGAAAACCATCCACAACGTTTTGCGTAAGGCCTTGAACACAATAGAAGAGGCGAGAAAATAATTGCAAGTGAGCATACCTAACACGTTTCTCTGAATATAACATTTGCTACCCCACAGCATATTCCACAGAGTTCACACAACATCGCCAGTGCATACTGCGTAGTTCCAAACGCTGTTGATTCACGGTACTTGAAGACGCCTTGAAGAACACCTCAGCATTTGACATCAATATTACGACGTTTCAGTAAACACAGCAGATTGTTAGTAACACGCTTACCATAACAGCGTGCCGCGCCATTGGATTAGATCAGAAGAACGGGAAGAGGAAGTGGAAAGAGCCCGCAATCTGGGGAAATTTTACGCTTTACCTAGGCCTTCCCTGAAGTGATCCGTCCATCTTTCGTTTCTCCATGATCTCAATACAGTGCTTTCTACATATCAATTAGACTCAGCGGTGACATACTTACTGCAGAAAAAAAAAATATCAGAAATCATTGCACACAAGAAACTGCAACAACTTCGGCACGAAATACGCATTATGAAAGGAACCGCCTCCGCCACTTCAGTTTTGACTCCCTAACAATGCTGCCGCTAGTTAGAATGCAAGTTGAACTACGCTGTTCACAACACTGGTCAGAAGCTTCCAAGATCGTAGGCTTCTCTGGACAACATTCGCAAGGACCAAAGAATTGTGTTCGGGATAGAAGAAAGATATGAAGACATTTTTTTTTTCTTTTCTCATCGCTGTAGCTCCAAAGAGTCTATGCTCTCGGTTTTTAGAGACATGCCAAGCGGCGATAAGCACGAGTCGAGAAAGTCGGCTCACGCCCTGTCGAGTTTGCCTCTGTTTCTGTTGGAGTTCCGCGATTTCGGCAACGTTTAACAGCTTTGCTAGCTCGCATCGTACACGTGGTATCGCACGCTTTGATCCTCACTGTAATCTATGCCCTCGCGCCTGTGGCTTCAACAACGCTGCAGAGAGCATCTCGAAGAGTACAAACAGTGTCACGTGATTTGTTGGCCTTTTTGTCTGTTCACGTTGTCGCCCGAAGCACGTGCGCATTACCGTGCCCAGTGAGAAACGAAGAGGAGGGTGGGTAGAGAGGGCGGCAGGAGGGGTCCGTCGAGCGCTACGCCTGAGCGGGGACGGCCCAGGGCTTGGAGACAGAACAACGGGGAGGAGGTACGGAATGCATCCGCTTGCGCGTGTGTGTAGCAATGGAATGCCCAGTGTATTTTGCCGTCGTAGAGCATGGCGCGCGTGGAGGGGTGGGGGGAACGCAAACTCAAAAGGGCCGGGGGCACCACACATATCACAGCCCAGGTATCACTCGCGTGGTTCCCCCGGCCCTCAGCTGTGCCCGACGGCTGGCGGGGGCTCAGGGGAGGTGTGGAGGGGGGCTCGCGGCCGCGCCCCAGAAACACTGTACACTCACGGGCCGAGAGCCGCGGGGGGCCGAACCAATGAAAACGAGGTTACACGAGGGAGAAAACAGTTCCGGCAGTTCGGGAGGTCGTGGAGGTGCACTATCACAGAAGACATAACCAACTCGTGGATGAGGGCGAGACAATAAGTTACGGGGAAGGGGGCGAGAGGGGAGGGCATGGACTAGGGGTGCGGGCGGCCTCAGACGGCCACGTTGTCAGGCGACTGGACCTCCAGTTCCTTGCGGTGGTGCGCCTTGAGGTGAGCCTCCAGCTCAAGCGACGAGCCGCATATCTTGGCGCACAGGTTGCAGGCCATCTTCCAGGCCCAGGCGCCGTTCTGCGGCTCGGCCTCGTCTCCCGGCCGGGGTTCGGTGCTGGCGCCCTGGATGACGGAGATCTCGTTCGCCTTCGGTCCCAGCATGCCATTCAGGTAGGCCGGCCCCAGGTAGGGGTAGAAGAGCTCGTGAGGCGGCGGTGGCGGCGGCACAAAGTCGGCCTTGGGCCCGCTCAGCAGCGAAGGCAGCTCGATGGACATGCGGCGGCCGCGGCGTGAGCTGCCGTTGTTCCACATGTGCGTGCCCATGTGCACCTTGAGGTTTCCCTTGGTGGTGAAGGCGCGGCCGCACACGGAGCACTTGAAGGGCCGGTCACCAGTGTGTGTGCGCATGTGGATCTGGAGAGAACTAGAGCTCGAGAAGGGCTTGTTGCATACGTGGCACACGTGCCTGGGCAGCCCAGGGGGCCTCCGGGGCTGATGCTGCGGCGGCGGCGGCGGCGGCCCGCCCGGCTCCACCCTCTTGGTCCGGCTTTCGTCGGGGCTGGCCCCTGCCCGCTGCTCGGAGCAGGGGCTCGCAGAGCGCCCGGGGCTCGGGGCCGGACTCGGTCCGCTCGCTCCAGCACTCGGGGTGGCAGCGAACAACGTGGCCGGCAGGTCTCTGATCTTGTGCGTCAGCATGTGCTGCTTGAGGTTTCCCTTTGTGGAAAAGCCTCGCTCGCAGACGCTGCATTTGAACGGTCGCTCTTTGGTGTGGCTCCGGTAGTGGATCTCGAGAGCACTGTTGCAGGCAAACGTCTTGAAGCATATCTGGCATGTAGTGTTGGGGCGGCCGGGCGCGGCGCCAGGAAACGGGAGGCCTCCCAGTGGCGGCGCAGCGAAGAATCGCCCAGAAAAGCTGTCCGCTGGCCGACCGAGCAACGTCCGCGGCGTAAGGTCCAGTGGTCCACCATTCACTGGCGGCGAAGTGCCGCCAGACGGCGACGGCGCCCCTGGCGTCGACCTTTCATCGCCGGTTGACAGTTCGGACCCAGCTCGTGGCGAAAATGCCGGAGACCGTTGCCCCGTTTCTGGTGTTCGACCCAGCAGAAGCGACTGGTCATCGAAGCGGCCAAAGCCAGACGAAAGACCCATGCCAAAGGGACCAAAGGGCAATGCTG
Source organism: Amblyomma mixtum (assembly GCF_055824585.1). Lineage (NCBI taxonomy): Eukaryota > Metazoa > Arthropoda > Arachnida > Ixodida > Ixodidae > Amblyomma > Amblyomma mixtum. Next base: position 105,749,244 of record NC_143014.1, on the reverse strand, counting down.
GCACTTGCAGTGACGTCTTGATGCCTTTAACCTGGTTTTCGAGTGCTGCTAACGACGTCAGCTGAGACGGCGGGCGCTCAGGACTGAGCGGTCGCATCAGAGGCTGAGGGGAGGGCGACCGACCCTCTTCTTTCTTCTGCTCAGGTGCAGGCGAAGTTGGAGAACTCGGCGGAGGTGACGAAGACGTCTTTGGTGGCGGTGTTGGCCTCTGCGGCGTCCCTTGAAAGCTCTGCGTCGCGTGTAAGCTTTCAGAGCCGTGCATACGGACGTGTTGCTGAAGCACAAGGGAATTGGTGAACTGTTTGTGACAGACAGGGCACTTGTGAAGTACGCGTAGCGGTGGCTTGACTCTATGCACTCCCATGTGTGTCTTAAGATTTCCTTTCGTAGTAAACGCGCGACCGCAGATTTTGCAGCGGAATGGCCGTTCACCAGTGTGTGTCCGGTAATGCATCTGCAAGGCGCTGCGGCAACTGAGCACACGATGACATATCACGCATTGATTCGGGTCACTCAGCTTGTGCTCTATGTTGTCCACCAGTTGCTGCAGCTTGGAGGTCTCAGACGGCCTCGTCACCTCCATGAGGGTTTCCCACGAGTTGTCGTTACTTCCAGGCTTCGGCAGCAAGTCTTGGTAGAAAGCGGGATCCGCATGAAGTGGAACTGCTGCATCTGCGGTCGTCTGGAGCGCCGAGAAGGAGCCGCTCAAGAATGACCCGGCTGATGTGAACGGCATAGAGTCGTCGGCAGAGCCGCTCACCCCGCATGAGTCTCTGTCTTCGTCCGACACTTTGTCATCTGCTTCATCCTCTGGCTCGGCTTTCAGGCTCAAAGGGCGCTCGCCTTCGAGCTCCGCCGAAGTCATCGGTGTGGTCACATTGCTCGTCGTTTCGGAGCCAGGAGACGCGCTTCTAGTGGCTCGTAATGCCAGCGTGCCGCTGCAGCTGGGCCCGACAAGGTCCTCAGGCCGCGGCGCCGCGGCCTTGACCAAGACCCCCAATGGTGCTGGCTGAAGTGCCAGCGCAGGTTGTAGCGATGGCGGCGGCGACGACGTGGCACCGGAGGGCGATGTCGGGCTGCGATCCCCGGGAGGCTCCAAAGGCGGGAAATGCTTGTCCAAGTGCTCCGGAACAGGATGCGGGTTCATTCGCACGTGTGGGTACTTTGCACGGTGTCTTTGAAAGTGCACCTTGAGGTTGCCCTTCGTTGAAAACCTGTTCCCGCAGACGTTGCACTTGAAGGGTCTTTCCCCGGTATGGGAGCGAATGTGGATTTGCAGCGCGCTGTCGCTGCCGAACACCTTGCCACAAAAGCGACACCGATGGCGCAGGTAGGCCTCGTCGGGCCGGCCGTCGCCCTTCCTGCGCAGGCGGCTCGGGTCCGGGGAGCCGAGGCCGTTGAGCAGAAACGAGCCGCCGCTCATGGTGTCCTGCAGCGCCTTCTCGGTGTGCCGCTGCAGAAGCTCGAGCGTGTTTGGCTCGTCTGGAGGCGGCGGCCCCGCGGGCGGCGCCACCAGCAGGGTGCCAGCCATGGGCTCCCCGAGCGGTGACTCCGCGGGCGGATCGGCCGGCTCCGGTGCCGCGCTCTCCTTGGCGGCCAGGTCGACCACGGTGTTCGGCGGCGGCGGGGTCGCGTGTGTCTGTCCCGGGGCTTCGGGGTTGGGCTCGGCCCTCGGCGGCGGTGGCGGCGCCGGTGGAGGCGGCGTGCTGTCAGCCGCCCTGGTCAGGTTCACCGGAAGAGCGGGCGACGCGCCCACGTACGCCTGCAGCTGCTGGATGATGTGCAGCTGGACGACCTGCTGCTGCTGGAGCGCCATCAGCGCCTCGTGCAGCGCGGCGATCTCGGCGGGGCCTCCGGAGCTGCCGTAGGCGAACTGGGCCACAGCCACCTTGGTGCTCTGCAGCGCCTCCAGCGCCACGTGTGTGGAGGGCAGCCGTGCAGCCACCGAGGGCTCCTCGTCCACCTCGGCCGCGTCCGACGCCGACTGGCGGCCCGCCGCATCGTCGTCGCTGCACGACAGCCGGCTAGTCGTGCTTCCCGGCAGCCCCATCGAATCGACGCTCGGGCAGCAGCGCTTGTGGGCCAGGAAATGGTCGAGCGTGGGGAACTCGGCGCGGCAGCGGCCGCACACGTGCTCGTCGTCGCTGCTCTCTTCTTCGCCGCCAGTGCTGCTCCCGCCTCGGCCCGAACCTGCGCAACGAACCAAGGGACGACGCAGCTGTGAGCGAAACTCGTAAAAGCTCGCGCCTTTGTTGCAGCTAGCAAGCCGTTCGCACATGCTGCCGCCGATCACTATTCGGATCGCCCTGAGCTTACTCCGAGAAAAGGAAACGCTATATTTGCTTCCAAGCCCAAACTTTACTCGAAACGCCACTTCTTCGCATGCAGGTGACGATACAATTTTAGTAGCGCTAGCGAAAGTATAATAACTAGTGCATAGTAAATGCTACGAAACGCGCCAGACACATACTTCGTCTCTCTTTTCTGCATTATTCAGGCAACTTACGTGCAAGTGTCAGATGTAACGACGCTGCCCTTAACAAGCGCTGAAAGATTTTTCAAGAACATATAAGAAGCTTCCAACTTCATGACTAAAGCATTTTTCTGCTTTTCACAGCACAAAATATGCTTCACGTCGTTCCAACAGCACCAGTTTTCATTAAGCACTTCACCAGAAAATGAAAATACACAAACAAGAGAATTTTTATGCACACTAAGTACACAGGAAACCCTTTAAATTAAACATGCGCCGCTTACATGAGAAGTCACCGCACAGAGTTCCGTAATGCAACTGCACTGGCGTTCGTGGTAGTGGAAATTTGTAGTAGTAGTTTAGTAGAACACAAACGGAGCTCTGGCGCACTCACACAAAGCACAGATAGTAGGTAAGTCCCCGCTCCACATAAGTACCGCGGGTAACACACAAAGCACAGTATGCCTTGCTAATCCTAAAAGGCTGCACGTGATGGTATTTTGATCTTAAAAGCGTGCACTGCTTAGTGAAAATAATCCTAACCGCCGGAGCAGAGGTGGACTTATCGGGGCGGGGGGAGGTCACCCCACTCCCCTGAAACCAAACAAGAAATTTCGCACAGGAAAACTACGCTGAATCCTCCAAGACTGACCGAAGAATCCACCCCTGCGCAGGAAGATGAAAAGTCGGCTCTTGCATCAATAGAAGTTAAGTAAACCTCGCGATCATCACAGTTGAAAGCGATCCACAAATTTTTCGAAGCATGTAGGCACAAAAGCTGTTCGAAATCGCTAAGGACAGTATTCAGCAAAAGACCCTGCTGCGTTAACGTAGATGGCTTCGCGTGAGTTGCATCATGTGTTCAGGATGCCTCGTAGCGAGTAAAGGGTGGTGGAATGACGACGTCAGTACCCGTGAGCCGACCCGCACCAGGAGCGCGGTAAAATTGCACGCAAGCAGGCAACAACAGCGCGCGAGGCCCTTCAGAGAGTGCATCACGATGAGGCCCCGCCGGGCGCGCTCGACGGCGCTCGCAGAACATCATCGCCGCCATCAGCCGGAAAGCGGCGGCGGCGGCGCCCTTTTCCGTTTTGACGACCATCGCGCAAGTGACGCAGAACGCGCCGAGGAAACGCAATTAGGCGGCGCATCCCTGCCGCCCAAAGGACGCCGTGCAACCTGCCCGCCGCTGCTCTCCGGGCATCAAATAACCCCGCGAGAAAGCCATCTCCGGAGGAGCGCCCAGGGGCTCCACGCAGTCGTATACGAGTGGAATTGTGATTCTGGAGCCGGCGCGGGACGCGGAGCTCGAGATCGAGGCGCCGCGAGCAGCGATGCGAATGAACGCACATACATATAGATGTATGGGTGGAGGGTGGAGAGGGAAGCCGCGCAAACCGCTCATGCCCAGATGACAACAACAGCAGCAGCAACGCCGCGGAATAACACGGGCCGACGCGCCACCTCGGGCCGCAGCCAGCGCACTATCCATCCGCAAGATTGGTACGCTTCCCGAAGCGCCGGGAAGGCTCCCCGTCCAATGGGCTCGGAAGAGTCGTCAAGCGCGTTACTCCGAGGCGGCGCCCAGCATTCAATATTTCACGTGCGGAGAAGTGATGCTGCGAACGCTCCGGCCACAAAGCGCGTATAAAGCGGCAACGGGTTGCCGGGTTGCCCGCTTTCTGGGGGAGCTGCGCGCCGAACACCGTTAGCGAAACCCGTGCCGCGCATACCCAAGCAGCCCGGCTCTTCTTTTCCTCGGCTCCCGCTTCTTCTTCCACTCGCCGCGTCTTCTCTTTTTCCCCCTCGCGCGATTCTCCCTTGCCCTGTGGATGCAGGCGCTTTCTTTTGGCGTGTATTCTTCGCGTTCCTGCAGCGAGGCAGGCGGTTAATGTGTTCTGTCGGCTCGGCATGGGGTGCGCGCGGTGGGCCTGGCACACAGCGAACGCAGTTATGAGATCAGTATGCGGCTGCAAAGACAAACCAAAATCGCGAGACTTTCTAGCGGAAGAGATCGGATGAAATCATCAGGTAGAGCAGCAAATGGAATGCTGCTCCTGATTCGCTGCTCTCGGCCACGCGTTCCGTCAAGTTACGGCGGCTTGATGGCGCCCTTAGGTGGGCACCACCTTCGCTTCGCTTGTTTCCGTTGACGAAGCAAGATAACAGGAGGCATCAGCACAGCTCATGTCTCCTGCCAGGAATTCAGGTGTCCTGATGAGCTCTTTCGAAGCCGATGGTATTCACGCGCTCTCACAGGATATCCTCGAAAAAGGTTAGGGTGCAGATAGGCTGGGCGCTGCATGCAGGCAGATAATAAAATTGCGCGAAAATAATTGGATTGAAAGCCTTACGGCGTGAACCGTTGGAGCGTCTATTGGAATTCTTTTCCTCCCTCCTCGCCCTCTCTTCTCGTCCCTGTTGTCGAGGCGACCCTGGAGCCGATGATAAGCGCGATTAGACCAAGATTCCTAGCACAACTCATTCCGCTCGGGGAAATACGCGACGCCACAAAGTGTGCGCGCCGTTGCCTAAAACTACTTCTCGGCTTCTGTATCTCTGGGCACCGTCTTTTGGCAGCAGTTGACGTCGTAAAGTCAACGACTCCTTTCCTGCCGTTCCCCTCGCCGCCGGTTGTGGTGTATCAGCGTCCGCTACGCACAGCGTCTGTGGCAGAGGTGCACCTTGAGAGGAGGAGGGGGCTGTCAGCGGCAGGCGGTTTTAGCCGTGCAAGGTGAACGCCGGTAGCGTCTGGATGTATGCGCACACGGATCACAGCCGCTGGAACACGCTTGCCACGGTGCGTAACCTAAGCATTCAGAAGAAATCCTATCACGTAAGTTAGAGATGACACAGTGCGAGGTATGCTTGCTTAAGTTCGGGGGAGCAACAAGCAAAAAAAGAAGGAAGAAAGGAAAAAGTGCGAGAGAGAGAGATAGAGATAGAGATAGAGATAGAGAGAGAGAGAGAGAGAGAGAGAGAGAGAGAGAGAGAGAGATCTACTTTGCACCCTCACACCCGTGTAAGTAAGGCATGATGATAAGTGCTATAGAGAGCTTGTTCACGGTATCGACAGACGTCGCTCTCCTCAGGAAGATGTCATCGCTAACACGTCCCCCGAGCGTTGGCCTCCGTTAGCGACGTATCACGGCAAGGAAACTTTGCTGCGTACATCGGCCGAGCTTATTCAGATTCGCCCAGGAAGATCGAATATTCTCCCCGGGTTCGTCACCGCCCTCGTCACAGAGGCTCAGCCTCCCGCACAGAATCTGCGGCGAATTCGGTGGCGCATGCACCGATGACAAGTGCGGCGGAGAGAGAGCTCCGCCGCAGCTTCGGGACGGGGACGGCCGCGTGCGCCTCGAGCGCAGAGATAGGCATCGGCAGCGCGGAGAACGCGTTCTCGGTGCGCCGGGCCGTGCCGACGTGTCCTGTCTGCACATAAAAACATGAGCGACACACATGACAAAGAGCAGGCCGTTGTCGCCTCAGACGGCCTCTGCGTGACCGAGCCGCACCCGCGTTGTTCGCCGCGGGAAAGCGAAGCAAGAAATACGAAAAGAGCTGGAAAATATATTCGCCAGATTAAACACTTGGCCGTTGTCTCGGCAGCAGATCGGCCGGAGAGGCAGGCACACCACGTAACAACTAGATCGGCAGCGGCCACGCAAAATAAAAAGAGACAGCCGAGGCGGGAGATAGCACTTTTGCGGTCGTGCCTCCGCGACGTTTGCGCAGACAGCCTTACACATTTAAAGTTTTTTATCAGCAAAGACACAAATGTAGCGTACCGCTCGAGATGCTGCGCCTCCCGTCGACAGGGCCGGCGTGACTCCAATAACGAGGCCAGGACAGACATAAACCTCCATTTGCGAGCCGCCGCCTCTGCGACGCTGGCGCTCACGCGAGGCCCGCTCGGAACGCTGCGCAACGGTGGTCGCTGCGAGGCCGAGTTCGGGGCTCCGGCTCTGGGGCTCTCGACAGGAGTGAGGTGAGTTGTCGCGAAAGGCATTCGAGAAGTGATGGATTTGAAAGCCGACACATTGAAATGAAAGTTAGGAATATCTCCTTTCCTATGGAGGAGCACATCACTTTTCGATACAGTCCAGTCCTTTCCAGCGAAGAAACAGTTTCGTTGTTTCAGAACAATGAGGGTGGACATTGACGACGCCTCAATATTATTTGTCTTTGCCTTTGTCCGACGGCAAACATGTAGCATGCAGAGATTTCTTTATTTTGGAAAACAGCTAGAGGTGCAATGACTCGACGACTGGACATTAATGTGGGCAAGACCAAAAAATTGGAGGGGGCCGCATAAGCCCCCCCCCCCCCCAATTAACCCATGACGCGATAGCGTAATGGGTTAATTCACATATACGCAGAAAGTCATTCTCTACTTTGCTTAGTAGTCATAGATTCCCGGGAGCCCTCATACCCTTCCTGGCACAGTGGTGCGCTACTACTCTGCTATGGCAGGTGCTCCCAGCGGTGGGCCTTCCGTGGCCCAGGTTGCTCTTCCCGAGCGACCAGTCAATAATTTCCACCTGCCATAAGTGCCACCTGCCACGGTGGCCAGTTTTCTCACTATAGGGACGTTGTGATGACGCGGCAAGGTCACGTGACATAGGTGGCCCACCTGCCTCCCAGGTTGCTCTCTGGGCACCACCTGCCGAGTCATGCTCGTGATTTTTCGCTCTCAACGCCGATGCCGGATTTTCTGAGCAACAGGGCCTTTAACGCTGTCGCGTTAAAATAGCCACCCTTGCTATTCTGTGACGGCATTCGCAGACTAGTGAACAGGTGGGTGAAGCGCATAAGCAAGAAGTCATGCAATTCAGTGAAAGAGAAGATCCTAAACTTTCATTTCAATGCAACATCTTTAATCTCTATTGCTCAATAAAGTCACAGCCCAAGTGGCAAAGCATAGTCAACACCTACTGAAGCTTCGCACTGCACTTGGAAGGGAATAGAGCGGCGTACAAGCAGCCAGTAGCTTTTACTTTTATACTAGAGTCCTACTGCGCTTCGGGAAATATATAGTTGGTCAATCAACATATGGACCTCGTATTCTATTATTTGTTCGGGAGTGTCTTCATAACAAACAGCAGCTCAGTGAAGAACCTAGCACTCGCCATAAGTTCCACACAATAAAACCGTTGACATTTCGGCGCCTAAACAGGTGCATCGACCATCCGTATGGGTGCCGTCTGCCAACGACGCAGAACAGACCAACACGTTAACGCGATATTTCTTTCCGCATTCCTCTCTCGGCCAGCGAAATCCAAGAAACATCACACGCAAGAGCTGCGTCACCCTAGGTAGGAGTCTTGCACCTATCGCCACTGCCCTATACGCGCAGTTACGCAGTTACGGTGACTGAGCTTGAAGTTTGAAGGTAAAAAGCTCGAAAACGTGCGTGCTACAAGAGACAGTGAGAGGCGGAGAAGGAAAGGCGGAGAGGTTAACCGGAAGCCTGCACCGGTTTGCTAGCCTGCACAGGAGAAAAGGGATGAGTAATGTGAAGGGCAGAGAGAAACGACAGCTAAGTATATATGAAGGAAGTAAGGATTCACCGTACAGCAAAGCCATAGCCCATCACGCAGGCACGACGCCCTCAAGAAACGGGCAGGCCTTGAGAGCCGACGATCTTTGCAACCTCCGTTTGAGATTCTGTATCTCCGTCAGTGGGCGGGGATCGAGACGGTCCAGTGCAGAGCACATCTATTGCCTTTCAGTGCTCACTAAATGCGGGGCATGCACTGAGAAGGTGTTCCCGACCGCTACAAGAGCTTTGATCAAAACGAGTAGCCCAAGGATACGACCGCCTTTAAGCTTCCAAAATGAACGTAAGCGCTCATGCACGTATGAAAACAGCGATTAATGATTTTAGTATATTCGGAGATTCCCTATGACAATTATTCTCTCACTCGCCCGGTTGGTCACACAACCTGCTTTCGAAAGCGTCTTTCGTGCACTGCTCATTGTATATTCTATAAAAAAAAAATCCAGCAAATCTAATCTTGAACACCATGAATTCACAACAGAGCACGTCTTACATTAGCGCACTGCTTTGCTTTCTTTCTTATGTTCTTGCCTCCTTTGTTTCTCTCCTTTTTTTAGGCACAATTCTGACTTGCTTTTTAATACCCTTAGCGATTTGTTCGCTTCGTTTCTCTGTTTTTGATTCCCTCTCCCTCTCCTGAGTTCGGCTATTCTTTCCTCACTTTCATATTCTTATATTCTTAATTTTACATTCTTTCCTCACTTTTAGCAAAGTTTTATTCAACCTAAATTATCATTCATTCACTTTCCTTCTCTGGTGAATAAACACTAAAGGAGTATGGACACCAAAATTTTGGCCGCTTGTTCTCTTGCTTGTGATGATACATACGTCATTAATACACATGGGCCGCCACGTGGTATCGATCGCCTGCGGCTACTAAATAGTTCATTATTGAATTTTTTTTTTCACTCATGCCATTTTTATTTTGGTTTCAACAGCCCAGCGATGGCTGTAACGTCAAATATTTAGTGTACATCACGTGAGGTAGAAGAAACCGGCGATATAATCGCGGAGTCGCCGATAATAATAGTGTGATTATTTTATCGCTGACCACCTTCCATCATGTTCCGTATGACGCTCGCGGTAATACAGGACGTACTACGTCCGCCGCTATGGAGGAGGGTGGAGCTGGTGGACACTCCTAAGGTTAGTTTACACGCACCATAAGTCCCTCCGGAAGCAAAACATTGGTCCGCCGCCGCCGTAGCTCAGTTGGTAGAGCACCGGACGCGAAGTTCGGAGGTCGTTCGTTCGGATCCCACCGGCGACATGTGGTCGTTTTTTTTTTATTGCGAAAGCAATACTAATTGCACTTTCAGCCCGTCGCGTAGCGAGGCCGGTAGCTACCATATTAGCATTTGGATTGGATTGCATTGGATTGGATTGGATTGGATTGGATTGGATTGTATAACCGATGCATCACCACAAGTCTAACCACAAGCACCACCACCAGCTACACTACCAGCTGAACCATGGCGTAGCTACGGATATTGCTTTCGCAATTACCGGGCTTAACCAAGCTAAGCCACAGCAATTTAAACCCCTCTGCCTTCTCATGAGTTATATTTAAGCGATAAAATAATTGTACTATTAATTTCCTATTGATAAACACCACAAATTAAGAACAAACTATAGAAACATTCCCCCATGCTTTCCTTGGTTTCGGTGGCTATTGGCTTCCTTCATGCAGTGTCGCACAGTTATTTCTCACCAAACTGTGCTTCAGCGTGGTGTTCTCCAGTTTTCACACAACTCAGGATGGAAGAATCCATTGCATATTTCTCTCTTTCAGAATAAAAAGCTACAGAATGTTTGATGTGCCGTTTCCGTGAATTATTTCGTTTTTCGTCATGAATTCATAAATGGATGGGAGTATATGCTTCGGCTGCACTTGAATAAACTTTGGTACACGAGTCCCGCAATGCATGTTACTTCAACCTCACAAACGCTATACTTTTGTCTGCAGATCATGTTTTATCACGTGAATCATGTTCCCGGCAAACTCGTCGGACGTGAGCAAACTGCAACGTTTGCCACATAGATGGACATAAATACACAAAACAATTATTACAGCTTGGCGTTCCTAAAGAACATTAATGCAAAGCTAAGCCTTCTATTATTCAAATCGGCTGGAAGAATGCGTACTAAAGACAAAAAGTTTTGCATCTGGCAATCGCACAGAGCGTGTAGTGGCCACGTCAAGCAGCATACTGGAGCACAGGGCAATAAAATTGGAGTGGACACTTAAACTCCGCCTTAAGGGTATGACGCGATAGAAGTAATGGACTAGGCTTTCCATTCTGAGCAGTTTGACACCTTTGAACGCGTTTTTCATTTTTTCCAATTGTTTCAATTAGTTAATTGATCAATTACGAACTCTAAATTTCTTTAAATAGCACCATCAAGCATTCACTGTAACCACAAATCATCACTGTAACCACAAATTATCATGATCCGATTTTTTTTACGCAGCCTCCGATCAAGGTCGCCGGTTCCAATCCCTGCCGCGAGCTAGGCTCTAACTTAACTAGTAAGTATATGCTGCACGAAACGCTGAATCGTACGATATCATCCACAACATATTCTATGGCAAACGGCTGGCATTATAGAATTTTTTTTTACGTAGCCCCCGATTATTTCCTACACTCGGTGCCGACTACACCGACTGCTTTCCGTCCGAACGAGCTGTACAGGCTGTCACGCAAAATGTGCGGCCACGACGGTTTTCTAAACTGCTAACAGTACATTTCAGAAAAAAAAAATCTCTTTTATGCAGACGGATTTCATTGTTGACATAAGTTTCCTAGCCAGTTTTTCCCACCAGCAAACCGCAATGGCGTGCTGCGTAGCCTGCCGCTCCGTTAACAAGAGTCGCGTTGACGCTCGTCCCTGCGTGACGATAACATCCTCGTTAACGCACTCCCTTTTCTTGACCGGTCCGTCGGCGTTTCTTGAAAAAGAACCGCTGAAGTAGAAAGCGCTTCGTCTAGGCTGTCCAACAGTAAGTGACGACCTGCATAGCCTTGCAGCCGCGCTAGCCACGAGAAGCACAATCGCTTAGCTTGGAACCAGCAACATGATTCTCAGCGCCGGTGCAGTGGAGACGCCTCGCTGCCAGCTTTCCGAAAACGGGGAGCCGCCGGCGCACTCCCAGGCAGCGAGCGTCCGAAGGCTTCGCAGCGGGCGCGGCCGAGGCGCAAAGAAACGCTGACGCCGAGACCAGCTCGAAGATTGACAAAAGGGAAGCGGCGCAAAAGAAAACGGAGGAGCGGGGCCGCATCTGCCCATGCTTACGCGCGGCGTCTGCAGACCAGCCGGAGGCGCAGACGCGCGCGCCGGGAGTCGCCTGGCGCAAGGATCAACTCCTATTCTCAGTTGTTATGACAACTGCCCCCACGCATGGAACACGTTCGTTGGCGCGCGCGTTCGCCACCGCCGTCCGCAGGGCCCACCCGGGAGGAGCGGGCCGGCGCAGTCCGTCTTTCTCGCCCTCGCGTCTCGAGCAGCGCGCGAACCGTTCTGCCTCGTAAACCGCGCCCGACCCGATGCGATGGGCGAGGAGCGCTGTTTGACATCCCATGTTTTCCTTCGCCGGTCGGCTAACTTATGGGGCCTTAAACCTGCCCGAGCTCGTTCTCTGCCCACTTACGGGGGCCTCACTCCCGGAGATGAGCGACCAGATGCTCAGGGCCGTTATGCGGCGCCCTGCGCGCACACGCGACGGAGCCGAATGTACTGTAGCGCGCGCCCACCCATGCGTGGCCAGCGCTCAGCACCCACGGCGTTTAGGGAGTAAACCGTTGCTTCCGTAACGCGACTGTGAGTGTGTCACATGCGGGAACTGTGACAGGAGGATTGATTCATGAAGCTGGTTTGGTCACGGCCATGGAGTGTGCTAACCTAGCTGAGCCCGAAAACGCAATATTATCGGGCCTGTCGCAGAGGTTATTACCCCCCTTATAGTGTGCACGAGTAAAGTATTGTAATAAGGGGGTAATTAGTCATTAGTATCCACCAAAGCACAGCCACACGGCTACAAAGGATAGCTATCAGCAGCATCTACTCAGTTTCTTCAAATGCTGAGCAGCTTTCTTTTTTAGCCGTATCCCTGCACTTGAGAGGATGCTAATGTGTAATTATAGTCGCTCTTTACGAATCTTCTCCACTTCGGGGGATTTCCCTAAACATAGGACGAACCAGTAAAGTAATGATCAAGCGACCAAAATCTGTTAAATAAATCAGTCTCCACTTCGGTTCAGTACCCACACAGCTCTCGTGTAGGACATACGCGAGCAAGAAAGAATGAGATACTTCAATTGAGCCCCCGAGCATCCAGGAATCTAATTTAGCAACAGCTTAGTACAAATCTGCCCTAACAGTGCGCCTAAACGGGATTAAAGGTAAGAAACTCTCCACTGCAATTTTTTCACACCTGCTAACACTGAAAATTTAGCAACGCTCTTGTCGCTAACATTTTTTGCCATGCGCAGTATGGGACAGTCTCGGTTACTTCTGACATGACGTGTGTCTTTACTGCAGTGCAATTTTTTTTTCCGAAGGACAAACTTTGCACTGAACATCGTACCCCCGACATCAAAATTGAAAAAGTTGTCACAGCGTTTAACGGCGGTGCGAATTTAAAAGCCTTTATTGCCGTGATTTTTCCTCATTTTCCAGCCGCGGCGTTCGTTTTCGAAAATAGGAATCCGTTGAATGCAAAAAATTAAATTCCTCAGGTATAAAATACAGTTCGAGGAAATAAATAAAACGAATGAAAATAAAACTGGTTGAAGGTGACAAGAACGTAGCGCAACATTAGCAACAAATGTTAGCGCAATCAGTCGCTCGGAATACTTAACCGCAAGAAGTGGTTGCCATAAAGAGAACTTTTGAAGAAAACTGAGCACAAGAAAGCGTCAGACGTTCAGACAGGACGCTTTTTTCTGTCAGAGGCGGTTTGAGTTGTCCCATCAAATTTATTACAGATGACATTTTTATTCGGTCATATATTCCTTCCACTGCATCGTCAGCAGAATTTGTCTTATACGTTTGAACCCATTTAGCGGGAAGTGGGGCCAGACGCGACATTTTGGCATTCGGAACCACCTAACTTCTGAACATTACGAGCATGCTATTTAGATTTTTAGCTGGAACCGCCCGCCACATGTCCACTACAATTCCGCTTAAGCTGACGAGATTGGCCTTTTTTTCAACCAGAGAAAAAAATATCGAAGTGCGGCTCGTTGAACGAGAATGCGGTAAAAAAGCCCCAAATTTCTGCAACTCACATTTTTCGAAACTAAGCAGCGCAGCCGACCAAACATCCTCGACGAACTTATTAATTTATTTACTAAAATTGGTTAGTGGCCTTTTCTTATCCAGAGTGTAAGAATGCTTACTTCTCGCATTCTTCGGAGCAAATTATTTTAGCAGAAAAAGCTACACTAAACGTGGGGCAAAACGCGGGATTGTGGTGTTCCGAACAACTTAAACAAAGGACAGCGATTTTATCGCTAGCTCTAAAGCTTTGCCCTTGTTTTCTGGGTCTCTGGGATGATACGAACATACAGAAGGAAAAGGCCCTGATTGCCGACTTGCGCGGAGTCGTGAAGATAGCTTTGGAGAGCATCGAATAGCGTTGGTGCCTCCAAGCTGATGTTCCTAAAGACGCCCACAATATACCAGTAGAAGAAAAAGACAGAGCAGGAACTGCAGAGCTTCTTTGTAACCTTTGCGGCGCGCTCCTTTCGGTGGGTAAGAAAGCTTTCTTGTACAGAACATTCAGACGATCGAGAAAGCTCTACTCTGTCTGACCTACAATCACGTCCAAAAGCTCGTCTTCACGTACTGCGAATCGAACCAAATCGAAACTCCATTCAACAGGAACGAAGTCAAAGAGTACCAATAGTGACACTCCCCTCCCCTCTTCCCCCCCCCCCCCGCCCCCTCCCACCACTCACTTTTCTCTCTTTCCTTAAATCATCAAGTGGTCCCGAAAGAAAACTTAGGAAAATGAGCGGGTCATATCTTTTCATGCCACTATTAGCGTCTATATATTCCCCGCAAAATGCAGCATTTCCGCGGCCTCAGCAGGATCAAGAATATATTGAAGTTTCCTTCCAGTTTTATTCTATGCCGATTGTTCTCGCCCTTTGTTGTCGCTTCATGCGACACCGCGCCCATGCTAACACTGGAGCCTTCCAGTCAGCGCAGCGGCTGATAAGGATAATACGAATCAAAGAAAAATAATTTTTACGGCATAAGGAGCCAGAAGTATACAACGAGAAACGCGCAGTCGCTAAGTATCCACTGCGCGGTATTTTGTGAAAAAAAAAAAAAAAAAAACGGTTAACCCATGGTGCCCAGAACATTATTGTGCTCACGACTTAAAATTACAGGCCACAATTTTTTCCCGTCGTGCGACCGACAGGTTTCTTTTCCTTTACAGTAAGCCTGGATGCATTCCAGCAAGAGGCCGCACAGAAAAAGACAGAAAAAGCATTCATATCAGAGCTCCCTCATTAGCAAAGTGTTAAAGGTGTAGAGCAGTTAAAGGTGTAGTACATCTGCGTGTGAGGCCCCTTTCTGACTTTTGTATGGAGTAAGAAGAGAAGGGAAAAGGACAGCAAGAAGTGCTCGAATGCAACATTAACACTAAAGCGAAGAATCAAAATATTATATAAGCCATTAGTCGAAAACATGGTTGCCCATATTTCTCGTTCACAGATCAGAGCACACCTGCAAACGATCTTCACAACGAGAACACTTCAGAGAACGGTATATTCGTTCCACTGCGGCTGAGTCTCCTGAATTTCCCCAGGAAGGTTATGATGTTACCTTCATCATCACCATCAGCCGGACGACGTCCACTACAGGAGAAAAGGTTTCTCACGGTGGTCTCCCATTATCCCTGTACTGTGCGAGCCACAGCAAGCTTATCCTAGCAAACTTCTTAATCCCGCCTCTCTCCAAAACTTTCGGCAGGCCCCGCGTGCGTTTTCCAACTCCCAGAACCTACTTTGTTGCCCTAACAGGTCATCTGTTCGCAGTGTTCATGTCCCACACTAGTCCATCTTTTCTTTTCAACCGCAGCTAGAATATCATTAACTCTGATCGCTCCTGTAATCTACTTTGCTTCCATCCTGTCTCTCGAGGTTACCCCTACCATTTTGCTTTTCATGGCACTGTCATTGAAATGCGAACTTTCATTTTGAACCCATTTCTCTTTCATTTTCTTAAACCACAAGGTAAGCCACTGAACAAAAAAAAATGCAATCAGTTTTAGTTTGTCCGGTTCCTGAATAAATTCCAAGGTTGCAATACAGCGAGTATTTAACACCAGTTCCATTGGGACGGCTCTATTACGCTACATGTAGCTTCGAAAGTGCGCCTCAGAGGATTTACCACACGTTTGTGTTGTGTACCGTCTCCCGTCAGAAGCGCTGATAACACTACCATGGTTGCCTCGCGCTCCAAAGGGTGCGACGAAAGCAACTTTCGAGGTCAATTCCGTCAATACATTCGTGGTGCACCCGTCTGACTACTACGTCGTGCTTACGCGACATTTGCGAGAGGCCTCCCCCAGGA
Organism: Amblyomma mixtum; assembly: GCF_055824585.1. NCBI lineage: Eukaryota > Metazoa > Arthropoda > Arachnida > Ixodida > Ixodidae > Amblyomma > Amblyomma mixtum. Next base: position 105,733,621 of record NC_143014.1, on the reverse strand, counting down.
TGATGACGACGACGACGATTATGATCATAATGATAAAACCTTCTCACGCAAGGTTGGCACCTTGGGCTAAGTGCGGAGTCTGAGGAGTGGTTGGGAAAGGGGGAAGGGGGTCCCACAGGATAAAGCTGCACTCATGCGCCTTCTGTGCCCCGACTCTGTACACAAGACCACGGCAAAAAAAAAAAAAAAAAAGTTGACATGCATCGTCACCTTTGTGCACAAACTGCGACGTTGTAGGAGAAATGGACCATTTCCATGCAGCGTCTCCGTGCTTTCATACCGAACGCCAAACATTGCTGCGCGAAGTGAAAGTGTGAAGAGCGCTGCTGAAGTGACGCCGTTCGCCCTGCTTCTCACAAAGGCTCATAAAATGAGGCGCGCGGTATCACTCAGCTACGTCCGAAGTTTTTAGACAGAGTTATTTAGAACCTACAGCTTTTTCTTTCCTTCAGTACCGGCCACACACACATGGAGCTCGTATCGCCCTCACCGTAACGCTGCTATTGCCGCTGCCGCCGCTAAAGTTCATGCGACGAGCTTTAATAAGGCGATACCTGTGTTCTGGGCATCACAAAAGGAATGACTCATTCCGCTGCTCGAGCTCGGGGCGCCCGACCCCGTGGCCCCGGAGGCGCGGGGCACGCGCCAGCACACTCGGGAGTGGCGGCTCGTGTCGAGTCGGTGCCGCTTCGTAAGGGCGCTTGAGAAAGCGACAACCGTGGAAGATGAATGGGCGAGCTCGCATGCTCGCCGCCCGACGACTGCCTGCCCCTGCCCGGCCATTCATGGCCGCGTTGCGTCGCGTGCGCGTGCTGGCGCTGCCGCGCGTTACGTCTCTCGTTAGCTTTTCTTACGCGACAGTTGACTTGTTTGCCCCTGTAATCACTCCATACGTCCCCGCGCATATAGGAAGCGCATCAAGAGGGAATTCAATATCTCTGAGTGGCCCGCGCTGAGAACGGGATAGCCCGAGTCCCGCTCCCCCGCGCTCTGCTAAGGCTCTTCAGACTCGATCGTGTGAAAGAGGCGCCCTGTCAGAAGCGCACTCGCTTGCTCCCCCCACCTCCCCTCTCTTTATTCTTATTTTTTTTGCTGTTGCCACTTGATATCCCGTTTTTGGCTCGTTTTCATCGGCGAACGCCGGCGGCAAAAAATGCATATAAAGACCTAATGCATATGGAGCTCTACCCAGCGGCTGTAAACATTGCTTCATGCATTTTAATAACGCAGCTAATTTTAACGCGGTAATAACCCGAGCGAGGAGGCGCTTACTTCCGGGAATTATTTAAACGTAAACGCTGTGCCGTGCAGAACCTGTATACCTTACAACGTAGCAGTAACAGTGCGAGTCGCCGGCAAGACACCGGCCCGTTACCGGCTGTTTAAGGAGATGAAGAGACGAAGGAGCCGATCAAGGAGACGAAGCTGCCAAATTTTTCGGCTCTACAGGAATAATGTGGGCACTTGCACATTAATGGCGCCGAAAATCACGCAAAGAACGTAGCTAATGACTGAGCAAAGTGAGCAACGTTCCATACCAGCTACCCTGTTTATGTACGCACTTTCCTGCACCTGCGTTGACATGGGGCTTTATACTTTTGTATCGGCGGTCTAGACAGTAGTCTCCTTGACCAAGCCGCCGCGGTGGCTCAGCACTTATGTCGCTCGGCTGCTGATCCGAAAGGTGCGGGTTCGATCCCGGCCGCGGCGGCCAAATGTTATGGAGGCGAAATTCTAGAGTCCCGTGTACTGTGCGATGTCAGTGCACGTTAAAGAACCCCAGGTGGTCGAAATTTCCGGAGCCCCTCACTACGGCGTCCCTCATAGCCTGAGTCTCTTTTGGACGTTAAACCACATAAACCAACCAACCGTTTCCTTCACCGCCGTCGTCACCGTGATGCACTGTGCCCAGGCCGTCACATAAAAAGAACAGGGGCCGAATCCACGAAAGAGTTCGCTTTGGAACGCGTTCGCTTTCTCTCTTGCCACCTTGCTCCATTGGTCGTGTGTCGTCACCGCTGGCGGTGACGTCACTTCAGGGAGGCGGGAACACGGATTTTGTTGACGTCACGAGACATGTCAATCAAGTGAAAGGGAACGCGTTCGGTCGCTGTGTGCGGAACTCTGAAATTGGCGTTCGCTTCAGCGCGAGGAGAGACATGCCGGTACCTCCCGCCGCCCCGCTGTTGTTCGCGGTGCTCAGCGAATGTGATCGGCGGCCCCGGCGGTCGCGCGTGCATGACAATCCTTTCGACATGTCTGACGATGCTTTCCGAAGGCACTTCAGGCTGCCGAAGCTACTTGTACGCCAGCTATGCGAAGAGCTCAAACCCCACCTTGGACCAACGAGGAAAAGTGCGCTCACAACAGAGCGCAAAGTACTCTGCGCCCTACGGTTCTTCGCTACCGGGGGCTTCCAGGCGGCAGTCGGCAGCGAGGCAACTATACGGCTCCCGCAGTCGTCTGTGAGCCGTACGATTTTGGCCGTCGCTCAGGCGATCGTGCGTGTCGGCACGGAGAAAAACTGGGTGTTGTTTCCTTCGACTCCCGAGGAGAAGTCCCGCGCCAAGGCAGAGTTTTTGGAGCGTGGTCTCTTCCCCGGCGTCGTCGGGTGCGTCGAGCTCACACGAAGGCTTCACCATGTAGGTATGTTCCTCCATGAACTCAAAGAGCACTTCACGCTGGCGCATCGAGACGTGCGGGCCCAGGCAACAACCTTTGTGCGTTGACATGACGACTAGTGAAAATGTCAAGCTGACAATGACAAGTGCTGACACGTGAAAAGTCTCCCGCGCAAGTTCAGAATGCCTATCGTCCCTCTCGTGAACACAAAATAAAACAACACAGTTGAGAGCGCCCTCTCGGGAACGCAAAAGAAAACAAACCAATGAAGAAGCATTTAAACCGTCTCAAAATAAAATCTATGCTTATTTTATAGGCTCTGAGTAATAAATTTGCAGTATTGTAGCCAAACGCATTCACTTAGAGGTTAAAAACGCAAAGAAGTTAGCATATGGCACCTTAAAAATACAAGCAACCGAGATGGGACCGCCCAACAAAGCCGATTGGCTGTTGCCTGCCCCCTTGTCCTCCCACAGTGTTCCTCCCACCCTTCTCCCGCCGATGTCAACGTCAAAATGACGTCACGGCAAAGCGAACGCGTTCCAAAGCGAACTCTTTCGTGGATTCGGCCCCAGGGTGACGGTCGCACTTCCCTATACCTCAATTCTGTTATACCAGGCTGGGACATACTCCTTTTATTTTTCGTCCCACCACAGTAATTGTTGCGTAGCGGTTCAGCGCTTTATTGGCCCTTCCCAAACAGAAATGTTTTATGACCGGCTGAGGGTAATTGGGCCAAATAGCTATAAACATTTCCTGTGGCCGTCTATAACTGTAATTTCAGGCGAATGTACTTTTCTATGAAAGCTAAAATCCGTTCTATGGTACTGAACCTGCAGCTCTTGTGGCGTAGATTTTTCAATAGCTGGCAATTAACACCGCTTTGGGTGCACAGACGCTGATAAAAGGCCATAGACGGACACAGCTTTTTCCATAGACGCCCATATGCCGTTATTGCATCGGTTCATCCCAAACCGATCCGAACTCCTATCCGAACTAGAGATACGGCTGCATATATTTAAGAGCAACGAAGAAGTCGTGCGGAGGCCTTCATAACAACTTTTCAGCTGAGAAACTGCTGCACAGTGTGCGCTAATTGTGGCAGCCTCGGTGCTGACGTACGTTTTAAAGGTGTTCTGCGTACAAACGCACGAAGGCCGCAAAAATCTGTCCCACAGCCAAACATTTTGACCCGAGACGTAGCATACCGCCAATCGCTCCCTCAATTCTCACCACACCACACTCAAACGCCTGCCACTGAAAAACAATTTAATAATTATTAGTACTGCGTTTTCAGCTTAACTATTTTTTTCTGCTCTGCCAACTTAATTCTTTCTAGCTTATTTGCTTCTGCACTTGCGAGCTCCAGAGCCAAGCAGCGCCAGAATCCTACCGGCCGCACGAAGCACCATGGGTCGGTGCAGAAAGAGCTGCTGCGCTCCCCGCGGCGGCGGCCGCCGAACGCACTGGCCGCCCGCTCAACGCACGTGATGCGGGGAGGCTACCCCTAGGGCCGCAAAAGGGCAGCTCGAGTAGGCTTTGCACTGAAGAAGAATGCGTCACGGTCTCAACGTAGACAGGGATCGGCTCCCGCCCCGGTCACGTGCGCCGTGGGTCGATCCCAAGTGCGACCGCTTCACTCCGCGATAAATGCGCCGTGAGGAAAGCTTCGACTCTGCGCGAGGCGGGGCGGCAGACCCCCGCGGCCCAGGGGGAGCGGTGGCTGCCCTCGAGCGGCCAAGTGCGCAGCCTGGGAAACACTGCGCGCCCGACCTGGGCCACAGCCTGCTCAGTTTGGTGCGCCTCTGGCCTCCGCGCTAGATCGTCCCGCTATCGAAATAAGTCAGGGCAATAGCTCGCACCGGCAGCGATTGGGAAGGGAAAAAAGTATTCGTGGCGGTCAGATGGCGGTTATTGACTTCGATGACGTTCGCGTTGAGTTTAGGACCTAAACGGTTGAGTGTTGCACTAGTCACTGATGACTGTAGTTGACACCCACAGATCTAATTCGTGCACGTGACTGGCGATGAAAGCAGAGGTCAAGACGGCTGCGGTCGTATAGCTGAGCTAGTCTGATCATGTAACAAGCTCAGCAAGCACGGGTCACGCGTCTTCTCTCCCTGACGGTCGCATGACGCCTTTATTTCTCCATTGTTTTGGTGACAATCTCAGTTTAAGTCAAGCACTTGGCCTAGAAACACAGGAGCAGCTATCCGCTTTTCGCGGTGCCCGCGATTGCTGACCCCTGGTGCTCCATAAACTGAGCTTCAAACTTAAAATGAATAAGCAGGGAAAACCGCGGGACGCGGTGGTAATTGCGGCAGTGATTAATTGTAATCAATAATAAAAATGGCCGTGGCTTAGCTTGGTTAAGCCCGGTAATTGCGAAAGCAATACCCGTAGCTACGCCATGGTTCAGCTGGTAGTGTAGCTGGCGGTGGTGCTTGTGGTTAGACTTGTTGTGATGCATCGGTTATACAATCGAATCCAATCAAATCCAATGCAATCCAATATGCTAATATGGTAGCTACCGGCCTCGCTACGCGACGGGCTGAAAGTGCAACTAGTTTGCTTTCGCAATAAAAAATGGAAAGAGGGAATGCCGGCCGCAGGAACTGAAGCATATTTAGTTGAACGGTGCCCGGCGGAAAAGTAAAATGTATGGAGAGAGGGGCAGTCAGGAAAATGCCAGGTATCGCACAGGTTAAGGATGGTGTCGCAGTATACGAAATTCCTCTCATGCAACAAAGTTTACATAGGGCAAACCGGAAGATGCACAAACATTCGTCTGCGAGAACATCTCAAATCCCTCTGCAATACAAACTACCCCCATCTGAAAGAGCACCGCTGCGAATGTGAAAAAAATGCAAATAAAAAGAAAAATAACAAAAGAAAGGCCTGTCGCCCTTTGGTTACTAACACAAAAATTTTATTTAGGCACAAAGATACAACAACAAGAGAACTGATGGAGGCCTACTTCATCCGAAAAATACAATCTCAGTGTGTAAGCCAGCCTTATATGCTAGTTGATTAAGAGGTCTCGTTCCTTAATAATTCCTAATCTTGTCTTTAAGTTCAAGGGAGGGGGCGGGATTCTGTTCGGTTTAGTGCGGCGATGGTGTTTTTTCCCCTTGCAATGTGTCTGCGCAAGTGCTCTCGACTTGTTATCACATGACAGAGTTGCTTAAAATGTGTAATTTTTTCCCAATAAAAAATTAGCTGCGAGTCAGCGCTTGTCTCTGTCCTCTCTCTGTACGCCTTGCGTCTCTTTTGCGCTGTACCTTCCATTATGAACCGTTACCAACTTTCCCAACTGTTCATCCTTCTTCAGAAAAATGGACACGCAGTAGAAGTTGAGAGGACAGAAGACAGGAGTAATAAACATACTTTACATAATTAAAAAAAGATGCATACAGGCGCACCCAAGGAGGAATGAAATCACACACATGAGAGTATTTTCGCTTCCCTATACTGCAGTTCACAGCCAAACGCACTCAAGCGTGCGTGAACAAGAACAAGCAACCCGTGTGGTGTGCTGCCACTGTTCACACGCGATGGACGGCACAAGGTGGCCTCCGTCTGTCGAACACTGAAAGTGTACGTTCTTCTGAGGTTTGGAACAGGCACACTGCTTTAATATTAGCAAGTTCCAACTAAGCATTCTGTTGTAAGGCAGCCGAAGCAATTCGCCAAAGACGCTTAGTACATATGTCAAGGGCAACTTGCTGCCCTGTCGACGTAAGCGCTGTCTGCCCACAGTGGGCAACGTACGACACAGAGCAGAAAACTTGCCCAAAAAGAGCATTTCGTACAAAAGTTAGTTCCACCTGCCGTAACAGCACTCAGTGGGACGTAAAATATCTTTGTTTACTGTACGTGAGCCTGCTCATTAACGAACTGGTATTTTGCAAGCAGGGAAGTAAAAAATATAGCCTTTTTCTTTTAACCTTCTGTTTCTTTTCGCTTCCTCGTCATAAGCTCGAATGCTGACGAACTGTTTAGTCGTCATTAACGCCGTCGCCAATAACTCTATAGCGTCTGCGGGACCTATAAGGTAAGCCAGATACACGCGAATAGTAGCGATCGAGACAGAGTTTATTTGTTGAAAACAGCAGGAGTGGCTGTGTTCGCGTATACTCCGTAGCTGCACGCTGTGAGCGGACACCCACAATGAGAGCAAATGCATCCGATACAGTGCTCGGGAACAAGTCGCGATATGCTACGAGGATCTGCGAATGCGCTGGCAACCCGGCGCAATATAGCGCGTGCGCCGGGCTCATCGCGCGGGGTGCGTGGCTCGCGGAACAAGGACGGCGACCCGGCGCGCGCGCACCGGCTGCGCGGCGGCCCCCGCTAGAACCCCCGGCGGCCTCTTTAGGCCAGGCCTAAATCCGATTCAGCTCTCGGAGCAACAGCGTAATCCGTTTTCCCAGCAGAAACGCTTCTGGGCCGGCGGGGAGTTTGTCTCCCCGAGGCTGTTTAGACAAATCGGGCTCTCGTCGGAGCCCCGTGACTTGCGCGCCGTGCTTGACGGGGCCCCCGGTGCCGATACGTCGGCGCCGCGCATGAGCTTCGCATTGTCCGCGGCTTCAGGGTAAACACAGCAGGGAGGCCACCTCTTTGCGTCCCCACGAAAACGAACGGCTTTTGACATTTCAAACGCTATACGCAAGCTTTTACCGCGGGCGTTAACCCCCACCGCGCTCTCCGCACCGCATATAGCTGCCGATGGACTTAGGATCGGCGCACTCATTCACGACGGTGACGTGCTCGCGCTGGAACTCGGCGGCCATCAACGAGTCGTTTAAAGCGCCTGCGTGCTCAGTTTTGGAGGAACACAATCGTGTTTGGCGCCGTCGACGCGGAAGGTTTTTTTTTTTTTTTTTATCGCCAAACAAGACGATCTTACGATTGCGAGAATGCTAACTGTCAGCTCGCACTTTTCTTAGCAGACGACTACCAACACCAAACAGTCCGTTGTATTCACCTGCTCTAGACCAATATTAGCGTTAAGAAGGCAAACCTCCACAAACCAAAAGGTAAATACAGACAGTGATCGTTGTGATCCCTCCAAAGCGTTGCGTCGCATCGGCTGTGCATCGGCTTCCACTATGAGCCACCTCGCCTTGTCTCGCTTGTGAAAGAGACAGGCGCGAGAATTGGTGCCGAGTAGCCCAGGTCACAGGCCGAAGCCAAGCGAGCGGCGGCAGCACGTGCTTTTTGCTTGCTCGCCGCGAGCCCCGTCTGACCTGGCATGCAGTCGGAGCGGGAAAAAGATAATCCGCCGGGGGTAAACCTGGGGGCAATTATGGAGCAGCCGGCTTACACGCGGGAAGGGGGCGCCGCTGTCGCAGCACGTTGCCGGACGGCGCAGCGATGGGGAATCAAAGGAAAAAAGATGGCGGCCGCTGCCACCTAATCCAGCAGCCGCTTATGTCGCTGACCGTTGCAGCCTCGGAGGAGGCAGCGGGGCTGGAAGCCAGGGTTATGTCGAGAAATGAGCGGCGCTCGAGGACTGGCCAGTTCTGACAAATGGATCAGCCCGGAACAGGCGGCGGCGAAACAAAGGATTTGGGCCCTCCTTCGAGGTGCCGCCACACAACGCTGCTCCACTACGCCGTGCGGCACCGCGGCGAAGCCCACTTTCGAATATCTGTATTTCTTTTTTTCGCTCCTTCCCACCGTGAATACGGAAAAAAATAAGGTCTGTCTGGGTACAATTTGGACACTTTACAGACTGGTTGCATGTGGAACGGCATACATATGCTGGTAAAGCACCCAAAGCAAATTTTTCACCCAGGTATCCAGCGCTGCAACTTCACGCGTATACGCAGGCGCCAGCCCGTGCGTAAGGGTTGTGTAAACTAAATTGTCCGCCAGTCTGACTACTCTATGCTGAGGATTCCAGCTCCACTCGAGCTCGCCCACAAATAACGCACTCAAGAAAAATGCCGATAAGCATCTGGCCTTGAAAAGCCGTGATTCGTGTTACAATTAAATCACTTGACAGATCTGCTGCCTCGTCTTAGGCGCCTAATGAATACACAATACTGATGAGAACTGGAACCTAGGAACATAAGAAAAGCGCTGCTCGTGCAACAGCAACAAGGTATCATTAATGAATGCAGTGCTTTCTTGAAGCCGCTCCTCTTTTCAACGTTGTGAGTTTCGTGGAAAGAAAGCAGAGGAGGGGTTGCCACAAAGGCATGTGATTAAGCATTGTAAGGAACAAGGAATAAAATAACTTTTCCAATTCCGGATAATTAAAACGACGTGTCAGAAGGAAGTATGAAAAGTCCGCCTCCAAATGTCTAATTCCCTTTTTCATGTCTTAATGGCTGCGCTGTTGCCCCGTGTACGAGAGTGCAGGGACGCCTGTGCCATTTTTCTGTCCTGCATATAACCGCCGCGGTGGCTCAGCGGTTACGGTGTTCGGTTGCTGACCCGAAAGACGCGGGTTCGATTCCGGCAGCGGCGGTTGCATTTCGATGGAGGCGAAATGCTAGAGGCCCGTGTACTGTGCGATGTCAGTGTACGTTAAAGTACTCCATTTGGTCGAAATTATCCGGAGCCCTCCACTACGGCCTCAGTCATAGCCTTAGTCGATCTGGGTCGTTAAACCCTATAACCAAATCAAACCTTCTGCATATACACTTCTCTTCTCTTCTACAGCCTCGTTGACCCTCCACCCACGAACAGTAGTGACACGCCACCAAGTAACAATCCCTTCCAGGCGCTCTTACACGCCATTGAAAACCGGCTCCTGCCTCCTCAGCCATCCATCCCTCTTAATCCCGGAAATATGCGCGCCCAGCTGCGTGTGCACCGGCCGGAGAAGCGACTGCCACCCACCGTGTCGCCTAATAACAACCGGAGGCTCCCGCGGCGGGCGCAGCGGCAGCCCCACGGGGACCCGCGGACGGACCGCGCCGGAGACGCCGACGAAGGCCTAAACGGTTCACGCCTAAAACGAAACCCGTGTTAGCGGACGCCGGTCAAAGAAAAGATCAACAAACAACAGTCGGGAAGAAGGGAAAACCGATCCCATTTAGTGTATACCTCCTTAACCTCCAACCCCGTCGCTTCTCGGCGCCGCCGATGGAAGGGCAGCCGCCGCTTAACGCCGGGCTGGCCTTCAAAAGCGGACGCGCCGGCAAAAAGCAGAACAGCAAGCGACGCCCGGACACAGGAAAGAGGAGACTGCGCCCCCCCCCCCCCCCTCCCCTCCCTGCCTCGGTCGCTCGAGGCGCAACACGAAGCGAGCCCAGCGCTGGAGCTCCGTTCGCGGCCGCCGCAGGCCGCATCGTCCAGCTTTCACGCACCGAAAGAGAAAAGGAAAGCGAAAAATGAGAGAATGGGGAAACAAGCGAGAAGGCCGAGCTATGTGTACAATACACAGAAACAAAATCACGCACAGCAGACGGCTAGGTTGGCAAGGATCAGTTCAGATGAGTTCCCTAAGCTGTATTTCTCACTGATCCGAGTATTTGTTTCTACTTTTATCCTCCGCTGGAAGCAAGCACACAAGCCCTTCTCCGAAACATCAGTAAGCGCGCTAAAGAAATCAGTGTACAAGTCACACATGTCGCTGTTTTAAGCCAGCAGAAGGCTGTGTAATGTAGCAGGCGAGACAAAAAAAAAGAAAGAAAAAGAAACTGCCTTCCTCACTTAGCACAACTAGCAAACATCTGTGAAGACAGACGCCTGAAGTGTTTCATTTATTTTCCCCACTGAGCAGTTGTGCAGCGTATAAACGTTTAATGCTACAGTTTCTTTGGTGTGAATAAAGTATTTATTATTATTATTGTCAGAGCTAAGCTGGTTCCGATTTTCCGAGGCGCTATGCAAGACTTTAGTTATGCCTTTCTCTACGAAAACTGCACAGCTTTTGAGGAGCTATCAACGAGAAAATCATTTTAAAACTATCCATCACAATTTAGAATTCATAATGCCAGAGATAACGGGAACTACATCTTTAATTCGACTTCTGACGCAACACTGAAGATATTGTGTTGGAGGTGTGATTGTGGTGAGGTGATCAAGAGTGTGCCAATGTCCGTTTTCTTCTTCTTTTTTTTTTAAGTAAAGGAACCTTTCCAAACGCGGCATAGTCATTTTGCTATCTACGTAGACGCCTTCGCTATTTCGTCGTTCACGACTCACGCAATCATCGCTGAAAGTTAGCGTATCTCGCGCCATGCTCGTTCCCTTTTTACACCCCTTGTCCGGAGAGGTCATCTTTTTATTAACGGAAGCAAACCGTTGATTCCGTTAGTGGCGCGCACGCTGCATTGGGCGGCAAGAGGGCGCTGCGTACGCGCTGCAGCGATGAAGACATCGGCTGCGGACGTGCTCGCGCGTCGCAAGACACGGGGCCCCGACGCCCGTGCGTGGGCGGCTGTGCGCGGAATGCGACACAGCAGCCGCGCGCCCGGGGCCGCCCATGAATCGCGCGCCAGCCGGGCGGCCGGGTCCGGCGGGAAAAGGCGGCGCGCGCTGTGCCTCATAAAAGCAGAGTACATTCCCGTGTCCGTCTTGTCAGTCGGACTATTGCCGCAGCCAGCGACCATCGCTAAGCAGGGAGAGGAGCAAGATTTATAAACACAATCCGTATGAGGCTCGCGCCGGCTATACACGGCGCTCTGGGCGCCATATACGCTCCCGGCGCAGCACTTGGCCCTTTTGTGCGAGGAGCTTTGTGTGTCGCCCTCGCCCCCAGCGCTCCCGACGCCTGTCTCGCGCCTTCTTGTGTGTGTGCGCGCGCGAGCGTCTGTTGTCTTTCACGAGGATTGCAGGTGCCGCGAGAGGTGAAGGGCGGAGAACAGAAAGAATAAAAATCATGCCCGCGTACAGCCCTTTTTCCTTCCTCTCAGTTGCTCCTAACACGAAGGCTCCGGCCTCCAGTTTCTTTGTTGCGTGTGGAGACGAATAGCGACACGACTGCGCAATGGAGGCCGTTCTTCCAGCTCCTGTTTATTTCCTGAGAGTCCGGACTGGATAAAATCAGTCACAAAGACGGTGTCCCCTCGGGCGCGAAGTATCTACGGAGCGGCTTTTCCAAAAGAAAAGCACCGTAAAATCGGACCAGAAAATTGGTCCTTCAACCAAAGTTAATTTTTACAAAATCTGTCACGTGCCTTCGTGTCACGGGCAGTTAAACGTTTCGTGCGCCACTCAAGGGTGCGTTTTACGCTCAGCAGCAGTGCAATATATATATATATATATACACACATACACACAGAGAACGACCTTCACTACCAAGGATCTGTGTGTCATGCGCGGTAGCATAATTCATACGTGATATACGCCATCCTAACCCGGAACAAGCCCCATGACATATCTTACGCGCAGAAAATTGGTCAAGTACGTATTATCCTTTCCCGGAGCGTTCCGGCTTGCGGGAGCGATGATTGAAACTCCTTAATGGCCCGCACGGTAACACGGGAAACTAACGCGCACAGTGCACAAGAAGGATGCCCCCTGGCCAAAATTGCATTAGATAACGCGGGGAGAGGGATAACGCAGTTAGCGGTGTCGGCTATAGGCACAATGGCGGCCCCGAACCTGGCGCCGAAATGACCCCAGCGCGTAGGCGCAAGCCAGAGCGGCAGCGCAGAGGGTCACAACCCCCCACCACCATCTGTTTGTCGGTGGCAGGCGCGGGGTCTGCGGGCTCGGCACGTGGGCGCATCGGCACGCGCCGCCAGATACATGAAACTATTACGCATGTCATACGCCGTGTTGCACTGAGGTTTATATAGCATCAGCGCAAAACGTGAACCGCGCGACGCTAATAATGCAAGGCGGGCATGCACGGTGTCTGCATCCCCAAGCCTAGCTTAAGAGCTCGAACAGAGGGCCCAGTTCATATGCCTCCTGTTGTCCAGTGCTAACAGAGTTCGCGAGTTTCAATACTGCTCGGTTAAATATTTCTGGTGGTTTGGTTTATGGTTTATGGGGTCTAACGTCCCAAAGCGACTCAGGCTATGAGGGACGCCGTAGTGGAGGGCACCGGAAATTTCGACCACCTGGGGTTCTTTAACGTGCACTGACATCGCACAGTACACGGGCCTCTAGAATTTCTCCTTTTCCGAATGAGAGAAGGCAGTATGTTTCTGTGTGACAACGGCGCAATAATGGAGAGGCGAGCGATACTCTCGGTTGAGAACGTCAATGAACTGCCCCACGATGGAGAAAATCGTCATGAAGTTTTCCATAGAAATTGAAATTCACTACACGTCGTGGCACTCCCAACACTGACCAGCCATGTTATTTATTGCTTAGCCGTAATACTGACCGGCAAGGCGCAATGACAAAGACGCCTCGGGAGGAATTTTAGTTAATTTCTTTCTCTTTTCCACGCTAATTTATTCAGGACCGTTTCACAGAAAGCCGAAAAAGACGCCACTGAGAACAAGTTTCCGGTTTAGTCATAGCCTATACCCTATTAATTCTCCTTTTCCTCTAAAGCTCCTAATCATTCCAACAGTTCACCGTCTGTGTCTTGGCCACTCCCCCGTAGTGGGTATGTGCCATTCTACTCGAGGCCAACCAACCAATCCTAGGTGACCGCACACTAGCTCCAACTTCTTTTTTTTGGCGGGGGGGGGGGGGGGGGGGGGGGGGGAGATCATTTAAATACTACTCTGGGCACTCTCCCAGGTAAACCAGCTTTATGCCCTATCCTCACAACATTCCGCGAGAAACGAACCAAATATTTCGCTTAAAGCGGTGAAAAAAAGAAAAACACATTTCTGTAAGTACGGATTAAGTTCAGAACTCGGCCACCAAATCATTGTTGATATGCCTTCCCATATCATAGAATCAGCAAGTGTAATAAAAGATCAGATTTATTTTGTTTCCTTGCTTTCTGCTCATACATGATTAAAACTTGGCTACTTTCAGCTGCAGACAATAAATTTTCATTGTTCTTTGTTGCTCCTTGCCTTTTCTTAACATCCCACTGAGTGTTGTAAAAATCAGGTTGTTTGCCGCATTTGGTTTTTCGCTTCTGCTTTATCTTCCTGATCCTTGCTTACGACGAAGAAATTTTAGCTGTTTCTTGTCGGATATGGAACATTGCCATCTAGTACACTGTTACTGGACCTTCTGGAATATTTTCCTTCTTTCATTATTTTGCATTTTGCTCTTGTTTTTTTTATGCACTTTTTTATCGCACTTAAACGTCGCCTTTCCTCCTTCTGTGATGACTATACGGAGCGTTGAAGTGGGAGTAAGCGAAGTAGAATGAAAGCTAATACAATCCAACCTCTCAACGGTTGCTCAAAATTTTGATGTTGTGGAGACGAATCGTGGGCACCAGTCATCGTTAGGTCTCCACAAATATATTCGGCTGGACGCGCTCAGCCAGGCTGGGATGGAACAGCGCTGCGCCGGCCTTGCAGTTAAGCAGCCATGAAAATCCAGTCTGCGCGTGCTTGGCAGGCGTACTGGGACAGTCGTCGTCTTCGGCTGCCGGACCACGATGGCAAGCTACAGGGCCCCCCCCCCCCCCCCCCCCCCCCCTCTAGCGATGAAGCCATGAGCGAGGTGTGAATGGCGAAAAGCGGATAGGCTTGGCGCAAATCGTACGCGACGAAGACTGGCACGGTCGGGAGGGAATGCAGCGGCACAGTTAGCGATGACGTCGGTGTCAAGATGAGCAGGTTTAAGGCGGTCAACTGAGATTGTGTCCTGCCGGCCGTTGATGAGCAGGAGAGTCTAAAGGACGGCGCCGCTCAGCCAACGTAGGCGGAAGAACACAGATCTCGGCACCAGTGTCGATGAGGTAGCGGACTTTGGTTACACGGTCAGTGACGTGAAAAAGGCGACTGGATCGCGGGCCGAGAACACCGGTCGCCTTCAGTGTTCGGCCGGACCGTTTCCCGCGAAGGAGCAGGGCTGGCGGCAGTGGCGTGCGCGAAAGCCGTATCGGCGGTGGAACCAGCAAAGGGTCGTCGAGGGCGGAGAACGATTGCCAGAAAAACTGGGGCTTCTACGGCGGGGTGGAGACGACGAATGCGGCCGGCGAGCACGAAGAGCTGCAACTTCAGCTGTAAGCTGCGCCACCTGCCGGGCTAGCTCCTCATGAGTAGCAGTGAAACGGGTATAGCAATCGTCAGGAGCTGGGCTCGATAGCTGAGGGGCAGGAGGGCGATGAAGTGTTGCAAGGGAGGGAAAGCCGACGTCCATGATCTTATCCGCAAGCGTAGCCAGGGATTCCACAGGGTCTGAGACGAAGACGCGCTCAGGATCATGCGCACCTGCGGAGGCAGGCGCTGCAGGAAGAGTTCCCGCAGGAGCGTGCTGTCGTGGGGAGTAGCCAAGTCTCCAGCCAGGGCGGTCATGCGACGCAACAGCTCGGTAGGTTTGCGATCTCCAAGCTCTTCAGAGGTAAGGAGCTGCTGCAGGCGACGCGGCTCCGTTTCAGTAGTTCTCTGGATGAGCATCGCTTTGAGATGATCGTATGGGCGATCGGCAGGCGGAGAGCGCAAGACGTCGCGAACAACCGCAGCAGTAGCAGGCGTGAGCGCACCAATGACATCGTCGAACATGGTCACCTGTGACGTGATGCGGTGCCGGCGGAACAAGGCCTCGATTGTGAGGAACCAAAGTTCCGAGTCCGATGACCAGAAGTCGGGGAGCTTGAGGGCGGAGACCGCGGACTCATGAAGTGGCAGCGTGCGAGGCGACGGAGACGGCACAGGAGTGGAGGGATCCATGGCCAGGGCTTACACGATGGAAGGTAGGCGGGGTCTCGAGCTCCGGGCAGCGGTAGGCCTAGCGAAGCGGCTGATGCAAAGCGCAGGGCAGGAGCAGAGAACGAAGACGCGAAGTCCGGAGTCACCAAATTTGTGGAGACGAATCGTGGGCACCAGTCATCGTTAGGTCTCCACAAATATATTCGGCTGGACGCGCTCAGCCAGGCTGGGATGGAACAGCCCTGCGCCGGCCTTGCAGTTAAGCAGCCATGAAAATCCAGTCTGCGCGTGCTTGGCAGGCGTACTGGGACAGTCGTCGTCTTCGGCTGCCGGACCACGATGGCACGCTACAATGTGAATGCAGACCGCAGTGCTGCCACCACATTGAGACCAGCCAGTGATTGCATCGCTGAGATTTCATCTACACCTTCATGGATTAGGGGCTGAGGATAGGGAGGTGAGTGGGGACTTGGTATGGCGTTAAATTACATCATTCTCATGTGACTGGGTATGACGTCAAAATACGTCATTGTCACATGACTTGATATGAAGCCACACTCATACGATGTCTTCACTAATCATACTAATTAGTCTTGCATTAACTCATTAAATTAGTTATCATTATTTATAGGCATGTTAAATAGTGTTGCCATTTAGTGGTAATTAATTATGTGACGTCATCATCTTCATAACGCAACTCGTCGGCTCGTGACCTCGCATGGTGCAGTTTGTTACGGACACTTTTGCAGACACTTTTTGCGGACAAAGTGAGAAATCTAATGCTTTCACAATAATAATCAAATGGGACGGGCAAAGATGAATACAAAAAGAAATGGTTCGCTTAACGTTTCCTTAAGCACGTTACTCACATGCAGACCGCGGTTGCCAAGTCGAAATTAACACCTCCCTCCCCCCCAAATTTCAGCCCTAAACACGCATTCATAGGCGCGCGCTAAACGGGAGGGACGACCGCGTCATTTGCGCTCCTCTCGTTGCCCACAATGCGCGACAGATGGCGCCAGTGGCCAACAAATCCGCGCTTCCTGCCTCTTCGGATCGCAGCGCTCTTGGTGCTCCGGACGCGTGCACCGCGGGCGCGGCAGAGGGGATGCAGAGGACGGCCTTTCCTCCGCTCCGGCAGAGCGACGGGGTCCCCCACAGTGGGTGCGGCTGAGCAGGCGCGGTCGGGTGCGAGCGACTGTGAGCGGCGCCTGATTACGCGCTTCACTGCCCCGCCGAGGAAGCTGGTGCAGTGAACGAGGCAGAAGAAAGCACCTGCGCCGGCACCTGATCTCGAGCGACTGACGGCAGAGATAAAGGCGCACACAGTCCGAAACCGTCTTCGAGAAAAGTAGCTCCTTCCGTATGCGTGCACAAAAGCAGTACGTTGTTGTGGCTGCTTCCATGTCAGTTAAAATTCCTTTTTCTGGGTCACTTCCTGTCGGATGAAGCAGTAATTTGTTCAGAATAATTCCCAGCTCTGATAATTTGGTTCTTGATGTACTTACGTGTTCACAACAAGCAGGCAGTTTGAGAGTTCTCACACGCACCTAACGGATATAGAAAGGTGGTTCGCGGTTGCAATGTATTGAGGTAAAGAATTTGAGAGCGACGTGCATATATGTCTAGACATAGGGTACTCTTTTTATTTTGGCCCACATACTTGATTCTCGGCTACCAGACCTATCCAGTTCGCCGCTCCAGGCTGTCGGCGCTATGGCCGCTGAGCCTCTCATCGCACCAGGCGTTTCGTAGCATTCGGCGCACATTTCTCCTCTCTCGCCGTACTCTCTTTCCTCCTTCCGCAGTAACCGCCCGCCCAGTAGTTCCCGTGGCAACCACCAACCGGTTGCGCATTCCTCAGCTCTCGTCATACCGGGCTCCTTCCACGGTAATCCTCATCCGCCTCTTTGCGCGGTGGCCAGCGTTCGGGTATAGTTCTCGTGACAGGCACCCTTGGGTTGCTCATTCGACCGCTGTCGCCACACCCTCCTCTTTCCTCGGTAACCCTCCTCCTTCCCCGCGGTAACCTACTACCTTGGGTTGCTCATTCGACCGCTGTCGCCACACCCTCCTCTTTCCTGGGTAACCCTCCTCCTTCCCCGCGGTAACCTACTACCTTGGGTTGCTCATTCGACCGCTGTACTATATGCAAAGATAAAATACGTCGGCACGCTAATGTCCGTTCTATCGCCGAGCCCAAGTTCGGGGCATTCGGCTTCAGCCATGACGACCTCATTTCGACAGCGGCGAAACGGAAAAACAAGCATATCTTATGATTCCCTACACGTTCCATACTCCCCGGTGCACGGTCAACGTTAAGAAATGGCCCTCTGTTATAGCTTCCATGCGCGTCCCTTTGGCACTTAGAAGTTTTTTTTTCGAACTAGCCCAAGCATTGAGCAAAGAAAACTGCCCTTCGCTGAGCATCCGTGCTTAGAACGCCACTCAAAGAAAGCAGGCGTTCATCGATATCCCAATATACGGTCTCCGTGACCAAAGAGCCAGGTTATGTATACAAGAGCTGTAAACACAGATTCCGAATTTCAGCAAACTCTCGCTCCTGGATATCGCTGTACCCGCTTGCAAAATCGCACCCCAACTTCTGTCGCAGTGACATAGCACAACAAATAGCAAAGTGTTCGAGAACCGTCCAGACAGAATGCAGCGCTACGTGTGGAAGAATGCATCAGCACGTGCGCAGATATGTAGGAATGAAGCAAGATCTCGCAGGGTCACTTTGCGACAGGGTACAGGTCAGATGCAAACCGCCGAAAGAACAAAAATAGCTCCTTTGCTGCAATTAATAAAATGAACAGATATTATGCTTATAATGTATTTAGTAAAACTTAAAAAAAAAATAAAAACGATTTCGCACGTGCAGGAGAACTCGAGGAAAAGCCACGCACTTCGTGTTCCTCTGCCGTGGAGTGCAAAGAACGAGACCCGGAGAGATGCTGGTCAGCTCTCCGAGGAGCGGCGTACGACAGAGAACGGGGGCCAAGCAACGTCAGCAGGACGCCTCACCGCGACAGCTTGCGCCAGTCCGGATTCGAGTGCCGTCTGACCAGCGTGGCACTAAGCTGCGGGGAAGGCCAGGGCCCTTGGAGCCCCGCAGCAGCGGCGGCAGCTTTCGCCGCGCGGCCCCTCGCGCTGCGGCGGAGCCCCACTGCCGCCGCACCTGAGGATGGCGGCGCGCATCCCGGCGATGTGAGCGCGTGCGGCGGCGAGCGTCGCCATGGTGACGCGCAGGCCGTCCCTCTCGTGCCGCGGGAGGTGCGCGGACGGCGTCGCCTCGCAGCCCCGGCGGCTGCTGCTGCCTTGACTGGCGGTCGGCTGCTCATTAACGACGCTCAAGTCGCGATCGATAATGCCGCCGCCCCGCGCTTGGCCGCCCCCCCCCCCCCCCCCCCCCCCCCCCTTTTTTTTTCCGTCGGTCGCATGGCGGCTCCTCGCGTGCCGCCAGCAGCGGCAGCACGCGCCGCGGGGCCTCCGCTGCCGACGACGCCAGCCAACCATCTCGGGTGGGCGCGCGTCACCGCCGCGCCTTTGGCGACACGAGAGCCGCGTGACAGCGCGCTACAGAGAGATGATGCGACGGTACCTGCTCCACTTTCACCTACAGAACGCGCCCCTTCCTTGAATGGGCGGAATCTGCAGCTCCGAAGCTTGCGCGAGAGGTGGCGATAGCCATGAAGGCACACGAAGCACATCGCCGAAACCAAAGCGACATATAAAAGGTTTACACCACGGAGACCGAAAGACGAGCCTCTCTCCCCCATTTCCTCCCCGTTTGTACTACTTTGTGACTTCTCGCTTTCTTTGTGTGTTACGATGCAAACGCGTTGCTGCTTATAGTATAGCTGCCGAAAGTAGACGATGCCGAAGTCCCCGCCTCGAAGCCTGTGACAAAATACGCATTAAATAAGGCAACTTTATTCAGTCACGTCACACTGCCCTCGCATAATCTGCTCAGGGAAAGGTGAGAATGTGAAAGACGCGAAGCAGTTTTGTGCAAAGCCGTATGTAATAACATACGCAGACTCATCGAGTGGAATGCTGGAGAGAACAGCGGCAGTGGTCAGGGCACTTCCAGGGGAAAAAATGTGCGTACGCTTCTAAGCCATACTAACGACCGCAAAAAAAAGGTGCATGGGGCCGGGCACGAAGCCTCGTGACACACAAAGTAAGAAAATGCGGCTGCACCCTTGAGGAAGTCTGCTTCATATTGTGTAATCGAGCTTGCGCAGATGCTGAGGGCTTATTAAATGAAACGTGCCGTGTTTGCTGTATAAGACTTTGGAGGACACGGAACCGCACACAGCGCCATGTATGCAGGGAACGTTATCAGCACGTTCCAGTGCATTTACATAATAAAGTGCACCGAGTTAGACTTCTCGCGGTGTTATACCACCGCCTATGAGCTGAGATTACGTGTATGGCACTAATATTAAATCCGCAAGAAACACGGTACGCTTTTCATCCTCAATCCGAATATAAAAGCGGCTTGCAAAGAAGGTATCAAAAATGAGACGTAATGAAACCAGCGAACCTTTAAAAAGATGTTTCCTCTTCTTCAAAACAAGATGTACCAGCTTCAAAGCCAAATTAAAAAAAAATATAGGACAAAAAATTCTTGCGAAACATTTAGCAAAGGCGACACGCATAGAGTCAGCTCGCATAGCCAAAGCAGGCAAAAAGAGCACATTATCTCAAGGCGCGGCGCTGAAGGAACGGCTGCCGGTTTTTACAGCATTCAAAGTCGTTGGCGGCATATTTTACGACTCCGCTTAGCTGAGGCACGCTCATAGGGGAGCCAAATTACCGGGCGAAACTTTTGCAATAGCGTCAATAATGGCGGTGAGGCAAGGACAATATTCATGTGACCAGCCAACTAAGCGCCTACAGTGGCTTCATACGCTTCCACATGCGCTTCAAAAGAGAGGCAGAAAGCCTTCGCTCGAGAAGTTTCACAATTTCCGAAGAGGAAAGACGGCAGACACGACAGCGAATCTTGCTACGCCTTTCATACAGGAAGGCAGCAATATGCGGCGGTGCAACAACATTTCCTTTGCGGTCCGTCAGTTTAGCGTCGCTGCGATAAAAATCACAGTTCTTCTGAATGCGCGCGTCCAGTCCCCGTCGTTCTGTTTGCACATGGTTCCCAGAAAGTAAAGGCTCTTGCGACAAAAAGGAGGTTATGAAGCAATGAAGCGGTGCCTACTTCTTTCCCGTGCGGATTAGACCACCTACGTTTACGACTAATAAGAGGAGCTCTAGACTCGTTCAGTTAAGGCGTGTACGTGGAGCAGCTTGTTGAAGCTTGCCTCCCTGGGCACGACGCCAAACTCCATTCGCGTTCCACTTTTTCTCCTTGGAATAGTACATTCTCATTCCTTTCCTCAGAATTAATTACAGAAAGTTTATTACATTTACCGTTGCTGGGGGTCTGTACAACGCTGTAGTGCGGAACTTCGCTCATTAAAATTTATCAATCTTGCGACCATTTTCTACCGACCCTTCAGATTTTCGCGATGAATAAGCGATGGCTGGTTTAAGAAACTGACAGTAAACTTGCGCGACCGCTTTCTGTACCAGCGGGCGACTTGCCATGGGAAACTAGACCTGCGGCGTGTCCGTAACGGCGCACGAGGAGCCCCGAGACCACTTCCCTTTCTACCAATACTCCTGTCCTCGCCTGGCGTGGCAAGGGCAGGGACACTTTATTTTTCGTTCTTTTTTATGGCTCCACAATAATTTTTGTCCTCGCCTAGCGTCGCTCACAGCCTTGCCTTTGCCCACAAATCCGGCCCGGCTAATAAGCGCTGAAACACTCGGGTGGAGACATCCGCGAGCAGTGGAGACTGCAGAAGCACTTGGAGCTTGTTCAATGCTTCTTTCTTTTTGTGTGTGCGTGAGTTAGTTAGTTAGTTAGTTAGTTAGTTAGTTAGTTAGTTAGTTAGTTAGTTAGTTAGTTAGTTAGTTAGTTAGTTTATGAGGGTTTAACCTCACAAAGCGACTCATGCTACGAGGGACGCCGTAATGAAGGGATCCGCGAATTTCGACCACCTGGAGTTCTTTAACGTGTACTGACTGACATCGCACAGTACACGGACCTACAGAATTTCGCCTCCATCGCGATTCGACCGCCGCGGCCGGGTTCGAACCCGCGTCTTTTGGGTCAGGGATGTGTGTGTGTGTGTGTGTGTGTGTGTGTGTGTGTGTGTGTGTGTGTGTGTGTGTGTGTGTGTGTGTGTGTGTGTGTGTGTGTGTGTGTGTGTGTGTGTGTGTGTGTGTGTGTGCGTGTGCGCGCGCGTATGTGTGCGCGCGTGCGTGTGGGCGTGTGCGTGCGTGCGTGTGTGTGTGTGTGTGTGTGTGTGTGTGTGTGCGTGCGTGCGTGCGTGCGTGCGTGCGTGCGCGCGCGGAGGGGGGAGGTCCTATTCGAGCAGTATCACCGCGCGGATTCAATGCAAATAATGAAAGGGTCCATTTTTTTTATACAAATTTCTACGTACACAGCTACAGCTATAAGGCAACGGTAAGAAAACCTAGGCACACTGCAGCTTTGGTAAAACGTCTTGAGGCTGCAGGGTCTGTTTTTGAGCAATGTTTAAGGGAATTTATATCACTCCCGAAGCTTGAAACTTCCGGATGACAAGTAGGACTCCCGTCCTCACCCCTCAGGTCCTACAAATATTCATGGTAGCCGTAAGTGCCCGTGAGGTAGCTGGGCAGCTTCACCCACGACGTTGTGTGCACGCAACACAATATACTGCAGCACCACAGTTGTTGTGTTTCTACCTATCACAGTACACAGTTTCAAAGGATGACTGGTCCAACTTTCACCAAGCTCCTCATATTACTTCGCGAGTTAACATGCAAGTATTTTCCATGGCTTTTGGAGTGCTACGTATCAGGCGCCATTTGAACAGCAACTCACAGCAGCATACCAACTTTAACTGAGCAGACTCGAAGACACGGCCGAGACCACAACACGGACGCAACAACACTCTCGTCTGTGCCTTCCGTTCTGCGATGTTAGTTAGCGATGAAGCACCAACTCGCCCAAACGTATACGCTCTACAGCAGCTACACGTTACGATGCTAACAGTGTGTCGACTTACGTATCTTCCATGAGACACTCCTTTCATAATTCATATTTATCTGTAAAAGCCGAAGAAGTAGCATGAGTAAATGTCATTGAGGCTGAGTCACCCTAATGCAGGAAGAGATTCACTTCACCGAAAGCTCGTGTATACGAGCTGTCCGTCCTGAAATTATGGAGGATTCGGAGGATGCTCGTAAGTTTCGCGTGCGCTGTTATTTTTCGCGCATGTGTTTCAGCCGAAATTCGAACAGCGTGGCAGTTTCGTACTCTACTGTAAACAGCTGCACTTCATACTTCCGTTTCCGCCACAAACGTTACAGACCACAGGGAGTATAATGTAGCACACAAGCTCGTTATACAGTTAACATGGCTGCTGGCATTGCTTTTATCGATATTTAATCTTATTGCCTGTTACATTTTCTTTACTTAGCCGAGGCGCTCAAAGCGTGCTCTAAAATCACCTGCTCAGCAGTATATAGGTATAAATTGCGCTAGCATATTCAGCTGCATTTATTGTATAAATATTGGAGATGTGGCTGCAATCATTTTTGTCCGTGCAATTACACCCTCGGAGCCAAACGTTGCGTACTTTTTCGTCTAAATAAACGCACCAAAAAGCGACGCGGCGCTCAACGTCTAGGCTTTTTTTTTTTTATGCGTAGCCCAAATATTCGTGCATATTGGGGGTGTGGGTATCCGGTACTCCATGGATTCTCCCAGTGAAGGTAAGGCCAAGTGCAAGCTAAGGATAGTGAAATGAAAAAAAAATTACAAACGTGAAGACGGGGATTGCGGGAAGGATGTAAGCCTTTTTCAAACCCAAGGTTAAGGACAAATATCTGTAACGCGTGAAAAGCAACGTTATGCAATGTGCTGTCGGCAACCATTCTCAGTAAACATCAGTATGCACACGAGTGTTATGCCCACATACAATATTCAAACAGATAGGACGCGTAGGTAGAGCCTTTGTCAGAAGTTTAAATCTCTTGATCTTGAGATGAACACTGGGTCTTGCCCCATCCTGAAGAAAATTTTGCAAAAGCTTAACATGCACAGGAGGTAAAAGTGCAACGGGCAACTTGGTTTGGTTTGGTTTGGTTTATTGGGGTTTAACGTCCCGAAGCGACTCAGGCTATGAGGGACGCCGTAGTGAAGGGCTCCGAAAATTTCGACCACCTGGGGTTCTTTAACGTGCACTGACATCGCACAGTACACGGGCCTCTAGAATTTCGCCTCCATTGAAATTCGAGTGCCATGCCCGGGATCGAACCCGCGTCTTTCGGGTCAGCATACGAGCGCCGTAACCACTGAGCCACCGCGGCGGGTAACGGGCAACTTCTATTTTGCCAGAAGTGGTCTCCAGTGGCTGGATATGGTGACCTCTGTCGTAGTGTCACCGTACGTGAAATTCGTAGGTCGTGGGTTCGGATCCCCCCAGCGGAATGTGGTTGTTTTTCTTCAACCTTCCAATCAATTACCTTTTAGCCATAAAATAATTACGCTATTCATTTTCCATTGGTTAACACCAGAAATTTAAAAGAAATGATAGAAGTATTCCCCTATGCTTTCCTTGCTTTCGGTGGCTGTTGGCTTCATCATATGTATGTCATGACTCATAACGAGCCGCTCATTTTTCCCTACGTTATCATATGTATGTCATGACTCGTAACGATCCGCTCATTTTTCCCTACCCTTGTCTGCTCACTAACTTAAAGAGGGCCTCGGTTCGGGCAGACTAAGAGGATAATAGGGCAGCGTAAGAGGGTTCAAACACAGCTTCTTCCCTGACCGTTCAATCACGTTCCACGACACACTCGAGGTAATAAGAACGTACTACGTCCGTCGCAGTGAACGAGGGTGGCGCTGGTCAACACTCCCACGGTTCGGGTGCACGCAACGTAAATACCCTCGAAAGTAGACAACTGGACAGCCGCCGCCATAGCTTTACTGGTTGAGCACCGTACGCGAATTCAGAGATCGTGGGTTCGGATCCCACTGTGGTCGTTTCTCCATCTTTCCGCCATTAAATAATTAGATTATTAATTGCCTATTGACGAAATTAAAAAAAAATGATAGAAACATTCCCCTGTGTTTTCCTTGGTTTCGGTGACTGCTCGCTGCCTTAATACACTGTCACACAGTGATTTCTCATCAAACTGTACTTCAACGTGGCGTTCAGCAGTTCTCAAACAGTTGAGAAAGAATCACATATTTCCCTCTTTCAGAGGAAAAGGCTACACAATGTTTGGTGAGCCGCTGTGAATTATTTCGTTTTTCGTCATGAACTCATAAATGGATGAGAACATATGCTTTGGCTGCACTTGAATAAACTTTGGTACGCGAGTCCCGCATAACGCTGCTTATGTGACTGCAAATAATTCTGTCGCGTAATCAAGTTCCCGGCAAACTTGTCGGAGAAACCCGCAAACATGAGCAAACTGCACCAATTGCCACGTAGATGGACATAAATAAGTACTGGAAAGTAAGAAGCGACCAAACAATTATTGCAGCTAGGCGTTCCTAAAGGACATCAATGCAAAGCTAAACCTTCTATTATTCAAAACTGCTGGAAGAATTCGAACTAAAATATAATTTTTTATATCTGGAAACCGCATAAAGCGTGTACTGACCACATCAAAAAAGCATATAGAGGCAGAGGGCAAAATGTGCGATCACGGCGGATTTCTAAACTGCTAACAGTGCATTTCGGAAAGAAACTTTCTTCACTCAACCGGATTCCATTGTTGAAACAACTCTTCTACACAGTGTGTCACACCTGCAAGCAAAAATGATGCCCTGTGTCGGCTGCCGCTGCCGTTAACAAGTGTCGCGTTGAAGCTCGCTCCTGCACGAGCGGCTGGCCAGGACCGCTGCCACCTCGCGCCGCGGCAGCCAAGAGCGACGGGCGCGGCTGCCGCAGTTGGCATGGCGTAACGCCGCGCGCACTCGGGGCTGCCGGGTGGTGTGCAGAAACGCAGACCGAGCCCCACCCCAAAAATGAAACCCTGCGCGAAACCGCGTCCGCCTTCTGCGCAGCCACTCTGCGCAGCGCGCGTCGGCATGCCATGCAGCCGACCTCATAAGCGCGATCCGACCGGGGCCAACATGGCGGCCCGCTGCCGCGCTTCGTCGCCCGCCCGAGCGACGTTCTCTCTCCATATTTCCTTCCAGTCATAACGGGGGAAGGCACGGAACCTCCCTTCCCGCGCAGCGAAGGACCAATGGCCACGACGCGCGCCATTATCATATCGCGTCAGGCAGCCAATCATAGCACGAGGAGAAGGGCGGCAATTCCACTCCTTCCTTTCCTGCGCCCCGTTCTCTTTCCCGCCGGAGCCTCCTCGCCATCCTGACGCGCCGCCGCCATATTTAATAGAAAAATGTCGATGGAGCGCCCGACCGCGCGCGTTGGCGCGGGTGCGCGCCTTCCGCGATTGGCGCGCTTTCCCTCTGCCTCGGCTCTTTTTTTTTTTTTTTTACGCTGCCGCCGTCGCTCGCGCGCTCCGTCTCTCCGTCATTTCTCCCGCTCCTTGCTCGTGCGGACTTTCCATCTGTCTAGCTTCGCCCCTTCCTTCCTCGCGAAGACGAGCGCCGCGCAAAGAAAAACAAAAAGCGCACCGAGGGCGAGGGAGGCCACGTTACTACGGTGAACTAGAATACTCGGGCGAGAAAGCGCGCACGCGTTCGTTCGCAGCGCGCGCTTTTTGTCATTCCTCTTTCGGCTCCCCTTTCGCAGCCTTCTTTCCTCCGCGGCGGGGTTTGCTTAGCGCGCGCCCTCTCCCTCGGCGGCTCGGTCCATCCATAATGGGAGACAGCGCGATCGATCCAGCCTCGGGATAAATACGCCTCCCGTCGAAACAATATCCAGCATAAAGCAGCGGCGCCGGGGAGCCCAGATGCCGGAGCAGCATCCAATATGAATGCGCGTCGGGGTTCTCTGCGCATGCGCGTTATGAGCCGCTCGCTCGCACCCCCCCTTTCCTGCCATGCAGGCGCCGTATGTACGCTTTCCTATCCCATCACCCGCTCTCCCTCCTTCCGATGTGAAGAAATGGCTCGCTTCGCTGCACGGCCGCCTTCCCTGGAAGACAGCAGCCAGTCGGCCCCTAAGAATCGGGCCTGTCATTGATGCATCGGCGCGGAAGCCGAGATTCTCACCGGGGACTCAAGCGAGCTCACCAATGCGAGCTGAAGATTTTATGACGGCCGATAGGCTTGTTGGGGCACCTAGCACCATCACCGAAAGCCCGATGAGCCGATTCAGGATCGAAAGAAGGATAAAATAAAGATAAAGTCTTTGTTTGCAAACGTGCGCGGACAGTTTTCGCCTTCGTCTGGAGAAAGAGGCTGAGACAAAGAATTACATCTAAGAGCGCAGCGTACGGTAGCCTGACTCTGTGTGCAGCCATGCCTCAGCTGGACCACGCCTTAGAGCGCGAGTCGCTGCTTCTGTGAAAGGCTTGCCATTCCATCCCGTGCTTCTATCCTAGTCGTATGGACACAAGCGAACAAGAACTACGCAAAAAAAGAAGAGTAAAGCACCGTAGTACTAGCGCATGTGGAATAGGTTGCTCAAGATGGAATATATGATGACAAAAATTGGGACGAATTATTAAAGGATGGAAAACGCCTTTTTAAATTTACTGTTGTGGGTGCCACCATATTTTCACTAGGCTGATGAGCATGTTCCGTTTGGTGGATTTCATAGAAGCAGCTTGCTGTACATGCGCGGCAGTCCAGAATTTACGCACGCTGAGTATAAAAAGTGAAGTCGATATATATGACCCGCCGAGGTCATTCTTCTGCAAAACAGGATGGGGAGGTACGAAATTTCGGGGCTTTGGCAGTAAATTTTGCTGCATGAGTTTCTTGTTTTTTCAAGCTTTAGATACATGTTTCGATGTCGCTTAGAGGTATATATACTTCACAGTGCTTTTCCAGAGAAACATGGCGACCAGAAATATAAATAGTTGAAAACAAAGCGCACAAGACGGACACAGGACGAAGAAAAAACCTACAAAGACAGGGCGCTACTACAATTGAGGTTTTATTGCACGATCTCGACAATATGGCAACGTCATGAGCCAACTTGCCCACCAATAGGTTTTCCTGGTCAAAAATATATATATATAAAGTGGAGCTGGTGCGAGGACAACCGTGACGCACTCGAAGGAGCAAGAACGAGCAATCATGCTGTGTCATTCTCACCGTGGTCTCAGTCACACTCAGTGCACTCTTCGTTCTTCAACAGAATCTGGGGAATGAAGATCTATCTAGGATCACTGCTTTCGAGTGGTTCCAACAATTCCAAAGCGGACACTCGACAGCACAAATATGGAACGTAGTGAACGCCTTCGATTATCAACCAGACGCGAAAATGTTGCTGCCGTTGACAAATTCATGCAAGAATAACCATATAAAACTGAGAGGAGGCTTGGGGATAGTTCCAATATTCCAAAAACATCAGACTTAGGCGCCCAAAATGAGAAACTTAAGTACCAACATGGATCCTCTGGCAATCAATTGCAAAGAGACTCCCCAGATCTTGCTTCCTGCGACATTTGCAAGCCCCCCTCCCGGAAAGATCGTACAATGCTAGAAATGAGGCCATTGCCGTCGGGAACAGTGAAATGCAAAAGTTAGAAAATAGCGATTTCGAAGCACGATAAGAAAAATAATATTTTCATGTCAACAAATGCATTGACATTAGGGGCAAATTTTTTGTCACAAATGGTGAATAGACGTTTTTTTTTTGTTGCAGTTAAAATTTCCTTTTCATTATTTGAGCAACCAAAGTCCACAGAATTTATGACCTCCTATCGTTGATATACAGACGTGCCTTATTAATACGACACCCATTAATATGCACGACTCGAATTACGGACCATTTTTCTGAGGACCAAACTTTTTTCAAATCGCCTGGTTATATGAAAGCTCGCTGTTCAGGCAATGGACACAGTGAAAAATGCAGAGGATATTGGGGCCTATGCATTTTTTTATTGTCAATACGGACGGTGATCAGAACAAAAGCTCTACTGCCCCAACCAGCTGTTCATTGTCTGCATTTTGAGTCGAGGACAAGATAGGAATGTGGTAAAAATGTTGCAAATAACGGAGTGGTGGTTCTTTTTTTTATTTTTTATTTATTATTCCTCAAAGGTCCCTTTCGGGACATTACATGAGGGGTGGGGATAACACGGCAAAAGAAAATGTTATATATTAATAAGAAAATGGACAAAAATTACATTGATGAATGGGCTTCCTCGATGGTGTTCTTGAAAAGTCGGTGAATCATGATGGTGGCCACTTCAGCAGCAGCATGTTCTTTTATGGTTTCATGCTTTACAGCGCAAAGTTGCCCACCGGACGCTATTATCCGTATTTCATGAATGTCTGTGCGGAAAACCCTTTCTGCGGTTTGTCTGAGGGAGAAAGCCACATTCAGCAAATTTCAGCCAACTGAGTGCTGATATGTGGTTGAGGATTTGTGGGATTCAACAGTCGTAGTACGAGTTAGGTCATTTAGGAATGAGGCAATTACGTACATCAAGCTCCAGCACACTACTTCAAGGATAATGGCTGGCGACCAGGATAATGGGCACATAGGCCCCAAAATTGTGTCTAATTTCAAATTCACTTCCCACCAGTATGTACAGAAGCAGTTCTTATCATAGTTCTTTTTTTTCTTGATTATGTTTTCTTCGCGATTCATTATTATGGACGACTCGCTTTAGAACTAGCTGTTTTGCTCCGAAAGCAAAGTATTCATACTAACGAGGCACGACTGTACCTCCAATAAATGCCACGAAAAGAATTCGCAAGGCGAGATGACAAACACTTTATGTAACACCTCCAGAACCTTTGCACTGACAGGCGATTTCAATGTTGCATGAGAAAAATTTGAATGACGTCGCAATAACAACACGTTTATGGCTTCTTAAAATTATTTTCGGCACTCATTAGCCTTAAATGAAGAGGCCCAAACAGATGACGGTGGCACATTAAATGCTTGACATAGAAACATGGAGCCACAATCTGACAGTCATCGGATATGGGCAGTGCAACTACAGCGCAGCTACGAGGGGAACGTGAAGATTCAAGAAGCCAGCCACTCAGCTTCCACTATAAAACTCCCATATTGCGCTAGCAAAAAAACAGCCCAAGAGCGACACGATGCGAAGACCACTGAGTGAACTGATGGTGGCAAGACATTTGTCAAAGGTTAAGAGAAATTTCAGTTCCCCCGTAAATACATAACAAGTTCGCAACTTTGGCTTAGTACTGTTTCAAGTACACAGTACCTGGGCCACGGCAGATGTATAGTAATAAAACCACATCTTCAGCAGCCATCGTTCTAAACTCAATATTTGAACTTTCCTTGAACTAAACTACTTGTTTGGATTGCATATACAAGTATGAAAGTTGATATTACTACATCGTGCATTGTAACTGCCGCAGCCAAACACGTTGCATAAAGTACATTACATAAGCTGTGCAGTATTATTTCTTAGTATTGCTTCGCTCCTGTAGAAAGACCCAGGAATCTGTGCACACGTGAAAAAAAAAAATGGTCAGCAGTGGTGCATTTATATTTCAACCCCACGTTAAATCTGGACTCATTAATCAAGTCGATTGAATAATAGTCGGCTCCACGTCAGGTGTTCGCTTCAAATTCGTTCACACTGACAAAGCTGTCGTCTGCAAAAATAAAATTATGAGTGAGTGGCGGTCCCAAAAGACGAGAGCTTCGCAAGAGAATTAGTGGTAGGCAACTTTTCATTAATTCGGCCGCCTCTGCGCATCTTGAACCCTGAGGGTCCACGATCTGAACGGTGAACGTTGACAAAAATACCCTTTAAGTTTTTACAGCACACTGGCCTTATGGGGCAGAGGTAGAGGCGCTTTTCATGTTATTAAGTACCACAGGCGATGCAGTTGCCGACAGACCATTATAAGACAAATCCCGGCTGCACATAAGCACCAAAACCACCAGTCAAGCCATGAGGCGCGTTGGCTGCTTCTTCCGGTTGCTACGTCAGGCGTCTCGCCGAGAAATATAGCAGCATGTTCATGCTATTTCCGCAACTGAATTACAAAGCAGTTTGCCGAGTTCTCCTCGCAAAAGGCGTTGACAGCTTCTTTCGTTCGAAATCTCTTGCTCCCTCATTCACTTCATCTCTTAGTTTACAGGGAACGACATATCATGACAGCTTAATAGGGGTGCGGGAATATTTAAATTCCTGGAAAAACAAACCGAAAAACATGGCCTAAGCCGAAAACACGGCCTAAGAAAACACGGAAAGCAAATGTATAAGACATGTTTTGTTCAGCCTGCTCCTTTCTCTCTGTCTCTCTCTGTTTGATGATCCCGAGAGCGAACAGCACACGCAAACACGACGTAAAGAAAAGTAAGATTCAAAAAAGAGTCAAAGTTATGTCGCCAGCGCAACGTTTCGAGGAATCCTCGCGTGAAAACGTTATTAGAACTGGGCTGAGTCTACGCTCTTTGTCTAATACCACTTCTCACAAGCCTAGATTTTGGTCAAGATGATGGAAAAAATAACGAAGAAATTATTTTGCGCCTGTGTCTCCGCGGATACCTTACTGTTTTTTTTTTTTGCTTTCTTGAACGCTTAAAGGAAGATATTAATGGACTGAAAGTGGAATGGCTGCATTTTATGAAAAGCAATTACGAAACAGTGGAGGAAATTCAGACATTAAAAAAACAGATTGAATGAAGAGCTCAAGTTAAAAAGGTTTCAAACTACTGGATTTCCAACAAAACAGTTCGAGGGAACAAATTCGAGGAAACAAATTCGAGGGAATAGCAGTATAAAGCATCCGACCACACCTGAATGCTATAAAACCGCTTTTTCCAAAACATCCTATTCAACCCTGATTAACTTTTCAGTAATAAAAATTGCGAGGTCGTTTTGTAGTCAAGTTCAAGTTTAATAATATTCTTAGCATACGCAAATTCTATGCATAATATGCAATACCTTAGCAGGTCCCAAAGTTAAAAAACTAAGAAAACTAACTGGGAGACATGATTGGTTTGAAAACAATATAAGCAGCAAGTAGAGCAGCAATCAGTGGAATATTAGAAAACAAAAATGCAACGAACTAATAAAATACGAAAGTGCAAATAAAATGAGGCATACACTAATGTATATGTTTTAATAACCCGAAAAATTAACAGTGGGCATAAATAATTAAAATATTTCGTCCAAAAACTGTACAGAAATGTCGAGTTTCTGTTGCAGTGTCACTTATTATGCTTAAAACCGATCAGAGAGAGTGTGTGTGTGTGTGCGCGCGGGTGCGAGCGTGCGTGCGTGCGTGTGCGTGTGTGCGTGCGCGCGTGCGTGCGTGCGTGCGTCATTAATAACCGCGATACATTTAAGCAAAACGTGCAATACAACAAAAAAACGTTAAAATGTAAGGAATAACACAAAAAAAATACATATTTCCGTCACAGCAAAGAAGCTCCTTGAATTTTTTTATGTCAGTTTCTGTGGCGATGACTGATGGTAAACTATTCCATTCAATGATAGTACGGGGAATGAATGAATTGGCGTAAGACGATGAATGACACTTTACGCGTTTAATTTTGAAAGAATGATCACGGCCTGGAAAGACGGCATAAGGTGACTGAAACAAATCACTTGGAAGGGATGGGTGGTGATAAAGCTTATGGAAAAGTGTTAAACGAGCAAGCTTACGGCGATGTGACAAATCTTCCAGTTCGACACGTTTTTTTTTTAATGCTGTAACGCTTGTGAGGGGTGAGTAGTCTGAAAATATGAAGCGAACAGCACGGTTCTGCAAGGATTCGATGTTAGTGATAACGTAGGCTTGTTCAGGATCCCAAATGGCCGCAGCATATCGATTTTAGGGCGTATTAGAGTTTTATAAGCCAGTTTTTTAACGTGTATAGGGGCGTATATGAGGTTACGTTTAAGAAGACGAAGTGAGCGGTTATCAAACGCTAGGGTGAGGCTTGGTGATGCCATGTTAGGGCATACTAAAGGTGCATGCCAAGGTACTTGTATGGTGTTAGTTCTACAGTATTGTCGTTAAGAATATAATTGGTTGGAATGCGAGCTGTATGACGAGTGAAATATATCTGTTTTGCTTTAGAAACGTTTAGTGTCATTAACCATGATAAGCACCATAAGCTTAATGCATTCAGGTCAGATTGTAGGGATTGGCGGTAAATTACGCAGTCATTAGCGAAAAGTCGAACTCTAGATGTCACACAGGCAGGTAAATCATTAATATAGATTAGAAAAAGCAAAGGTCCGAGCACGCTTCTTTGTGATACCCCAGATGTCACGTAAGCAGAGGAAGAGTTAGAATTATTAACCGAGGTGAACTGCGTTCATAGATGACAGAAAGCTCTTAATCCAAGCGAGCACGTTAGGGTGGATGTTAAGCTGTGCTAGATTCAGTCGAAGTCTGTGATTAGGAACCCGATCAAAAGCTTTTGAAAAATCCAGAAACACTGCGTCGACCTGAAAGCCCGCGTCAAGTGATAACTGCAAGTCATTAATGAAGCCAGGCCAACTAGTTGAATGTCACATGAAATCCCTTGCGGAAACCGTGCTGATATTTGAAGATATTGTACGATTTTCGAGGTAGTTAATGACTTGGCTGTGGATAATATGCTCAAGAAGTTTGCAAACGGTGCTGGTTAACTAGATGGGTCGATAGTTCAATGGAGAGGAACGCTCACCTGATTTAATTATAGGTATTACTTTGGCTATCCGCCAGTCATCAGGAATTAGTCCGTGTGATAATGATTGCGAAAACAAACAGGACAACACAGCTCAAATGCTTTGAGATGTATTCTTAAGTATCGTATTGCTAAAGCCGAGGTGATCCGAACTACTCGTAATTTTAATATTGTTTAATAAAGCTAAGATACCTGTTTCATTAATCACTATTTCAGGAATGCAAATGCCATGGATTGTATTTAAGTCAGGGGATGAGCTAATGTCTTCTTTGGTGAATACTAATGAACAGGTGACGTTAAAAACCTGAGCACATTCAGACTCATTAATTATGACGCCTTTACTGTCGGCAAGCAAAATGTCAGCATGAAAGCTAGGATTTATGATGCGCCAGAACTTACGAGGGTTGTTGGTTAGCAGAGATGATAGGTCGTGATTGAAAAACTGGCGTCGAGTGGATTTTAGTAGTGACTGGTAGTCCTTGTCTCATTTCTTATACTTATCCCACACGCTTAGAAGGCCATTTTTTACTGCCTGCGGTAAAATCGCTTTTTCTTAGTATTCATACGTCGCAACTTTTGATTAAACCATGATGCACTGCTGCTATATCCGATGGTCATAAGAGGCACGAAGTCATCAATAGGAGTATTAAAAGGGTAGCGGATCGGGCTAGTTGGTGCAGATTTGACATTTTTCGAAGCGCTAAAGCAAGGACGCAGAGGGAACAGACAGGGACGAGCGCTCGTCCCTGTCTGTTCCCTCTGCGTCCTTGTTTTTTTAACGCTTCGAAAAATGATTATTAAAAGTACTCTTGAATAAATTCCAATTCTACTCAACAGCGCGCAATAAGTATTGATTCATGTACTGGCTGGAGAAATAATCTAATTCGAAATTTATTTTTCATAACTCTGTTGTAACATCTGATTTGTTTAATAGTAGTTTTCTTTTCATTAAAAAAAACAGTAATGCGTCCTGTTATTACATCATTATCCGAAATGCCCTCTAGATGAATAATGTCTGAACAAATATCGGGATTATTTGTTAATATTAAATCTATAATGTTGGCGGTCCTTGATGTGCGACGCGTGGGATTGGTAATAAGTTGTGCTAGTGAAAAATCAAGACATGACTGAAGAAACATGTTAGCTTTGGTTTCACTCGCTGTGACGGATTGAGTGAACCAGTTTATACTAGGGAAGCTGAAGTCTCCAAAGTACAGTTAGGGAAATGCGTACATATTTCACACAGAATTCGATGAAATTGAGAAGAAAAGCCATCATTCGTATTACGAGGACGGTAAAAAGCACCAATAATTACATCAGTTGAACAATACTTAAAAGAAACCCACACACATTCAAGAAAAGAACTAATCATCACAGGCACAGTTAGCAAATCATCCCTTATCGCCAAGAGTACAACCTCCTCTACGTTACGGTCTGCCGTATCGAAAGATGTTAAGACATGTCTTGCTGACAAAAATTGTATTATCAGGAATAAGATCAGTGAGCCATGTTTCGGTTAGCGCTACTAATGATGCGGAGCATAAGTCGATTAGTGAAGATATTGCAATATCCTTCGATACACTTCTGATGTTAGCGTAAAGGAAAGAAATAGTTTTGGCAGCATTACACGGCGATCTTTGAGAAAAATGGAAAGCTGGAGTCTGATTTGAGGAAGTGACAGACGAACATCCTTCTTCCGTAGGGTGCCGAGAACACATTCTACGCGAGCAGCCTCAGTGCCCCATATTTAAGCATCGTTATTAATGTGAAGCTTTTGAATGCGAGACGAATGCGGTCATCTCTTTTTTTACACGCTTGGCGTACTGCCATACATGACGGCGCTTTAGTCGGACGGCCTCAGAAAAATCACGAGCGATGCTGAAATCTGTGTCCTTCAGCTTGGATCCGTTGCTTAGCACAGATTCAACTTCTTTATCATTGTAGAATTTAGCAATGATTATTAATAAAAATAGTCTTGCACTTCGGCATTTCTAACTTTAAACATTATTTCCACACATTTTATCACTGAATTACAAGTTCTGCGCAACTTTTGCGCCTTGAGTACGAGCTGAACACCACACAGAACAAAGACAATCCAGTAAAGGCACGGTCATGGCTTCATCACTTGGTCGTTGTTTTTCTGACGCCACTTCGCGGGTTCACGTGTTTACACTCATTCGATTATAGAAAGTTGTAGAGTTGGACATAAACAAACCGGGACAACGACATTTCGGGGGATTTGGGAATACACGGAAGGCGGAAATGCCGCCAACTCGGCCGATGCGGCGTACCCGTTCACCGCCATCTTGTCAGTTGACCCACTGAACTGCGGCCCCTGACCTCAGTCGAGCTGAACAGCCGTTTCGATCTCAACGGCAGTTAGAGCTGTTATGTAACACCGCTAACTGCCGTTCAGTTCGGCTGACGGTCAACTGAACTGATGTTGAACGCCCGTGTAACAGGAGTATAAGTTGGCCGACAAGCAATGCAGCACTTTACCTTCGCATCACAAAAATGTCGGTCTTTTGGCTTACGCCAGACAATGTACATTGCATCTAGCAAAGCATTGAGAGCAAGCGCGCCGATACCTGCTAAGCACGAGCAAAACATCCCACTGATACAGTATAAATACGCGCACACCAGCAATCCATCCAATAAGAACATGTAATCCAAGCCTTTAAGCTCTCTCCAAGATTACAAATGGTGATGTAAACCATGAAAGTCGTCGAGACACCCGCAACATCTGCGTAAGGGTTGAATACAGTACTATCCACATTACCAGCGGACAGCGTTCAACAACTACAATCACCGTGACCTCCGCGGAACATCTCAAATGGGCCAGCTCATTTGTTGCACTCGTATATAGCCTTCCTAACAGGAGCCACTCTTACTGTTAGGTAACGTCTGCCGCGTTCTTCCAGCCCTATTTTTGTCGCCGCAAGTATTTAGAGGAACATCTCATGTTGTGGGGCAATGCCCTAACTCAGGTATTAAAATGCCAGCACGTCGACAGCTTAGCCATAGCGTGGGCAGTTGGCGGTGTGCGGTCATCGTCTTCCTCTCCTATCAAGATTGCAACCAAACCGGGTCAGGTAAAGGTGCAAGTGTTCGTATTCGCCTAATCATGCCGCTGGCACCGCAGCAGTGTTCACATGAGACAATGGCCCTTCTCGACGCTGTTGAGACTGCATCATTGTTATTTAAGGAGCAACAGGAGAAAGCCTCGTTGGCGAACTATTTTTCCTTAGCGCGGACGAACAGCTACTGCCTGCAGTGTGAGAGCGTATATATAGGGAAAAGGCTTGTCACAGGGTTGACTTGTACACATGCCTGGCTTCACTAGCAACCGAAAATGACAGCTGCTGAAGATACAAAGGCTGAGCGCCGATAACAATGACGGAGTTCGGGAAGTAAATGCACCGTTGTGAGTTCAATTTAAAACTCTGCAATATTATTGTGCTGTTTGTTGTGCACGGATTATTATTGCATAATAACTACGACAATCATGAGGAAAACCACCATCCCGTTAAGGCAACTCAGAAAGAGGCATACGCTTATTTCATATCGGCTGTTCAGGAAGATAACTATCGAAAAAACAAATCAGCAATGCGTTTTACATCATGGTCTTCAAGAACAGACGCACCGGTATATTAGTGTACAGGTTAAGCGGCACTCTTGAAAGTATGAAAACAATCATCTCACGCAACCACGACCCACACTGATATATTTAAAAACTGAACGTCAAAGCTGCCAAATAATGGTGATTACGTTTTCTTATTTTAATATTTTACGCCTCGACACATTCACAGGAATTTTGTTTCAGAAGACAGAAAGAGAGGGAAACATGAAACCAACTCAGATGCTAACAGCCAGGCGGCGAAATCATCGACGGTATATAATAAGAAGAGGAATTGTGCCGAGATGTGCAAGATCCATTCGAGCGAGACCCTGTCATACTCAACATCTTAACTACTCCAGTGGTATTTATTCAGGAGCTTTGAGCTTTCACTTGATGCCAAAGTGAAAATGAGCTGGGCTCAGTACATCGTGAAATCGCCGCTCACCGCGTGGGCCCCGAATACTTACTCATCTTGCCTTGAAGGAGTAGGGACATAAAATTCTGCTTGTGCGTTTTTTTTTTTTTTTGAAATGATGCGCAAGACCTCGCAACCACGGCTTGCAAGGTGGAATTCGACAAGACCGGTAATACTTTAAATTCGTTTTTATCTTCTGCTGATTCAGTTTCGCTTTCAACAAACATACGATGCATGTGGCGTCACATACGAGTTGAAACAACTCTGATGTCTCGTGAGGCATGCAGAAAGAGCGATGTAATAGCTGCTTGCTTAATTGTCGCCCTTGCTGCTCTTGAGAGTGGCTGTTGTAAGAACAGGAGTGACTTAAAACGACCAAGCAGCTGTATGTAGTGTTTGTACGCATGTATGCATCCCATTCCCTGAACGTTGTTCGAACCCTTCTGTGACGCAATAGCCACAGTTCGGCTGTTGAAATCGAAAGAGCATGGAAGGAAAACTTGACATATAAATTATTTAACGGGCGTAGCCGAATTTCACGTGATAGTGGATGTATACTAATGCCCCCTGCACCATACCAAAAAAATAACACGCCGCCAAAAATTTCGTGCCCCTACTCCCTAAACAGTCACAAAGCACAGCTTCCAGATAAATATAATTAGACTAAGATATAAGCTAACTTTTATCTCTTATCTTCTTTGGACTGCAGACGGCGATTAATGAGCGCAACTCTATACAGAGGCTGCTCTTACGAGACTGCTTGGCCTGCGCAGCGCACGGCTCGCCTGACAGGTGAGCAGGCAGCGAAAGCAGTCGGCCGGCCGTCACCGCGGGGCGCCGTGACTGATGGGGACGGAGCCGGCGTGTACCTGCCCTCGGGGAGCCGAGGCGGCGCAGCCCAACACGCCGACTGACACGCCGCACGCGCGGCACTGGAGCGAGCGGCATCCCCGCGGAGCCCGTCCCACCGCCGATGTCGAGCGCGGTGCGGAGAACCCGCGTGTGCATATTTACATTTAAATAAAGAGACGGCGCTCAGGTGTGACAACAACCGTGATTCAGGGGCCCGGAAGACATATCGTTCAAGCCAGCCTACGTTTGTCTCTTACTGTGTGTGTTTCGTTATTCCCCCCACTGTACGTCCCCTTCTTTAACCTTGCGCAGGAAACATAGATTTGGACTCCAGTTCGAGCCCAGAGGTGAATCTGACGTCGAGCGGTTCACACAAAACAAAGTATTCGCCTTTGAATAACGGTATATGCATAGCTTTTCGCACGCACAACGCCGATGCTCGGTGCCAATGCAGACAGACTGTCTGCCTATATTTATTTTTTATTTTTTAACCACGTTTTCCCCTAAGTGCTGATATTCCCAGAAGACTAAGCCATCTTGCACGTAGTCTGGCTTCAGCTTCGACCTTCTGACATGTGTCTTCTGATCGCCCGTATATATACGCACCCTTCATCCCTCCTTAGAATTACACCTGCCACGTGGCCTTTCGTACCACGTTGCGACTTTGCTGAGTAGCACTTGTGACAGTGTGCTGCGTATAAGGAAGCGTACTCGTATTCTTGACGGGCATGGCTGACACCCCGCTGTGCGACAACTGTGTACGTGAGGGAAGCATCGAAAGTCTACTCTACGCCTGTTCTCGCTTCAACATTCGACGCCCAACACTGCGAACTGCACCCGACCACAGAGGTGAAGATGCCTGGACTACATTGCAACGCCTCTGGCAGGAGTTGAGGTCGACAGGTAGCAGCGATCGTGTATAGTTTTTACAAGTGCACGCACCCTGTTCTGTGTGCAGTATATCTTTCTCTGCTCTTCCTTTCCCTTTTTTTTTTTGTATCTTTCTGCACCTTGCCATGTGTGAGTAGCAAGCCTCAGCTAAGTCCGGTTAACATTTCCGCCTTTTCTTTGCCTGCTCTCCCTGCCTCCCAAAATATTTGAACGAGAACTCCCATCCCAAACACGCGGCAATGTCTAGAAAGAAATGATAATGTGAGATAGGCAGATACCATTGAAAACGCAAAATTACTAATTGCAATTGTTTAAAGCACATTACAAATGCGTTTACTTTTTGGGGGGCTAGAGAAAACAACCGTTTTTTTTTTCTTTTTTTGTAAATAATGGGGGCCACAAGCTCACCTGTTGAGCAGCCTTCGTTCCTCCTTTTACTGCGGCTGCTCTATATACGCACTGCAGACCCACAAAAGCACCTGCACGATGTTTCGCCACGCCATATGCCACCGACATAGCCCCATGTACTGCTCTGTGAGCTATTAAAGGTTATTCATAAGGCACGTTTGACTGAATGAATCCTCTTTTCCACATTCCTATACTAGGCAGCCCAAACTGCGTGAAGACGGCAAGGAGCTCAAAAACACAACAAATTCCCAAGTTTGCAGAGACGAACGCCGAAGAAGCGAGTACACAGGCATCGCGTGCAGCTGCTGGTGCCAAGATAAAAAAAAAGTCAACGCCACTTAACGCCCAAGCGATTCGAATTAATGTTGGTAACGAAGGGGCGCGATTCCCGAACCCTTTAAAATCAATGCTAAAAATACGGGAGCGCTGTACAACCGTATAAACACTTTCTATACGCCAGCATGTTCCGCGACGATGGCTTGTGGACACTTCTCAGCACCGCAGGCCACTACACTTTTCTTTTTCTTTTTTACAACGCCACACCCAGCCTCCTTTCTATTTCGGGATGTCGCAGTGCGCTCGGGTAACACAGTCGTTGGCTTTCGCCTTTCGCAGTAGCCTCAGAAATATTAATTCTGAGCAAGCTGCTAAGAGCATTCGATGTAGCGCACGTATTTTAACCAACAAGGTCAGCATACTTGGCATGTAGTACGTCGCAGCTAAAGGTGGCTACTGAATGCGAGTACACTCGGTCACTCTATAGTGAAAATTAACGAAGTGCGGAAGCCAGAGCCCGCTGAGACTGGGATCGTTGCATTAAGCGACGCGGCTGCGCGTTTCGAGGAATATGTTTCTGCGAATTCAAGCACAAGCCGGCGCAGACCGGGAGTCTCCACTTCCTCGCCAAGCGTCATCTACTATCGCGTATAGCGCCGTCTTCGCGCAGATTGCGTATCATCCTCTTAGATACGTTGCATGGTTAGGTAGGTTCCGTTTAGTGGGTGTGACAACACTGAAAAAGTTGCAACCTGTTTTCCAGGTCTTCCGAGTCACGAGAGAAGCCGGCCACGCCGGCCGCTTACGGCATGTGCTTAAATTATAAGTAGGGATTGGAGTTTTCGGTTTTAACTAAAAGATATATATATATTTAAGGGCACGCCGAAAACCATTTATGGAATCCGATTTTAAAGGAAAAAAGGCAGTATCCTTAAGATTTCGGCCATACCTAGCTGCTGAGCACGAGGTACCAATGGTCATAAGGCGGATTTGACCAAGTATGGAAGCCAGGAGAGCAGTGATCAGACAAGGGTTCGTTGGATTAAGTACAGTTGTATATGCCCCAGGCTCAGCACCGACCGAAAGGTTCCACCACTTCGTGAAGCTTTGTCCACTAGCTTATAGCACCTTCACATAGCAAATTGTCACTCCTTTATTACATGATGTGCCTTTGGAGGATTTTTTTTTTTTTTCATAGCATTCGATGACGCTGACAACGTATTTAACCGTAAAAAGCGAAACCATGCAGAAGCCTCCACAAAAAGTGCGATGTTCTGGCTTCCTCAACGGGTGAGCGGCACTTTCATCGCTTCCGCCATCAAGCGGACCGTTAAGCAACCCCCCGCACTCTCTCTCGCTCTCGGTTTCGGCTGCGCTCGCTTTTTCGTTCTTTCCAATACGAAGTTTTTTTCTCGCGATGGATTTATTCCTTTCAAAGTTGGTTCCGGACCTGCATGAGTGAGCAATGCGTCGCCAGCAGTAAAAAACGCTTGCAATTATTCCCCGCACTCGGATAAAATTTCTCCAACACGAAGGTGGCTGGACAGAAGGGTCTGGTTCCGCCTGCCGAAGTGAGACACCGTGAATGCGTGTGTCGCTCTGCCTGTTGCTTTCATTTGTTTTTTTCCTACTTTATTTGATTTACTGCGACCTAGTTTTTAGAAATAAACTTCTTTCCGTTTTTGTCCCATGATCCAATCACGGGCACAGGGTAAGCCCTATACTTCCCATGCATTTTAGGCCATGCTCAGGTACAAGTTTCTCACCAACTAATAGGCGTACCCTTATAATATATATATCATTTTGTTCCAAATTTTTTGCACTTTTTACTGAACTAGAATAATTGAAATATGTGGAAAATTTGATTTTTAATGAAATTTCTACCTGTAGTACATAAATTTCAGCTTTCTTAGGACATTTGAAAATTCATAACGGAAAAACTCCTCAGTGAAATTTGTTAATTCTAGTTCAGTAGTTACCAACACTTATGTAGATGATTTCAAAAGAAAATCAGCTGTCTGTCTTAAAAGACATTGGAAATAATGGTACCTTTGTAAGAAAAAACACAGTTCTGAGATAATTGAGCCTAAAGTGAAAAAAGATGTGAAAAACAATTTTTTATTCGCACAAACACATTAATAGTAATTGGTTTAATAGCCCCCTGCTTCGTAGTCACTCTCGCAGTCAATTGTTCGCCTTTGGGCTTGTCGCTATGCTTGCCGGGCCTCTTTTGTGAGCTGTCGTGTTGCTCGGTGCGCAAAGTACATACGCTTGTGGTCAGCTTCCCTCAGCCACTTGATGGGGTTGCGCCCTGGGTTCAATCCACACGCCTTCAAAACAATGTCCTGGGCGATGCTACTATCATTAAATTAAATAACAGCGTCCAGTGCTACCATCCTTAGGGTCCGAAACCTAACAAACACGCGCGCTTTGTCACAATTTTGATGAGCTCAACACTTCCACCGCACTGTCTACACACACAACTCTGTGTAATTGCGGCACAAATGCCGTCTATGTCCATTAAGGCATATTCGGTGCCGCTCTGTGGCACATCCTCTTCCTCGAAGCGCACAGAAAATCTTGAAAGCTTCGATGACGAGGAGCTGGCGCGTTGGGCGTTCGGCGTCTCATTAGGTCGCGACATCCTTTTGCTTTTTCACAATGAGTGTAAAGGTTGCCGTGAAATTCACGCCTCACGAAGGCCTTCTTTGCCCTCAGCATTTCAACTTATCAACAACAACCAACACCGGCACAAAGTATAATACTTATCGGAAGGGAAAGCACTCGGACGCAGCTGCATGAAGGTTGCAGAAACGTGCAAACAACGTGCGCACCGTCTCAGGATTGCCTTGGCTAAAAAAGACAGCTGAATAATAGTTGCCAAACAATTTTTTATATGTAGCTGATTTCAGACAAGCTTTGAAATCAGGTGGTGGACTTTTTGGTTGAAAAAATAGGAGATAAATGTGGAGCATATCAGGCAAGGGGGCGTGGCCGCTGACTACTTGGTTTCGGAAAAAGCGTTTTTCAGCCCGAAATATGGCTTTCTGAGGAAAGTGCGCTCATGGAACATGTGTAGAATGAATTGAACTTCTCAAATTGCAAAAGAAAAAAAAAACAATTTTTTTTCTAATTTTACCATACCCTGTGCCCTTAACTTCTTCGCTCTTACTTTTTCTTAACGGCAGTAGCGTTCTATATAGTAATATTTGTTCTATACACTACCTTTTCTGCGTTAATTATTGGTACACATCAACTGCTCTTGACGGCAAATAAGCTATGAAACTTCGCTATACATAGGGGTGGCCACATGTGGTCTAAAAAAAATGCTGCATCTTCTATGAAAAATAATAATGTGGAAATAACAAACATATACACTCGCCAACAAATTTTGCAAAAGGAAACGACGTTTCGGGGCCCGTACGGGTCCCCTTGATCACATAGAGCTCTTCATGGAACGACAGTGGCTTATATACGGTTAAAATTTCCTAGTGAGCGATTGCAGATTTCCGGAAGGTTGCCACGTGTTCTGTTAAGAGCATGCTTTGTGCTATGTATATGGAATGATTCCAAAAGGAGGCGCGATGATAAATTCTTTTCTGTGGCAATGATAGATTCTTCGTCCCAATCGATGGGGTGTCCTGTTGATGCGTTGTGTTTGTTATTTCCACTATGTTCGCTCCTCGCCAGACGGTATTCCGTCACACCCTGGACTAAAAATAATATTGTCTGAAGAAAAAAAAAAAACGAAATTAGCGTTCTGGTGTAAACACCGAAAAATGTCTGCCCATTACTAAAAAACTAAAACCAAAAAGTCCAACTTCTTATTACAAGCCGCTGCGTATTCGTGACCTCGTGTTTCCTCGAGGTTTGTGCCGTGGAATAAGCCACATCCGTTGCAGGCGTAATGCGACACGAACTTCAAGCGATGCTCAATAATTTCTACGAAGAGACGTGATATTGCTTGTACCCAGCTCGGCCGGCAACGCAACCTGAAACTAAGAGTTCGATCACATTTCTCTTTAATATGTCGCTTTTCATTGCCATCTTTTTATGATACCAGAAAAGACATGAAACCATTTTCGTGTCATCTTATATCATCATATATTCGCTACCGCTCACGCGTAAGTCGCCAAGCTCTGATGGGCAAGAAGTACAGTGGTGAATGAGTTAAACACGATGCTCCAAGCGCACGATATGTGCGCCAATTGGAGCTGTGCGGCGCTTGCCGAGAGTGTCGAAATTTCG
The DNA here is from genome assembly GCF_055824585.1 of Amblyomma mixtum. Lineage (NCBI taxonomy): Eukaryota > Metazoa > Arthropoda > Arachnida > Ixodida > Ixodidae > Amblyomma > Amblyomma mixtum. Next base: position 105,689,746 of record NC_143014.1, on the reverse strand, counting down.
CTTTATCAAGCGCACAATATACCCAAGGCCAAGCGCTGGCTGCTCTTCCCGAGCAAACCTTTCGCGACCAATCATTCATTTCACTGCAATCTTCCACGGAGGGCAGTTTGCTCACAATCCGGTGGGCAGGACGCCACCGACAATGGGCAAGTTGTGATGACGTCACAAGGCCACATGACCTATTTGGCAGAAGCCACATTCCATCTGCGTGCACCGGCCGCTTCGGCTGCGAGGCTTCAGACGGTAACCAACACCGACGCCGGACAATTTTTTCCGATATGGGTGTACTAACGTTCTCGCGTAAAAAAGCATTCCAGATCACCATAATGTATTGTGCACCACTGTAGGCTAGTTTACCCAATTAACTTCCCTCACCTGGTTTATTAATTGCTTTGCTCATAGAAGGAAAGAAAAATGAGAATGAATATTATGGAAAGAAAAATGATAGGTGTAACGTTGAGAGATCGGAAGCGGGCGGAGTGAGTGAGGGAACAAACGCGGGTTAATGACATTCTAGTCGAAATCAAGAGAAAGAAATGGGCTTGGGCAGGGCATGTAATGCGAAGGCAAGATAACCGCTGGTCCTTAACGGTAACGGAGTGGATTCCAAGAGAAGGCAAACGTAGCAGGGGGCGGCAGAAAGTTAGGTGGGCGGATGAGATTGTAAAATTGGCGGGAATACGGTGGCCGCAACTGGCGAAGGACAGGGTCAATTGGAGAGAAATGGGAGAGGCATTTGCCCTGCAGTGGGCGTAGTCAGGCTGATGATGATGGTGATGATGATGACCTGGCTTATTATTATAGATAACTGCTGACAACTGCATGAATTTTCCCAATGCTTCAATTTTCCGGACACTTCCTAGTTTTTCGGCCGCTATGATCGCGCGAGTTGTATCGCGTGGCCTGCATCGCGCGAGTTCACGCAAGAAGTCGACGAGCAGACACATACCCAATGCAATGGCAGTCTGCGTCCGTATGCTCCGCAGTCGAAACTGCGCATCCAAAGTGCACAATCAAGGCCACCAAGCCTGATGCTGAAGCATGTACTTTCTCCCGCTGACTCACATGTGCGAGTTGGAGTTCTCTTGTGTGCTCTGAAAAAGCTCCAGCGGTTGAGGTTCAGAGAGCAACAAGCTGTACTGAAGTACTTACGCTCTTTACTTTCCAGCCACTGGGTCACTCTCGTGGAATCGGTCTCGTCGAGTAGGTGAAAGCGGATCGGCGAAAGCGCGTCCGCGACACGCTCTACACCGAGGTTTGAAGCTGCGGCTTTTGTTACGAGGCTCATGCCCCTCCACAGGCGGCAATCCAGGCGAACCTAATCGTTTTCACCTCCCCGTGCGAAGGGGCCCTCGAAGGCGCGCTCTGCGCCTCTCTCCTGTTTTTCCTGCTTTTTTGACGTTTTTCGCGATGTCTTTCAATACAGAGAGGGCCACTCGTGAGGGGGCTTGCACCCTCACGGGCCACACAGGGGATCAGGCGGGGGACGACAACCGGCCGATGTTGAGGCAAAGCTGCTCGCCGGCCCTCGCATTGGCTTCGGATTAGAGCGCGCCGTCCAGGCAGCCTCGCACGCATTCTGGCGCTAGCTGGAAATCGTCCGCGGAGCGCGGCTGGGCCAGCTGACAACCCGTGTGTCTCACTTACTGCGGACCCATCCGCGTTCGGCGGTGCGCTTGAACCAGGCCTTATCGGCTAGCGGCGTTTTTGGATCCCACGGCCATGCCGCGCGTCCACGATGTCCAGCGGCCGCTGCTTGAAATATGCCACGAACGAAGTATCACTGCCAGTGGTTGAAGGTACTCGACCGGCAGCTCTGTTCAACCTTGAAAGCGCTTTCCCCAGATCAACAGAGATAAATTCGTGTGATAAGTGTAGCGCCCTCAGATACGAATACTGTGGGCTATTCTGGTGAGGGGGGTGTCTTTGTCTCTTGAACATAAATAATAGTGAAAAGAAGCGAAAAGACGGAAACCCGATGAAAAAAAAAGAAAGGAAGTATGCGTAAATATGAAGTAGGGAATATATTTACCCACCGAAAAAGAAACACCAGTTTCCATCAACTTGAGCACGGGACAGCTACCGAGTTTCTCAATCCAATAGATAATAACTAGGGGCTGGATTTTTCGACTATTACTTTTTTTTTAATTTGGTGATCTTTCGTGTGCTTATTTCAGAACGCGAACATCATTTATTTTTCCGCGAATATTTTCTATACAATAATTTTGGTTTATTTTGGAGCAATACATATATGATGTCCACGTGCGGTTAAAAACAACGTAGAGTTTATCTCAGCCTTTCTTTTTTTTAGAACGAGCTGCTGATGCAGCAATAATTAACACACAATATGGACTTATTAAAAACTATCCTCGGAGAAAGAAGTCGTAAAGCCGTAACAAAAAGTAAAAATCTCGAAGTTAAATGATCGGGCCATGAGAAGAAAAAAAAATTGAGCGGAAGTTGGGCTCTGAAAGCATGCCTATATCTTCTGGTCCCACTTTGTGCTGAACGAGAGGACGCGAATCATTTGGTCCGCGTGTTTACGGAAGCGATAGAACTGCCGCTTAACCGTTACGGCAGCCAGAACATGACACTTTCGTGCCGTTTAAGTATGTTTTCGCGTTGACGGCAGCTTGTTACGGTTCCAAATGCTGTCAGTGTTCTTTACATGCAGTGGAAAAAGCCTACTTAAGCAAGTCTGAGCAGACGGCGCTTAACTAGAAGTAAGAGCCGCCCCATCTGAAACAGCGTTCTCCTAATTTTGTCCTGTACCCAACTGGTACTAAATAGTCAGCCAGATGTGACATGCATGCCGGAAATATTGTCCTCGAACGTTTAAAATCGAATTTGAAAAAAAAAAAATTGGGCGTACTTTTATCGGTATTGTTCGGTTTAAACCGAAAAGTCCAACCCCTAGTCATGACGAAGGCTAATTGAAGAGGGACCTGACAGCCCTTGATAAAAAACGTTCAGTCTTCAAAAGCTGCTAGATCGTTGGCCGATGCATGTGCTGCAAAAACGAGCACTAACGGCGCTGCAATCATTCCTCGACAAGAGCGGCATCCTTAGGAATTACTAGGTGTTACTTATATTGAATTACCAGATGTTAGAGCCACTACCACTGTTCATCGATGCCATGTGAGTGTCTCCAATACATTTAGTGTTCACTTTTCTGCGCACGTTATCAGCTCAAGATTGCGATAGTTGCAGGACAACCTTTCTTAGGTTGGCCTTCATGTGCCTGCGATTAAGTCATTTCAGCGTCCATAGGTATTTGTTTACTTTTATATTCATCTGTCCTTGCTTATTGAATCGCTATTACGTGCTTACTTAGTGTTTCGTTCTTAAGTCCATGTATTGTGTATTGTTTCTTATTGTGTTTACTGATAATTTTGCATTTAAAGCGATTATGCTCGCTCATTAATGTTGTTTCTTCTGACGTGTGCACTCTGTTCTCTACGTCGGGTATTGTGTATGTTGTAGCTGAGTCGTGTTTCGTATAGAGCTTTTTGTCGTCAGTGCAAACGGTTTCTTCTCTGCAAAGGAGCAGCCAGCACTGCTATCAGGCGCCAACCTCTCCTTTCATTTTCCTGTAAATAAAAAAATATATAAGAAAGGTGACGTTTTAAAACCGTAAGACGATCTAGAAATGCACGTGGTAGAACAAAATGATGACGTAGTTCTAATAGAAATCTCCCATATCAAAATTTTGAGTTCAAACAAAGAGGTCAGCAAAGAGTCAGTTTTATTCTCAATTAATTTTCGCCTGTTTTCCGTAGCGCTCAACGTACACTATGAGTACCCCGACGCCGAATTCATCAGTAAACACGAAGGTACGTAGCAGTTTGCGCCTGCAGTCTTTTTCAGGCACAAGGAATTCAGAGACACGGGACACTTTTCACGGGACACGGGTTTTTGAGACCATCCCAGTTCCCAACTATTTATTTTGATCGCGCTCCATGCTCAAGGCTAATTAATGCCTGCATATCTGTAAACGAAAAAGGTTTATGTAATTCTCAGTAAGGAGTCGATGAGGTGCGACGCCGAACCGACGCCGACGAAGAGCATTGCTCGCTTTTTCACTAACTAATGACGGTTAAAGTCAGGGCACGTTCGTGGTGATTTGAAATCACAAAAGGCTCGTTTGCAACCGAACTAGTCCCGTCGCACTGCCAACGCCCGCCTTCCAGTTCCGTCGATCGGCATGGGCGTTGCCCAGCAACACGGCGGTTGCAGCTGGAAGCACGAAGTCTGGATGCCGCTGCCCTCCGCACAAAAAAAAAAAAAAAAGGTATCGCATAGAAATGGACAACAAATAGCCGTGGTTTGCATTAGCTAATATGAAAGCCTTGCACAGAGAGGACTCCTCGACTCATCACCTCCTCTCGATTAAATCTATGGGTGAATTTCATCAGTTCTCACGGAGGCTCTGTAGGGGCGCATTTGTCATTTTGTCACCAGTTTAGTTAAGTTCTAAATTTATCTTGCTGCTAGCACGATAACCTTCTGCACAATGTCAGACAAAGAAAGAGTATCAATCTTAATGGGTGATCTTATTTGGAAAGGCAGCTTTCGGCAGCAAAATTAAAGCTGAATGCCTTAGCAATGCTCTTTGGGCAAGTGTATAAATTCACTTTTTAGTTCCTCGCATCCCAGCACGATTCTTGGCACAAGAAAAACTGACAGACGATCAATGCGCCGACCCGACGAAAATGGGTAGCATTAGACTTCATTCCCCTTTGCTTGACACGACACATCACACACATTTATTTACATCCACCGCACAGCGCCGCTAAACCATAGACCTCCTTCGTCCACGGCAGCCACGGCAGAAGGGTTCTTCCCATGTCAGCCACCTTCCGCCTTTCCCTCCTTTCCCCTACAAATGGAGAGGGGGGATTTCCCTCTCTCCACCTTGTCACCTGCCAACCGTGGCATGTGGTCCCCGGAGGCTTAACAGAACACCGCCGACGGACACGGTTTTCCGACACGGGGGTTCCAATGCAACGCATTAATAAGGAAAACTCAGGAAGAAGTCATTCGCAGTTTAATTCTTGATAGCAAATAACACGACAAAAGTTACAGGGGACAGGGAAGTTGCACGGAAGTACCACAGTATCCAGCGCAAAGCCAGCAGGACGCACGCAGGAGCGACGTCGAGTCCTGTACTGCTCAGTAAGGTGTCCTAGCTAAATGTAACCAAGCTTTTAAAAAACACGGGGTGTCCTAGCCAGCTGAAACCAAATGAGGGTTGTTTAGAGTCGCGTGACCTAGTCTGCAGTATTTTTTTTTCTCTTTTCAAGGTTGACTAATTAGTTAAGCTTAATTAACTAACTTTTTAATTATTGTCTTGAGGAACAAACTGTCAATGGAAAAGTTGTAGATCGCTTTGAGAAACAGCTTACTGAGACATTTGCAGCAAAGCAATATTTACGTAAAGTAGTTTTTTTACCGGCCTTCAACCATAACCCGCACAATAAGAAAAAGCTTCCACATGACAACTGTGCCACTTCTACGTCCCAAGACGCGCCTTAAAGAATAAAATCCATTTTTTCTGAAGTCCTCTCCTCGATGAGACTTTGGGTGCACATTGGGGCAGGGAAGTGAGCGAGCAGCTGGTCACGTGACAACTTTCTTTTAAGGCCAATAAATGAAGCTACGTTAATCGTAACTTGACGGAAACAGCACTGCTAGCGGTTTTTCGAGGTGATCTAAAACTTTTGCATTGACACTTTCTTCCTGAAGTTAATAATTAGAACGTTAGCTAATTAAACTTAATTAATTAACTTTGAAGAGCGAAAAAAATACTCAAGACTAGGCCACGCGACTATGAACAACCCTGAGTTCGTTTTTCGCCTTTTTAATATTTGGTTACATTTAGCTGGGACACCCGGTATATATAGGAGACCGCAAGAAGCACCGGACAGAGTACACAACGCGTAGCCCCTCGCTGATTTCGATACCGCGTCTTGCTGGCGCCTCAAAAGTTGTGTATTTGCTTCTTAGTGACTCATTCCCATTAGACGCTCAAAGCGACTGTCAAGGTGAAGGATATAATATCCACAAGCCACAGCTGCTGTATGTATACATTCGCAGTCAGAAGCTTATGAAACGCAACGGTAGCGAAAAAAAAAAATATATTGCCAATCTAATTTGGAGTGCGGCGATTACGCAGTTTACCATCAATTATCTAGAAATGCTCCCTGCATTAAAAAATAAATCAAAACCAAAAAATTTATTTGGCAAAGACGCGTTCCAAAGGAAGCTTGTGACGGAGAACGCACCTTCGGTTCGGGTTAAAGGCGCTGCATGCAGTGCTTTGGCCTGACCACGTACAAAAGGGATGCGACCACTAAAAGTTATTTCAAAAAGCATAGAAAAGACGGAATACCGGATGGAATGCTGAGTATTCTCCTCCCCGTGTATCTTTTCCTGGAATTCTGGTCCTCAGAACCGCACGCACTTTGCGCTGCTCTCTGCCTGATATGAATTTGAGGCCGTTTGCTCGCGATCGCTGATGACATCGCTAAACGCTTCGCTCTAAATGTATTCAGAATGCCGTGATTACGAAAATCGCTTCCTTGAAAAGCATGTCACATAACTGCATAGCTGCAGCGCATCAAAGACGAAGCGCCGAGACGGCAGTGACCACTCACAGCGCTAACTTCCGGAAGATTTATTGGCAAAACGCACAGCTAGTACTTGTATACATTCTGCATTGCCACGACAGCAAATGACAAATAGCTGTGCGTTTTCCCAACAAAGTTGGAAGTAAGCGCTGTGTGTGCCCGCCTCTTGTCTCCGTTTCTCGTTTCTGATGTGCTGCAGCTATGCAAATATGAACCAACTAAGAAGCCCATGTTTCGACGTTAATGATGTCGCGTAAGTGCAGGCGCGAGTTTCGCATGGACGCAGAGTAAAGGTGCTTTGTGCAGTATGTCTCTCGGTGGTGTCTGACCGCTGCTGCCCCAGCTGTCCCCCTATGCGAATCTAAAGCGAAGTCTCTTCTGTGCCCCGGCAGCCTTCCAGACTCCCGTCTCAACCCCCTCCCCTCACGTCCTACCTGCAGTGCCTAGCTGGGGTCGGACCAACTGGACAAGCAGCGCGCTCTTGAGCTATATTTGAGCGCGCTCAAATATGCACGGCATATTTGAGAGTACTACAGTTATGACAGTTATTTTATTTTTCTTTTCTCACTATACAGTGAAAAAAAGGAACCAAGGGAAAAGCCGTTCAGGCACGGCTTGAGTTGTCCTTGGCCCGAATTTCGAACGCTTAATCTGATGCTCTATGATAAAGTGGTCTCTCTCGCTCTCTCTCCCTCTCTCGGTACTTACAAAAGCTGGAAAGAAACGGAAGATAATCCCATTTGACAACAGCGGTTACCTAGCGCACGACCTCTCCTGTATGCATGTTTATGCTCAACGCGAACGTTGCTTCCGAGATCCGAGCGCGAGAAGTCAGTACAATTCTAGCCGCAGCATCGCTCGGAGACAAACAAAAACGAACGCTACCTTCCTACATACTACGCCAAACCGTTCGAGAAGCACAGGATGAGCGCAGTCTACAAACTTGTTTTCTTGCTTAAGCATTTTTCATTCCAAGAAAAATGTTTTACGAGAGTGAAGAGCGTTAGTATTAATTGAAAACCAGCCATGCACTGACCAGTGAAGGAAGCGACTTTCGCCCCAACCCCTCAACGACAGCGCAAGGCTTCAGCGAAGCGGTTCGCGCGAAGAGAACCAGATGGCGCAACATGCCTCATTAGTCGCGTAGGATGCACCGGGCTCCGCTGGCACGCGTAGCGGTTTCGATGCGCGCTTCGATGCTGGTGAGCGGGAAATTCGCACGAAAACGTTCAGTTCCAAGACTGAGGGCAGTGGCCTAATATCCCGAGCAATTGAACATCGTACCTACGAAATAAATTCGCTGCGCTATAACTTAATCGCTTGTGTCCTTCATAAGATGGCCGTCGACGGAAAAAGAAAACCGGCTCCGGGTTTTCATGAGACCACGATAACATTTATTGATATCTATTTATTGCTACGAAGGCAATAGAAAGTACTGGTCATTGAACAAAGGCGAAGTAAAGCGTTCCTCGCCACTGCGTCCAGCCCTCGATTAACATTAGTAAAGTATTTTTCTTGTGTTCACAACGAGAACCATTCAACTAAGGAGGTGAGCGTTCCCTTGTGAGGAAGCGTCGCGTTTTCCGCTCGTGACAGAAGATGGTTTGGTTTGGTTTATTGGGGTTTAACGTCCCAAAGCGACTGAGGCTATGAGAGACGCCGTAGTGGAGGGCTCCGGAAATTCCGACCACCTGGGGTTCTTTAACGTGCACTGACATCGCACAGCACACGGGCCTCTAGAATTTCGCCTTCAAGAAATTCAGCCGCCGCGGCCGGGATCGAACCCGCGTCTTTCGGGTCAGGAGCCGAGCGCCGTAACCACTGAGCCACCGCGGCGGGTGCTCGTGACGGAAGAACACAGAGTTGTGCATATATTCTGTTGATATGTGTCTGGGAAAGATTTCTTAGAAACTGTGAGTATTCCCGTGCCTTAGTTTTGCTCTCCAAATTAGCACCTGCAGTATACAATCGTGCCTCGTTAATATGGACACTCAGGTTTCCGAGAAAAACTGTACATAAAGTGAGTCGTCTGCAATAACGAATCACGAAGAAAATATATTTTCAAACAAAGATAACAAGCTATGATTAGGGTCTGCTTGTGTGCACAGTGGTGGTCAGTGAAGTTGAAATTAGACACAATTTTGGGAGCCCCAAGGCCATTATCGTGTATAGGTTGTTGTAAAACAGCGCTAAAAAACGAGGGACCAGAGAAAGGAAGAAACAGGACAAGTGCTTGTCCTGTGTCTTTCTTTCTCTGGTCCCTCGTTTTTTGAGCTACAATTAACCTACGCACTGCCCCCTCTTTCTGTCAAACCTGCTACGACACCTTCATGCGCTGCTCGTTCTTTTTGAATGAAGACTAGTCACAATCAAAGCACTAGTGGTCCGCTTCTGGGTCACGAACAGCCATTTTTTACTGTTGCAGCTGAAGTGGTTGGTGTAGTCAAGCACACGAACTGAGGCAAACCGCACACCACACATGTGTGGTGTGCACACACATTCGCTCAAGGAAGTGGACAGCGCGCCGCGCATGCTTCATTTGCAGAGACTCTCACACACTGATCGCGAAGTCGATGGCGCATCGCTTACGCATAAGCAGAAAATTCGCAGATGAGAAGATTGTTTGGACGCAAGCAGCAGCGAAGCTGAATGGCTTAAATCCGTCAGTGCCTTCGCAAATGGAAAGAAAAAAAAATTCAGGGGGCACTTTGACTGTCTAAAGTGGGTAGAGGCGGAAGCGTTTTCCGCACCACCTTCGCTGTTTCTGTGGCACTGGTGGCGTCACATATAATTGAGTACTAATTACTAAGTGATGGCAAATCACTAATTAATTGTTAATTACTGATTAATGTCTGAATACTAATTAACTGCTAATTAATGACGCTTAAGCTTCGCCTTTAGGAGTGGAACGCGACAGCGCGTTGTAGCGCTGCCAGGGAGTCCACGGAACGCCACCACCCGTTCGGCGCGATGCCTTGCCCTTTGAACGCAACGCTTTTTGAGGAAAGGAAATGGCGCAGTAATTCTCTGTCATCTCAGTGGACATCTGAACCGCACCGTAGAGGAAGGGAGGAGGTGGGAGTGAAATAAGATAGATAAAGAGGAGCCGTAATGAAGAAAATTAAAATTGTATTTGAGGAAATGAAATTACGCAGTAACTGTCTCACATATCTCAGTGGACACCCGACAAAATTCAGGGGGGCACTTTTTTGACCTAAAGCGTGGTCACTGATGTGTGGTTAAGATGTTAAGCTTCGCCCCTAAGAGTGGAACGCGATAGCGTCTTGCAACGCTTCCAGGGAGTCCATAGAACGCCATCGCCCATTCGGTTCTACGCCTCGCTCGTCGGTAAATTGGTTTTTGAGGAAAGGAAATGTATTTCTCTCTCATATCTCGGTGGACACCTAAACCTCGACGGCAGGGAAGGGAGGAGGATGGCAGTGAGCGAAGACACCGTATTCACTAGACGTGCCTTTGTTCATTCCAAACCATCGAGCTGGCATGGCGGAGTGGATAGCATGCTCGTCTCTCACGCCGAAGACCGGGGTTCGATTCCTGAGCTCGACCAATTTCTTAATCGGTTTTATTTATTTATATGGCCTGACTAGTAAAGCTAATTAGGCTAATTAGGTAATTAAGCAATTAACTAACCTCAGTTCCACTTACTTGGAGCATCACTATACGATCGCTTCAATTGGTTGCATGGTTACTAGCCAAAGTGCAATTGGCCCCGTTTGAAATTCGCGCACTGTGACGTCACGACCGTTTCCACCAACTGAAAAGCGTGACATTTTCTGTCGACAACTGCTGCTTACAACGATGAGACATTAAAGGCTTCCGCCTTAATAACTGTCCACAGACAATGTTATAACGATGGACTTCCCATTTAAAGGCTCGGAATTTTGAAACTCTTCCTTCTTTCGCTGCCGAGGGTAGCCAGACGTATGTCATTGTAGAGGAGGATGTTTATTTACAAAGAAAGACGCTATGCACCCTGGCCAATCCCCCGCCGTGGGTATGTGCCATTAAGCCTGAGGACATCATCATCATCATCATCAGAGAGGTCGGCCTGAGAGCCATAAGTGACGAGCACACGGTGAAAATGCATAGAGCCCGTTGGGGCCCATATATTTTTGGCGCGCTAACAGAGAATTTTAGAACAGGGTGACCCCGTTAGGGGGATAGGAAAATAGTGGTGCACTAGCGCGCATGCGCAGCACCCAAACACCCTTTGGGTTTTTAGGCTATCGGGCGACACTAACCCAAAACCGGAGAAACTGGGTGGCCCCCTAATGCCGCATAGGGTCGGGCAACATGGCGGCGCCTGGCGAAGCGGAAGTCGCTCGCATCACCGCCAATTAGATGTTGCCGCTTCACTGTTCCTCATGTTTGAGGCAGATGAATGGTGCATGAAGTTTTTATTCATCGCAAGGTGCCGTATACCACAAAATTCTAGAAGCAGCCGGCCTCCTGCTCTAAAGCTCTCGAGAGTAGATACTACAAGGTCACCGTACGCAGCGCTAATAGGGGCCCCTAAGCTTCATACTCAAATCCTAAACCCTTTAATATGGACAGCGGTGAGAACACTACCGCGACAGCACTAACTAGATATTTCCTTTCCTGCGCACTTCGGGTACAGGACACCAGCGAAATGCAGTGTGAAAGCAAAAATGTCCATGGAATGGCCTTTATTGTTTTGTGGTTTCATGCTTTAGATTGTCAAGTTGCTCTGTTGATCTGTCGACAGCGTCTTACCATAGACACATTCCAAGAATGGCTGTGAAGAAATCTCTCCCGGAAGCTTGTGCCACTTAAAAGATGTGTTGAGCTTCTGCCAGCCAACTCGATACATTCATGTACTATCGCAGTAGCAAGTACACACAGATATTTTCACCTGACAGGGTACACATATAGACTAGCGCCTCTTAAGATGTGAGCAGTCTTAGTAGGGGGGACGCTTCTTATGGGCCACACTGCACTGAATTTTTTATTATTTTTTTTGCCAAGATAGCAAGATACCGCAGTTGGACGTGCAAACACTTTGAGCAATTTCCGCTTGACTGTTCACCAGTAAGAGAACAAGGCTTTAAATCATAAGGTTTTTCCTCAATTTTTCCTTCACGATTCGTTATTACGGACTTGCTTCACGGAAAGTTTTCCCCGGGAAACAAGACGTCCATATTTAATGGGGCACGGCTGTATATACGATCCCGTCACCAAGGCGCCAAACCACGGCCACGAGTGGAGATCCGCTTTGCTCAAGAAGCCCGAACTAGATAGAATGCATTCCAAGCCTCGGTCCTAGTGCCCACTATACGTGGCCCTCCGACAAAGGTCTCGTTCAAAATGCGCTAAAGGACAAGTCAACGTTTCGTCTCACTTGCGCAGGGAAACAGAGATCATGTGGTCCATGCACAGTTTCAAGGGTCACGTGCTGGTAGAATTTCACGAGAAAGCTTCCTATAGTCACAGAGCGCTCCGCATACTCCGCTCTGTAGACTGCAAGACGCTACAAACACATGCAAACCCACACAAGCCGATCAAACATAACATCATCTGGGTACCGGGGCACACGGGGGTGGCAGGAAACCAAGAGGCAGACAGGATAGCTCGAGGATATACTAACTACCGAGCATCCAACGTCAACGACCTTGAGGAATCCCTGCCAGTACCTCAGGAATACTCGGCCATACTCAACAACTACAAAGGCAGCAGGATGCGGTACCCACCACCGCACAAATCCTTAAACAAAGAAGAGGCTGTCACATGGAGACAACTGCAAACGGGGTCATATCCAAATCTAAACACACTAAGTAAAATTCACCCCACACTTTACGCACACAATTGTCCGTGGTGCCATGAAAAACCTACACTGTATCACATCACATGGGCATGTCAGAAAGTCGACATCGTCCCAGTTATACAAAACCCCAGTGTGGAGCAATGGGAGGGTCTGCTCTCCAGCGACTGCCGCGATGACCAGATCGGTTTGATACGGCGAGCTCAGCTGACGGCAGCATCCAGCGGAGCCCTGGAATAGGGGCAACCGACCGTTGCGGATGGACTCATCTGACCACATAAAAAAAAAGCACTTGTGCTAGAGCCAAATAAAGTTATCCTATCCTATAGGAGACATTCACGTGAAGTCACGGGCGCCATTTTTGCATCCAGCACCCAGCTTCATCAGTGCAGGCTAGAGGAGAACGGGGGGGGATAATGAATTAGACGCGCGCCGTAGCTTTTCGCTGTGCTGCATGGACGCGCCAACATGGCGACCACTGTGGCTTGAGTGCATATTTCCAATAGCCTTTTAAGGTTTCGACGAAATTGACGAGCTTCATCAGCCCAGTCCATATTTAGAATTGCTCCGTGATGGGCACATATATAAATACGTTCACGAGCCAGTTTAGTGCGTGAATGGTATAATTAGGAAGCAAAACATCAGTAGAAAAAGTACCTCTGCATGCGTGGACGTACGCCGAAAGTGCGCGCATGCATACTAAAGTTAGCGGCATGCGCTAAAAAAAAGACAAGCATATGCTAAGCTGGTTTCTTCTTTCTGCATGCTCTTACTACGCCCTTGCGCAGCCGCTGTGACTATGCGAGAGAAAAGTGCGTCGACGAGGTGGAGGGCAACCATGCTGGCAGGCGGAAGCGCGGTGGGCAGTTCGAAAGTAGAGGAGGCCACGCGCACAGCAGGCATTCCCACCGAAGCTCCGCTGTCACCAGTTATAATTAAACTTTAAGCCACTCGACTGATTTTTCCGCTAAGCGCACGGAATCCCAGCACATAAACGCATGCAAATAAAGTGGCACGGCCAGCAAAGGTCCGCGTGGACAAAAAGCCCGGCATCTGGCGAAGCGCTGGCCTAATCCAATAACAGGCGACAAAAGGTGCAAAGTGTCCATTCAACCGTCGGCCGCTCTTCGTCCCCGCGGCAGAGAAAGAGCGGAACGGATTCGAGAGTGGACTGCGCGAAGAATCAATGGGCGCCTCGCCACGCGTGCCGCTGTCAGCGCTGCAGAACCGAAAGCGCCGAGTGCATCCGGGCGACCACCGAGGGCAGAGCGATGCACTTTTCCGGGCAGCTTGGAGGGCGGCTAAAGGGAGGGGCGGAGACGGTAGGGCTTCAAATAGTCTGTCTCAGCAGCTGCAGCGAGGGTGGTAGAGCAGGCAGCCGAGCTTCTAATGACGCAGCTTTATACACGAATTAAGATAAGGGGCTCTTCTAAAGGTGCAGACAAGCTAAAAGTTAACGCTGCAGTCTCTCCTGGTTGACGTCAGCGTACAAAAAGAACACGCCAGTGCCGCCACCCTGTGGTCTCCCAACAGCACTAAAGCATTCATTTCCAGTGGGGTCAAAGTAGCTAAAAGGCCGCCGCGGTGGCTCAGTGGTTATGGTGCTCGGCTGTTGACCCGAAATACGCGGGTTCGATCCCGACCGCAGCGGTCGAATTTCTTTGGAGGAGAAATTCTAGAGGCCCGTGTACTGTGCGATGTGAGTGCACGTTAAAGAAACCCCTGGTGGTCGAAATTTCCGGAGCCCTCCACTACGGCGTCCCTCATAGCCTTAGTCGCTTTGGGACGTTAAACCCCATAAACCAACCAAGCATCAAAGTAGCTAAATATACCGCACTTTTGTGCCTATCAGACCGACTAAAAATGAAAAAAAAAAAAAATAATTTATTTAGAAGTGGGGGCGCGCGCGGATCACGCGTGGATTACTGGAAGGAGGAAGGAGGGCCAGCTTCACGGCAGTGCACACCGTCCCTTGGTGCGACCGCAGTCGCCGCTGTCACTGTCGCACTGTTGTGCCAATGGAACTTTCAAGCATGGAAGTCAATCCCAGCGGATATATGGTGCTAAAAACCCTGAAGAACTGTTACATAGGCGGAAACCTTGATAGACCAGAAAACGACGAATTTTTAGGCAGTCGACATGAAAATTAGGTAAATGACAGTGACAGCGACGACTGAATATAGTCGTTAACTGATTGAGTATTGCAAACAGCACTTCAAATTAAGCACCTGGCAAAAAACTAACCATTTGTTTACACTTGTAAAAGTGCACATCCGGACTTTGCGCAGATAGTACGGATTTTTTTTTTTTTTTTTGACGTCTTGCTCTGAATTACGGGTCCGGGCTACATAATACGCGACGCGTGAAAATATGGTACTCCGCTCGTAACTAACTTGGCTGGAAAGAAGACAACATGCCGATTGTGCATTGATTGCGCAGTAACGCTGCACGCCGCAGAGCGAGTGGGGATTTAATGCAACTGCGACGAGGAGTCATGAGGTATGCGTGACTCCCCGGCGCATCTAACGGTTTCGCCCTCTCCGAAAAATTCCAGGCGCGAAGGCAAATACGCTTCAGCGATTAAATACTGCCTAATGTACGTGGCCTGTTTCGAGAGGCACGGCGTGAGATGGCCAGGAATTCACGGCAAAGCGACTGAACAAAATGGCATCATAGCAAAATTCCGACTGCTGGCAGGTGCCTTAATAATTATTAAAGTACGACTATTGCTTTAGTGACCTGGACATGCATTGTTACTGTAGTGACTTCCTAGTGATGTACTTGTGACGTAGTCAGTCTCCTGCATAGCTTATAGTAGATATTCTAGCTTCCAACGCACACACGGGATACGTGCCGTAGCGGTACTTGGAAACGAAAGGTTGTAATGGCGACGGGGTGAAGGGGAAAAGTATATTTATTTCACTCTTTTTTTTTCTCTTGTTTACTTCCTCTGTCGTTCTTTTTCGCAGGTTTCTTTTTAGCTTGTGCCAAGTCGCGGCGTTAACATGGCACAAGGTGGAATAATAGGAGTGTACGCGTCAATGCACGCACTCGCCGTCATCGTTGCCTAAACCGAAACAAAAGCGCGTAATAAACTGAATTAGTAAAGCGGCTTTTTCTCTTAGCGTACAAACGTGAACAGGTTTGCCTAGAGCACTCGTGCTGTGCTCTGCGGATGAAAATGTGCGGAGTTCTATAAAGCGGGTGCGGGTTTTCACAGACAATGCTCTTCCCGAGCAACCACTCGCGACCAATCATTAATTTAATTGCCACCTGCCACGGTGCTCAGTTTGCTCACAGTCCGGTGAGCAGGTTGCGTTGACGTCACAATTTCACGTGACCAACGTGGCCCACCTGTCACCTATGTTTGGTCCTCTGGGGAATTTCGGTCACGGCCTACGACGCCGGCTTTTCCGCGACACGGGACCCTTAACGCTTTCGCGTTATTATTTCTTAAAAAAAGTCTTACAGCAGTATAGACACCAAATTCTTGGTTGCTCTGGAATGGTGCGCGAGGAATTAATGTACACAGATCACCACGCGGAATTCTCCTAGGAGCGGTTTGTTTCAGTTTCGGTTTCAAGAGAAGAACGATGGCAATGACATCAACAATTGGTTCAGATCACGTGACGTATAAAAATTGCGACATAATCGCTGCTTCCTCTCTGCAATTAACTACAGAAATTTTACGCCGTTCTGCCAATAGCCGGAATGACAACCAATGAAGCGGCGGCTAAAGTACTGTTTTCGTATGCCTCACGTGACTTGAACGTGACTTCACTCAGCATGTGACCTAAGCTAAAGTTAGACGTTACAGCCACATTTCGGCTACTGAAACAGAAACCGAAATAGACGGCAGAAAACGAATTCACATGTAAAATACTTTCGGGGCGCAGGCCAATTACGCATGGCGATTTATGCTTACTAGTGTTTTACGCATAATTACAACGTAAGAACACGCAACGGAAATTGGTGCCTGTACTCGTTAAAGAAATATTTTTCCGCCAGAACGCGGATCGAAGCCGGTTCTATTGCCTTTATATGGTATGCTTGAGTCATCACCTTCCAGAATTCTTCCATCCTGCCCCTCTACGCCAATATGTTTCTGAGGGAAAACCGCATTGCCCCATTCCTCTACGAAGTTATAGAAGCATGCCGCAATCAGGTCCAAAACAGACCGCGCCTCCAAGAAATACACCACCATCGCCACACACAAATACACAGCCAGCCCCCAGGCCTGCGTTTGCAAGGCATACGCAGTTGTGAGCTGCCACCGGGTTTTCGCGCTTGATGAGTGAAGCACAAAAAGCTAGTTGTGGCCGCCTTCGTAGACGCGCTATATAACCCCCCCCCCCCCCCCCTCCCTTCCCCTCGTCTCGCAGGACGCGCAACGGGAGCGGCTGAGCACGTCCGCGCTAAAGAGGATACCCCACACATACGTGAGGCGACGCTCATTTTTCGTCGGCGCGAATCATGAGCGCGCGCGCGCGCGCTACTGTTCGCGCCTTCCTCTTTCCACCAGGCAGCCGGATGCTCGATCGCGGCGTCGATCACTGCGAGTGTGCGCCTGAGGTGGCCTGCGAGAGAGACGGGGTCAAAAAAATTTTCTGCCGGTAAGTGCCTGGCGAACTGAGCGCAGATGGCGGCGATGCAGCACGCGGTTATGAATAACTTATAAGCAGCGGCAACAGCAGCAGCAGCAAAGTGCCGTACACACACAGACACGGGGAGGCCTGTGGCGACCACGGGCAGCAGCGCCATTTCCCGGCCGCTGTTATCTGGCGGCCGGTCCGTGACGTGCCTCCGCGATGACTGGGGCCCTCCGCGCTGCCAGCGGCCGTGGCGCCGATACCGCGCGCTCGACCAAACGTCGTAAATAATCGCAGCCTTCATAAAAAAAAAAACTGGCCTACGCGAGCCTCTTGCAGATGAAAACGGCATCGGACGGAGCGCATGTGTATTCATGCGTGTAAGGGGGTCGCCTTTCTCTCTTCCCGGCTTGCATAACGCGCCTTCGGGAAGCCCGCGCGGTTCGCCCCTCCAAACGAGTCAATTGAACATCGACTCGGGTGAGCTTAGCCCCTTGGATGCGCCTATCTTGTTTCTGCGTCCCGCGTCACTCCCGCGGTATCATAGCAGGCGACTGAAAAAAAAAAAAAGATTTTCGGTCACAGCGCATGCGTTCACTAACGGGTGAACCAGTGGTGGCCCTAAACCTTAAACTGGAATTTGACAGCAGCGAAACCGATCTGAGAAACCTTGTAGTCCCTTCTGCTTCCAAAAAGAAAAAAAGTGACTTCCCCCCCAAAAATTAACGTCCGAGTTCTTTTTTCTTTTCGCTGATGATTACCGCGCTCTCGTGGGCCAACAGCTGAGTCCGAAAACTGGAGAATTAAGCCGAAAAAGCCACCCACTTCTGGAAGAAGTCGACACCCATCTGAACCCCCCCCCCCCCCCCCCTTCCCCCAAACTTTGCTTCCTTCAGGTGAGCGCTGCGAACACGGGCGCGGCGATGTGCGGGCTCCTTTCCGCTAGAGAGAAAGAGAATGGGGGGGAGGACAGGGCAGGCACGCCGAAGCACGCGTTGCTGCGAGCGCCTGTGCGTGCGTGGCAGCAGCAGCAGCGGCGCGGCGCCTGGACCCACGTGCCTTTCCTGGTTGGGCGGCGTGGGACGTGCACATTTTAGTCATCGGCGGCCCTTATCTTCCGTTCTCTTCCCATTAGAATTAACGGCCGGTTTCTTTGGCCAGGCGGAGGTTCCCATGGAGCGTATATACCCGAGGACGTATACGCAAAGCAGACTGATTGCATTGCACGAAAACTGGAAAGCCATAAAACTGGAGAGCTGGATACAGGAACACATACGTGCGTCTCCGTTCCAGGGATGATAACGACGAAAATTAAAGGTAGACGTTAAGGGGAAAAAAAATAAAAAGAACACGAGCCGATTCGAAAAATTTCATCACCTTTATCAATATCCGGACTGAGCTGTCCGCTTTTTCACTTTACCACTCTTCCTTCTGCGCTTATTTTTTTTTTTTGTTCCCTTCCCAGTTGCTCCTCAAGGTTTGGCAATGTGCTTGCGTAGCTGCGTATATACGGCATGGCCGTGTATATAGCCCAACTGCGCGCCCGGCGTCTCCCTGGGCCCGTACGCCGTCGACAGATATCGAAGCAAGCGTAGTCCGGATCAGGCGCACCGGCGCGACGCACGTCAGGTCTGACGAAGAGCGGACCATAAAACTTATCTTCCAAAGCGATAAAAACGACACAAAACTCGCACCTAAACAGCGAGAGGCGGACGACGAGAAGGCAAAACTGCCTGCATCATATACCCGCCACGATGCAGCATCCAACGGGGCGGCAAAAGGCGCTGTAAGAGCGCGAGCACGCACCGAGTCCCGCGCCGAAAATGCTGGGACTACAGAACGACCATTTCGTCCAGCGAACGCAAACTTTTTCGTGTCCTTCGTAGCCGTGTTTTCGGGGCACTTTCGCCATGATTATTATACGGCACTAGTTGTTCTACACCGTGCAGTGAGCTTCCACTGGCGGAATCACCCTCTTATCTGCCAAGCGCCAGTGATGCGCGGAGCATCTGCAGCGTCCCGCATGGCTTCTTCGCAGACAACCCGAGGGAAACGCGCCTTAGACCGGTCTGATGAGACGACACAGGCGACGACACGAGTGCTTGTCTGTCCTTGCTCATACGTGTGTTGCTGCGATTGTGTTCACATGTACAGTGCTGGATAATGTAACGTAACCGTGGGCGAAATGCGCGGTGATACAGTAAGGTGTGGTATAGAGAAAAGGTAAGGAGCCGCGATCTCACTCGTAGCCGTACTATCTTAACCACGGTTAGCGGGAACGCGGAATCGCATGACCTCGCGTGGAACCAGTGCACATGGCGTGTTTCAAGCGCACTGTGCATATGCCCTGGTTCCTCACGGCCCCGTTTGGATTCGCTGATAGTACGCGAGGCCATGCGCTCCCGTGTTCCGTGTATATATATATATATATATATATATATATATATATATATATATATATATATATATATAGCATAACAAGATATACGTACTTGGTTGCTAGACGTAAAATGCGAAATTGAGAAACGCTTCATTTAGGTAAACACGACTCCCAACCTATATATATATATATATATATATATATATATATATATATATATATATATATATATATATGTGTGTGTGTGTGTGTGTGTGTGTGTGTGTGTGTGTGCGTGCGTGCGTGCGTGTGTGTGTGTGTGTGTGTGTGTGTGTGTGTGTGTGTGTGTGTGTGTGTGTGTGTGTGTGTGTGTGTGTGTGTGTGTGTGTGTTGAGTATGCAAATATAATTTAAAGGCAACAGACACCTAATTTTAGTTTCAAGTTATCTTCCCCGCATAATGATGCATATGACATCAGAATGCATGGAACACCGTATGGTATTAGCCTACGAACCCTTAAAGAATTTACAACTGAATTTCTTCTCTCGTGCTGTTTCAGCTTTAAGTGTACGATGGCTGTGGCATGTAAGGTATGGTGGGGTCACCTGAAGCATATAATCAGTATCAGCGATATAACTGCTGATAAGTCTTTTATTTTTATTGCGAAAGCAATACTACTTTCACTTTCAAGCCTTTGCGGTGCGACGGCGGTGCACATGAAATGACCTTTCGCATGACCTCTGTGTGACGTCACGCCGAAGAGCTGGGCTACCATCTCGCGCCGTCCGTGTGCGACGGCGGTGCACATGAACGGCGGCCTAACTCCCGCTCTCTCCGCCAGGAGCGCCACAGGTGTTGTGACGTCACGCCGAAGAGCTGGGCGACCATCTCGCGCCGTCCGTGTGCGACGGCGGTGCACATGAACGGCGGCCTAACTCCCGCTCTCTTCGCCAGGAGCGCCACAGGTGTTGTGACGTCACGCCGAAGAGCTGGGCGACCATCTCGCGCCGTCCGTGTGCGACGGCGGTGCACATGAACGGCGGCCTGACTCGACTGTTATAGATTAGATTAGATTACATTAAATTAAATTGGATTGCATTGGATTGGATTGTATAACCGATGCACCCGCGGTACTTTAGTGGAGCGGGCGAGGTTACTTTCAACCTCAATCTACTTTCTGTATAACCGATGCATTACCCGCGGTACTTCAGTGGAGCGGGCGAGGTCACTTTCAACCTCAATCTACTTTCTGTATAACCGATGCATCGCCACAAGTCTAACCACAAGCACCACCACCAGCTACACTACCAGCTGGAGGCCGCCGCGGTGGCTCAGCGGTTATGGTGCTCGGCTGCTGACCCAAAAGACGCGGGTTCGATCCCGGCCGCGGCGGCTAGAATTTCTTTGGAGGAGAAATTCTAGAGGCCCGTGTACTGTGCGATGTCAGTGCACGTTAAAGAACCCCAGGTGGTCGAAATTTCCGGAGCCCTTCACTACGGCGTCCCTCATAGCCTGAGTCGCTTCGGGACGTTAAACCCCATAAACCAAACCAAACCATCAGCCACAGAGCCGCCGCATGGGGTGACTACACGCAGGAGTATCCGCTTCTTAACGTTGTTATCACAAAGCATCAGTCCGGCCTAAGTCTTACGAACACGACAGGAGACAAGCAACATGAATGCGTGTCACCTTGTACGTACCTTCAGCGAGCTTGAAGAGCTTCCTTGCGCACGGCTTTTCACTCGCGTCTCGCAAGCGGCCGCAAGCCACAACGCAACCAGCGCTGACAAAAGCAAAGTGGCAAGGGGGCAAAAAGGCGCAGGCTGCAGGGTGGCCGACATTGCCCGGCCGCGCGAACGATGCTCGGCCGAGTGTCGCCGGTCGGCGGCCAGAAACGAAGGTGAGAGATAAAACGTGCACGCAAGGAAATCGACAGAAGCCGGTTTGCAGCCGCCAACAGGGCCGCTTATCAAAAACGAGAACAACAATTTGGGCGACACGAGTCGACACGGACACTCCGACGCATTCGTTCGGTCAAGCCCGGCTGTGTGCGAGAGCTTTGGAGACACGGTAGAGCGCGCTCCTTATCCGCGCAGCACCCCGGTCCGTTCTGGGCGCGTGATTACATTGTTATAGCTGCGTTTTTTTTTCAAGGGATCCCCCGCTGCGTTCGGCTCCCAGGACCCGATTGGAGCGTGCGCCGCCCAGGGTGATCCCACCGGAGCATGAAAGGAGCCGGCCCTGTAGACGGAGCCCCCGGGGGCCACGGCTCGAAGAGGGCCGAGCGCGCGCATGTTTAGCGCCGCCGCGGAGAGCGCCTGTGCGCAGTCGCCGGTGCCGGCCGCACGAGAAACAATGGTGCGAATCGCGTTACAGTTACAGAGGCCGTTTCTAGTGGAGCCAAATGGCACCAGCGCCCCATGGGCTACCACAAATGAACGTTACCCGCGGTAATGTTAAACGACGGTTGACTATACTAGCACTACATAATTCAGACGCTTCGCAGGACGAAGTTCCCGGCCGCTATACGGTTTTTTTTTTTTTCTTTTTAAATTACCCTTCCGGGAGTAGCCTGCAACTCGGCTGTGGCAGCAGCGTTTCGACAGGCGGATTTCACAAGGACAGCTTACTGCGCATGCGCGGCACAGCCCAGAGCGCACGTGCACTCAGTCTAGTTGTAAACAGTGAAAGGGTCTGTAAGCTTTAAAATTCAGTCTTGCGTTGGCTCGAAAATAGAGGGAAATAAGGTTGCCGCGCTATACGTCACGGCACCTCGTCATCGCTGCCTCATTTATATGGGCGTTTTCCCATTTCTTATTTACCGGTGTCAGCGGAAGCGCCCGCGTGCTTTCCGCTAGCTGTGAAACAGGAGACAGCAACATCACGATCCTCCAAATGCGGCGCACAGACACTCGGGACGGCTGCTCAGTTTCCCGCCGTTTCGACATGCTGTGAACAGCAGGCAGCGCTGACGACAGCTGCGGTCGCTTCCAGGCTACGTTGGAGTTCCACGACGTGTAGTGTACAGAAAGCAACTGCAGTCGCAGAGACTGCACGATGTCGAAACCTGCCCAAAGCAAGCAGCAACTTCATCGACTAATTGATCCAGCACTCAGTACCACCGCAGGTTTGTTGTCGTGGCAGGAGGTAAAAAGAAACGGGAGACAGAAAACGGCCTTTGGTCCGCGGTAGCAGAGTTCGGCAGCCAGTGGTCAATACGCAGTAAGGGAACGCTCCGCGGAATAACCGTGTTTCAGTAAGTGTTCTTTTATCCGTACACTTTAACACTGACAGTGTGTGAGGGAAGAAGCCTTTGCGCATAGAAATGGCCTCTCTACTTCCGACAGGGTGTTAAGTGCGACCGAGCCTGTGGACAGGTCACTGAAAACTGCACTACAGCAGCAATGCAGTCAGGGAGAACAATCCTTCGCCAGCTTAACAACTGAACGCCCATCCCCCCTCCCTTCCCCTCCTCCCGAAAGAAAGAAAATAAAAATGTCGGGCAACGCTGCCACCGAAAATCAAGCGCCCGTACTTTTCGCACGTTACCGTTGCTCTTCCGACCATGCAGCGCTCCTTGGCTTTGCCATTTTCTTCTTAATGCGCTCGCACAGCTAAGGGCTGTTAACTTCTCAAGTTTGCGACTAATTCGCTGTTCTAATTCCTCGCAGATTTGCGACATACCCTGGCTCGCCTGCCAGCTTCTGCCATCGCCGTGCGCACCCGATGCGCCGCAGATAAGGGACGCACGCCAGCGTTCAGTGCCCGCGTTCGCGTAACAAGGCTCGCGCAGAGTCGTATATTTCTCGGGTCAGGCTCTGAGACAGCGCTACAGTCGCGCCGCCTTCTGCAGGTTCGCTACTCTCACCGTCGACCATGGGGCGTTTACGCAAGTTACGGACATCAGTTGTTGGCTGACGCGTGTAACGAGGCCCTAATGCTAGCACGAGGCGGGCCTTAATTTTTCTTTTTTTACCTTCTGCATTGGAGCGGGGCCAGTTTCCAAATATGAAATAAATGCTACCACGTAGGCTGCTCAAGGACGCACGTTTCGGCATTAGTCTGCGGTAGCTCGAGGCGTGCTCCGTTTCCTTCGAAGAGCGAATTGAAACTAGAACAGTTGGCTCTCGACAAATAAACACAGTAAATAAGGCGGCAAAATTATTGCCGCCAGAATTTCTTTATATATGGTGCTGTGGTCGACAGCAGAAATTTATAGCGCCTGCTATCGACACCAGCGCGCGCGAGCGGGGCGCTGCTGAGCCAAGTAAGTGGCGTCTGACTGCACACCTGCTGAGTGCACGTGGTATACGCAGCTGTTGCTCGGACACACTGATGTAGAAGCTGCACAGACAGCAGCAGCAGCATTGCACCTCCAATCCTGCGGAGCTGTAACCCCTTACAAAGGTTTCTTTAGACCGCTATAAAGAGTTTATCCGTTATAAGCTCCAGGCCGTGATGCGTTGTACCTGGTATGTTTTCCCTGCGTAGTGCACCCACCATACTTCAGCTGATCTGCAGGTACTTGATCCACACCCGCCGGTTTCCTTACTTGCATAGTTTATAAGACTTTATTTACTTCTTATTTCGTTACCAGTGGGGCGTCCGATTCCTTGGCCCCACTTCCTCGGTCATTAGCGTCATGGTTCCGATGCCGAATAGATCTGTGTAAAACTCCTCGAATATACCATAACTCTTATAGATATTGCTAATGACGTTGCCCTCTTTGTCTCTCAATGCCTACATTTGACTTTTAGCCACGCCTAATTTCCTCTTTACCCCCTTTAGACTACTCCTTTCTGTAGAGCTAGCCCGATATCTTTGTATTATATACTTATTTATGTCACTTACTATACGCCTATGGACTAACTTTGACAGTTTTGTTATAGTTTACTCTATTTATAGGGTTCATGGCTTTCATATTTTGGCGGTCCATAATCAGGTGTTGTCTCCTGAATGGGCTTTCCAGTATACATCCTGCTTTGCTACCCTACATCCTACTTCTACAGCATACTCCGTGATTATGTCGTTAAGATTACGTTCATCATCTGGACGCGAAGGAGGCGTGGTCCGCGGTTAAAGCGGAACACACGTTCTGTGGGGAGATCCTGCGCTCCTCTACCTTCTCTCTTAAAATTGCCTCGTTTATGTGCTTCTTCGTCGGTAGTTTCGCCCGTTCCCTGTAAAAATAAATGAATAAACAGACAAACAAACAAATCTAGGCTAATTCGAGACCTCACCATCCTATGGTAGCTACACATCACCTTGCCTAGCACCTTCACGTCTTGCGCGATGCCAGTATGGGCGCACAATATGCCAACATATTCTTAATCTATAAGAAAGAGGATGTCGAAGGCCTGAAAATTTATAGAACAATTGGCTTGCTGTTCGTTGCTTACAAGATACTCTAATGCCTCTAGCAGAAACCTCTAACAGATACTACTAATAGAAATAGGGGTACATTATAGCTTAGCCAATCAGGCTGGCTTTCCAATCATGTACCCGACAATGGAAAATGGACCACCAATGGACCCACCTATCTCCTCATACAGAAATCTGCGGAATATAGCCAGCTTCTACATATACTCTTCACAAATTACGAGCAAGCGTTTGATGCGGTCGAAACACCGCAGTCACGCACGCATTACGCAGCGAGGGCATACAAGAGGCGTGTGTAAAGGTACTATAAAAGTATCTAGATACGGGGACACCATAGCGACCATAGGCCTTTACAGGAAAAGTGATACCTCAGTAGGAAAGGACGACCAGATACGGAGACACAAGCTCTGCATTACCATGCCCTAAGTGTTTACCGAAGGTATTCAGAGAATTAGAATGGGAAGAGCTGGAGGTAAATATTAATGAAGAACCCCTCAGTAATCTCCTATTTTCTGATCGCATTGCCCTGCTAAGTAACTCAGCGGAGGAATTGCACCGCATGATTGAGAACCTACACAGGCAACGCAGAACGGTGGGTCTCGAAATTAGTTTGAAGAAAACGAAAGTAATGTTCAACAACCTAAGAAGAGAACAGATTTAGATAGGCTGCGAAGCATTAGAAGAATTTATCAAGAAATATTAAGTCTATACCTCAGACAGGTAGTGGCAGCAGATCCCGACCACGGGAATGAAGAGTTAGGAGAATGAGAATTGGGTAGAGTGCATTTGGCCGAGATTCTGAGGTCATGAATAGCAGCTTACTTGTATCCCTCAGGTGCCAAGGGGAAATTACATAGTAGTTGCATCTTGCCAGTACTCACTGGTGGGGTATACTTGGAGGATAACGAAAAGGCATGGAATTAAACTGAGGACAGTGCAGCGAGCTATGGAAAGGAAAACGATAGGTGCAGCGTTGAGAGACAGGAACAGAGTAGAATGGGTCAGGGGGTGAACGAGAGTTAATAATATCCTAGATGCAATAAAGAACAAATGGGCATGGGCAGCTGGTGTTTAATGCGAAGAGAATATAACCAGTGGACCTTTAGGATAACGTCGTGGATTCCAAGAGAAGGCAAGCGTAACAGGGGGCGGCAGAAAGTCAGGCAGGCGAATGTGTTCAGGAAGTTTGCGGGGATAAGATGGCCGCAACTGGAACAAGACCTTATAAACTGGAGAGATATGGGAGAGGTCTGTGCCCCGCAGTGGGCATAATTAGGACGACGGCGACGACGACGGTGATGACGACATATTTTCGGAGCTGGAAGTTCACCGCGAATGTTTAAAACAATGTAATAAGTGCGAAATGCGAAAACAAGCTGCTTCTCTCACTGAGAAAAGGGACGAACAGGAATACACTGTTTACACTGGGCAATCGTTGTGACATCCGTCACCAAGGGTCGAAATAGGCCCGGCAAGTACCGTGCTTGTTAACGATACTTCCTCCTGCCACGCGGCATGGCCGCGGCGCGTTCCTCTCTCTTCCGGGATGAGCCGCTTTCCGGCTGCTCGCTATTTCGTGACGTATAGTATAATCCCTCAGTTCAAATTCGCCCCCGAGCGGAGCTGCATGTGCCGCGGCCGGCGCCGAGGGAACCCGGATGCCGCGGAGCAAAAACCGAACGCCACGTAATAATCCGGGAAGAGTGGGAAACGCGAGCGCGCACAATGCGACGCGAGGCCATCAAGGCGGCCTCGATCAGCGCGCGCGCGGCCGCGACACGGCCAGGCGAGGCCCGCAACGATGCGGCCGATTGTGTCGCGCGCCGCCTTCTCCTCAACGAGGTAGGCGACACACCCACCGGCCGCTTAGGCAGCGCCATCAGCCCGGTAGAGCACACGGGGGATACCGGGCTCATCACGCCGGCCCGCGCGTGCTTCGCACAACGAGCGCCGTACACGCGGGGAAGAAGACGGAGGAGTTGCGCCACCAGCGCGCGTTTTCGAAAATACTGAAACAAATAAGTCATACGGGCCACGGCTGGGAGCTCGGCTGAAAGAGCTCAAAGACAAAGGACGACGGGGTCGTTGAGAAATCGTGACTCGGTGTCTATTGAGGGGCGTCGTTAAGAGGTCGGTGTCTGCATTGTGGTTTCCAGCCCGTTAGGGGACCGCCGAGCCAAAGGGCGGGTCGCGGCGGTTCCCAAGACGCTGACAACGGCGTTCCGAGGGGACACGACGAGGCTCCGACACGCGCGCTCCCCGTGCGTCTTTAGCTGGCCAGCGTCACGCTTTGCAGATGCCGATCGTGCTTTATGGCACGCCAGGAACGTTGGCCAGCTTCGGCAAAAAATACAAATGAAAAGAGCAACATAAGGAGGGGGGTCTCAAACATAAGCTGCCTCTCAGACACAGAGATGAGAAGTGGAGCCACGTTTCCCACAGCGCTTCACGTGCGATAGCGGTAAATATGTATTTAGCAATAATGCGTATAGCGAATTTGAGAGCGCTAAAGAAGTAGAAAATAGGAACACAAAAAAGTGTAGCGACACCGCAATCACTCCTGCACTAAGCTTCTTCGAGTCGCCGTTCTTGTACAGCACGTCTGCGCTTGTGCGCGAAAAGGGTGGATGCTATCGGGAGGGGGTGGATGCTATCGGGAGGCTATAGCTACAGCATGTAATGCGGGGAAGTGGTCGCAAGGAAAGCAGCGGCGAAAGAAGACTGCAAAAAAGTCCCGTGAGCGATATGCGCTGCTCGATCGCGCGACCGCATCGTGACTTCGACCCCGCCCCAGTCTTTGCCCCTTGCTGGCTATAACTACCGCGCGCACACCTTGAAACTGACGCTCAATTGATACTGCACCTGATCATGGGCTAAAGCATGCGCGTGGTTGGAGTAACTCCAGCAACGGTTGAAGATGCTCTCTAGATCGTGTGAGTTCAGTTCTTCCAAATGGCGCTTAGGAAGTACACTTGACGTAAGTGTGGCAGGTCCACTTGTTACTTAGCGCCGGTGTTATTTGCTCCAGAGCATCCGATCCCGTCCTGGAGCTATTTAAGACAAGCAGAAGCCTTCATGGACGACATTTGGAGTAGAGCGACTTTGTGACAGCAGTGCTCCTTATAGCTCTCTTCGTTAGAAAACGAATGAATATAAATATTATGGTCAACAACGAAACGGTAAACATCAGGAAATGGAGGAAATGCGCAACATTAGCCTAGCGCGGCCATTAGCTCCTGTAACCACAAAAGCAACCACTTATGCTACCTTCAGAACAACACAGGCTACTTGTTCGTTCTTACACTGAATGCTGCACGACCTAAATGTATCGATAACTTGCCCGCTGAACCTGTTCCCTGGAAGGTACCGGGGTTATCAACGACATTGCCAGTGTGTTACTTTCACCTCGAGTTTCCTTCGTCGAACATGACTTCATTGCGCGCTTTATCACCTAGCAGAACTACCACGTCGTTTCAAGTTTGAAAGAGAACACTGATCCCAATACTAAACGCCAAGTATACCGGCTCAGATCTCTATTACAGTGAATTTCCGCAGCGCTATTCAATTGCCCTGTGTGCATCATTGATTAGATGCACTTCAACGGGCCATCCTTCAGATAAGGAGTTCGTGGAGCACTCTAGCTCATTATTTTTCAAGATGCAGACCTGCGCTGAACCCGATTTAAAGCTACAGGACGGTAACTATACAGCTTCGGCCCGCCAGATGAAATGCTTAGTACGGTGTGTTTTGGAGTTTCATCAAAACACCATCGCACGAAGCTAGCTCGCAGCGCCATGAATTGGAGACGCCCGCTTAAAAGACGCTCGCGTACGGGCATCCGCACCGGAAAATAAGCCGAAAGGCGGAAGTGTGCTGCCAAGCCCGGTAATGCGCATGCAGGTGGGCATGCATGCTCACTCGCTCGCTGCCGTTGGCACAAATCCACTCGAGAAAACAATCCTCTCTGGCGAGGAGGCAATGACGGAAACGCTCTGCTAGAAAAGACTGCGAAAGACGAAAAAAACGTAAGAAGAAAGGAGCAATCCGCTTTAACCGCAGACGCGGATAAAGAAAAGTACACAAAACGACGCAGGCTAGGCAGGCCGAGAGGGAAAGAGGGACGAGAAAATAAAAACAACCGCAGGCTGAGCTGCGACGGGAGAGCAAACAGATGAAAAGAAATGAACGTAAATGTAAAGCAGCGAAGCAAACAGAGACGTCCGCGACGCCAAGAGCTATTTTATCCTCCTGTTTTCCCTTCTTCTTCTTCCGAGGCAATACGTATATGCCCGTTTCCCCTCTTTCTTTGCGCGTACGTGTCGTTATCCCCTCGCGGCGTTTTGATGCGTTCTTGCGAATGAAGGGGCCTACATGAAACAGCGCAGGAGCATGCACGCAAAGCCCGCAAACTGCCCATCTTGCAGCTCGTCTGTCTGTCGGCACGCTCAGGGAGCCCACACGGCGAGCCAGCAGCCGCGTGTGGTTTGTCGCGTGTGGCAGCTCATTCTCGGCGAGGGACGGGGGGGGGGGGGGGGGGGGGGGAGTCTCCGCCCTTTACGGAGGCGCCGCGGGCAGTGGCTTTCGAGCACCCGAAGTTTTTTGGCGGCCCACGGCGCCTCCTTGCACGCCTTCGAGCGCGCCCAGTTTCAGGAATCTCTTACGCAAAAATGTGGCAAAGTTTCTCGGAATACGCGCGTAAGAAACTTCCTGCCGGGGCATCCGCCATCTTTGACGAATGGCTCGATGGACTGATGAAACCGTTTATACGCATCCACGCGCAAACGGGCAATCGTACATACTTCACTTGTTTGTTTGTTTGTTTGTTTTTTTCAACACGGCGACGATATTAAATGTCATGAATGTGTATGCTTGCATGAAAAATGAAGGCATGCATGAAGCGATACCAATGCTCACGTATGGGGCCAAATCTTTTGGTGCTAGCGGACCTTGGAAGGAGAATGATCGACGTTACAAAAAGAGACAGAAAGGGACCAGGCGTGAATAAGAAAACGAAAGCGAGTTGATGATGTTCTATCTGAAATAGGTTGTATGTGGGGTTCAAGGTACCGAAGGTGCACATCAGCTATGACAGGTGGCGTAAAAGAGGGCTTCGGAAAAATTTCGACCAAGTGACATTCTCTAGCGTGAATTGACAATGCAGTGTACATGGGCATTTTTTGCACTTCGACTCCATTTAAATGCGCCCCCCTCGCGGCCGGTATTCGATCTCGCGCACTTGGACCTAGTTAGCGAAGTTCAAGCTGGAACAAGAGGTATAAACGGACTTCGACAGGACTTCAGGCAACAGAAGCATATTTTATAAAGACAGAGGACATACAACAAGGGAAGCGGGAACGTGGTGGCGGGAGCGGTGACAGTCTGGAGCTGTGCGGGTTGGAATCCATTCACCCTTTTCCGGCGCAAAAAAAAAAGAAAAAGAAAAAAAAGGCCCGAGGGCAAGAGAAATTGGGGACGACACAGATGCAGTGGCGTCATCAATTCTTTTTTAGTTTTAGTGCAGAAACGCATTCTCGAATGCACGCCAGATTTTAACATATTTTGCGCCCGCACTAGAAAGCTGGAAAGCACCGTATAACAAAAAGAAAACATGTCCTTGTAATCATACGCTATTGTACACGCTATTGTACGCTATTGTACATACGCTCGGACGAATAGGAAGAAGAAGGAAAAGAAGATAAATATTCTTTTTCGAAGCTACATCCTCGATAGAATAGAGGGTCTTCTGAGGGCATTCATAGGATGCGGATGTAGTTTTGCAGCACTTTCACCTATCGTTTCGCCTGGACATGTTCAAATTTTTTTTACGTTTGATTTATTCGATTTGTTACCTACACTTACAGCATCAGCTAGAAAATAAACATGAATAAAGTGATGAGGTTAGGAAATTCGCTGGGACGGGGTGTGGCAGCTGTCAGAGAACAGCAGGTCATATGCAAATGTATATGTCCAGCCGCTGAATTACTATGGCTGACGATGCGCAAAGAACATGTCCGCTTCATTTAATTGCTGTCCCCATTATGCTTTCACCCAACAATGAAGGCGAAAAGGAAAATAAATTTTGAGAACTAACTAGGCGGATTACTGCTTTGATGCCGTACGAAAGACGTTTGTATTAGTTTTGCTGAAGACAAAACACCTTTGAGAAAACAACAAACACGAGTACACAAGCGCGCGCGCACATAGACAGAAGGCGAAGTTTCACTGCCACGGTCTCCCAAGTCAAAGCGCTTTAACAGCATGCCTGTCAGGTAGGCCATAAGAGCGTTTTGTCGTTTAATTTTGCATCGTGGTCAGTACACAACACTATACTTTATGCGCGTGTACAGTGTGCGATCAGCAGGCGAAGGGTTCAATATTCAGCTTCTGTTCTTCATTGCTTGTCAGACGCAGCCCAGCAACATTTTCAGAAAGTCATGAACCCTCACATCTGTCTATAGGCATCCCACGAGCCCTGCGAGCTCTTCAGTGATTGTCGAATACCACCAACCTCCTTTAAGGCACTGAGGAGAGTAGAGGCCGGCAGTCACTAGGACTCTTCCGCAGCTCATACCACAGGCGCGTGACGCAAGCGGGCACGAAACAAGCTTGCCTTTGAGAATCTTCAGGCCGCTTTTATCACCACGGCATCCCTCCTTGGGAAATTTCTCGAGGCTGTCATTTACATTCGCAGGAACAACGCCGCTAACAACACGGGCCCCGACGATTTGTCCCGTCGCCGATGGAGCGCAGCCCGACCTGTCGCCGCGCCAGGGCGGAGGAGCAGGTGGGGGCCGATCGGCCATGCCGGCGCCGTGGCAGCAGCGAAGCGCTCTCGACTCGCACGCGTCCGCGGCGCGAGCCAGCGCCGGGCCAGGCAAGATATAGCGTCGACGTCGCCGCTGGCCCGGGGGCGAAGCCATCTGGCACGTCGGCGTCACGATGCTTCCTTTGTGACACCACGACCGTCGCCGCAGCGTCTTGGATGAGACGTTTTCAGCCAGTTGGGTCTAAATTTAGCCTCCCACAATGCAGAGGCTCCTCCGCGGATGGCCCCGAGCTCGCGCTTTCTTGTTTTCCTCCGAGGTCGTGCACCAGGCCCCTCGCAAAGGCGCCCTTTTTTCTCCGCTCCACAAGGCAGCACGCGCCTCGTCGGCCTGCGGCGCCCCCACGCGTCTCCCGCGGCGCGTATCGCGGCGGCGACTGCAGTGCACGCGCTCGGTAGCCCCCATTCGTCTGATACAGTGTCGCCACGCGCAGCATAACTCGCCCCGAGCTTTCCCTGTACGTATGTCGCTTGCGATGCCACTTGTTCTCGCGAGTAAACACGATGCTATCTTCGACTGAGAGAACACCTTCTTTCCATTGCTATATGCAAAAAAAAAAAAAAAAAACGGCTCCAAATTCCACGCTTTCCCATCCCTTCCTTTAAGCTACGGTTTGCGTATTTCCGGAATTTTGCGAAGATTCCGACGCTCATTTATTTCTAACCCTTTTCCTGCTTTCACCTGACTCCGTCCACATACGCAAGTGCCTATAGAAGTAAGCTCAGACGATATTGTTGCACTCCTGGTAATGCTCGCAGTAGCTGTATGAGAGCGGCTTCAAGCAAGCAGCCGGTAGACAAGTGCCAGCTTTTGTTCCCCATTGCCCTTATTCCCGCGGGCTTGCAAACGCCCCTCGCCTCTCCTCCACCATCTATCCTAAAGAGTCGAGGCTGCCAACTGTGGTGGCGCAGAAGACGGCCGGCTCCCAGTGACAGCCGGGGTCACTCAACTGCACCCCCGGAATCCTATGGGAAAGCGCCGCGCGGCCTCGCGCCTCAGCCAGCCGCGAGTACATTACACCAACTCGGTCCGGCCGCAGAGCGCACTCCTGCCGAGACAGTATTTGCCGCGTTCGAATCAGCGAAATTATTTGCTCGCGGCCGGAGCATTCTTCGCCCTCGGCAAACAAAGTAGCATGCCAGCACTTCCGTGGGGAATAATCCCTCTGTTTGCCCGGGCCCAAGGGCCGCGCTCGTTTCTCTTTCGGCGGCGATATTAGCGGCACGAAACGAACGAGACGGCATAAACTCCGGGCCGCGCGCGCTCTCTTTATTCTTGCTCCGCTGCTGCTGCTGCTGCTGCTGTTCGATTTCCCGCTCGCGGTCCGCCGCGAAGCTGCCGCTCAACAGGCGCATAGATCTGGCCGCGTTTCCGCCTAAAATAAATTTACGCCGAGGGGCGGCGGAAAGGGCCGCCATGCGTCGAACAATTGTGTGTGTGTGCGCAGGCAAGGAAGCGCCGGCGGCCGAGCTGCTTGCCGCCACCCACGACGACTTTCTGCCGAGATCCAGCGCAAACACTCTCCCGACGCGCGGACGAGGTCGGCCGCCTGCGTCAACGGACGGCCCTCCACGGACGGCCGATTCACACAACGCAGGGCGCGCGCTGCTGCTGACGACGAGACAGGACGAACTGCGAGCGTGATCGGCGCCCTTGCGCAATGTTTGACAATGGCTCAGTGGAAAATCACAGCCGACCGCGCAAGTTTTATTTTTTTCTCTCTCTCTTTGTTACTCTCTACCATTCCCTCTTTCTTTGTCAATCGAGTAGTGCACAAAAAGGCACGGTAAGAGCAGCAGAGGTAATTTCGTAATCGAGAAGTGTCGTGACGTCGGGAACGAGGAAGGCTACACAGATCGTCGTACACAGCTCTAACCATAGTTGCGCCCACTTCACCACGCCCAAGTGTTAATCTGACGCCTTTTCTGCCACAGCCGTACTGCATACGCACCTCCTAGATGCTGATATGCTGTTTGGATACACTGCTATAGGAGGTGCTGGCTGTATGCGCCGGGTGTCACCCTCCGAGCAATGCCACGCATTCGCAAACGAGGTACAGCCACGGAGTAAACGACTCAGCAGCTCGCTCGAGCGGGGCCGAATCTCCCTGCGTAGTGCTCGATCAAGTGTCACGACTGAGAATGTGTGCCAAGGCGCGGTTCCAAAGAGGAGCCTTTGCTGCCTCGTCCTCCTCGGGGTATGTGCGGCGAGGCAACACACTCGTAGGTGCACCGGTTGTTTAGCCTAAATAAAAACCGTGAGAAAAGGAAAGAAAGACGTTACACTTGATAACCTAACGATGCACCAACCTTTCTAGGCGCGTACAAGTTTAGAAGGGCACTTTGTTACACTTCCTAACTAATGATTTGGCCAGCCTACACATAAGAAAAAGAATTGTGTACATGACGTAATTCCCGGGTACTGAAACACCGAAATGCGCTGTTTTAAACACCGCAATAAAGGCAGCATAGGCAGTCTATCTACTGCCAGTCAGTAAAAAAAAAAAAAAAAACGTGCGGAAAGAAAGGAGGCGACGCCTAGTTCACAGGCGCGCACGAGCGCTGAGCATCGCTCCTGTCAGAACGAAGCCGACAAGCGCCGTGCGGCAAAGAAGACGTCTCAAGATGATTTCTACGCACTGCAGAAAGTGCGCACGAAAAGGCATGCCGTGCAAGCTGGGCTGTGTTCCGCGATGCGCTTGAGCGCCCGCCGAACGTGCGGGCCTCCACGGGCGAGCGACGTCGAAAAGCTGTGTTCCGCACAAGACGCAGTTTCGCATTCAGCGCAGGCTCGCCCGAAGACGGCGCGGTCACGGATTGCCCGCTTTGTGCGCTGCGGCTGCCTCGTTACGCGCGCAGAGGGGCTGCCGGACAGGCGGCTGACTACCGCTGCTCTCGCTGTTAGCTGGACGAATGCTTTAGGGAAACAACGCCGGAGTTTACGCGGCTCCTGCCAAACAATCCCCCCTACACTGGCCACGTCTCCGCGTGAGCTCTTCGGACAGCGTCGGAAGCGGCGCTCAGAAAAGCCCCGCATGATAGGCACCTGAAACTGCACTCGACGCAGACGCCGGTTTTGGAACAGCCATTTTGCGGAGTACAAAAACGAGCGTTTAAACGCGCGCTCGCCCCTTTCCATCACCGGTAATAGCAGCAATGACCCGTGGTGCGGAGGGGTTCAAAGGTCGCGCCGTTTCGCCCGACCACAGCAGGCCCATTTTAACCCCGTTTGACCCGCGCCCTCAATTGCTGCCCCTTTGTCCGGCCTTGAAAGGCGCGCGCTCCCCGTACACGACGGTCCACTCCAGATACGAGTCTTCCCTCCTCCCTCGTGGTCCGAGCCGCGGTCCGCGTCATACGTGTCCGAGCGGACGCCGCGCAACCGGTCGTCCGCGTCTGCACCAGCTGCCCCCTCAGCTGCGCCGCGACGACCCCTTTATGGTCACTGGGCGCTATTTGCGCGCGCGCTGGGCGGCCAGTCGCGCTCCGCTGCATCGCGCGGGGGACAGATGTCCTGGTCGACGGTGCCATTTCGACAGCTCTCGCGGGAGAGACGCGTCGTTGTCACGTGTGATGGACGAGCCCCGCGTGCGGGCCGTTGGCGCGCGCCTCGGCACGCGCCGGATCGCAGCGGGACGCTCATGCGCTGTCCGGATGGCCCCCTCCCCCGCGCGCTCCTCTCCGCGGGGGGGTGTACAAGGACGCTGCGTCGGCCCACGTCACCACACGAATCGCCATCAACTTTCCGATTTCGCGGGCGAATTTGCTTTTTCCATCGATCGCCGTGCCTGGCGTGACGGCGTCACGCCGTTCGCCAAATGGCTCTGCATTTCACTACTGCGGACCTCCGCTGACGAGAACGCTCGCGAGTCACACGGCCCAGTGATCGGCGTCAGTGATCCTCGCAGCGGTGCCAGGTTTGCTGCTTGTTGCTCTTCAAATAGACCGGGCTGTGCCGAACGGTGACGTTGAGATGGGAACAATCTGCACGACTGACGCACATATGCGCGGTTGGCGCGAGCACCAGATATAAAGTTCGCCCCTCAACGTGCGCGGCATTAGAGGCGAAAGTTCAACAACGCAAGCGAAAGCAGCCGACTGGGAAGGAGGTGCTTCTGTGTGTACATGCAGATAGCAACAATTAACTGCATTCAAACGTAAGCTGCAATGAAATGCGTGCAGTGTCACACGAAATCCCGAGCTGCCGTGAAGCTGCTCAGGTGTTTGCACCACAAACAGATAGCCCTGCTCTAAGGCGGTTTCAGTTTCGTGAAAGAGCTCAGCTTCGCAGCTACATCGGCCTTTGAAGCTTGTAGGTAGTGGTATTTTCTCCTTTTCTTTATCATTGGCGATATAGAGCCAATTATTAGAATACCTGGCATTAAAAACAACTGGGTGTTGAATTCTCTTGAGACCCCGGTTTGACATGAGATTTTTTTTTTTTCTTTGACAAATGTATATCTTTGCGGTTGCGGATAGCTTGAAGATCATGGTTTACCGCTTTGAGTTACTGTACATCACAGTCTACTTCAATAATACATTAAAGAAGAAGGCGATTGCAAATGAAGTCCATACTGTTCTTACTTTCATCGCGATGAAAGACTATAAGCAAAAGCTTACAAGAAAGCCTCTTTGCTTTCATAATCGACGTCTCCTCAAGGCAGTACTGTGTCGACATCTTCTATTTTTATCTGCCCATGATGAGTTGTTGACTGGAGGAGAAAATCTGTAAATCATATGAAGCGTAAATAGCTTCAGAATAAATATGCTCACAAACCATCGCGAACAAGAAAATACGTTCAGCCTAAATCTCCCTTTCGGGGTTCGGACGTGCTTGAGGCAATGCCGAAACCGGATCCTTTAAAATTTGGTTTAGTTGGTTTATTGGGGTTTAACGTCCCAAAGCGGCTTAGGCTATGGGAGACGCCGTATTGAAGGACTCCGGAAATTTCGACCACCTGGGGTTCTTTAACGTGCACTCACATCGCACAGTACACGGACCTCTAGAATTTCGCCTTCAGCCCAATTCAGCTGCCGCGACCGGGATCGAACCCGCGTCTTTCGGGTCAGCAGCCGAGTGCCGTAACCACTGAGCCACCGCGGCGGGGCCCTTTAAAAATTTCAAGCAGCAAATAACATATTTCGATACTTCGCGCACACTTAACGGACGTTCTGTCGGCGTCTAGCACGCTCTGAACAAGTCTGCAGACAGAGCCACCGTTCGTCATTACAAATGTGAGCGAGAAAACGAAATGAAACAAGTGAGCTGGGGAGGAGGACTGCAGGAGTAAGAGGATGCGGACGCTTCTCCAACGCCGAAACTCCCGTGTCTGGCAGCGCAGATTAGCGGCCAAATTTCAGCCAGTTAGCAACTAATAAAAGGCAGCCATACTTTAGAGCGGCGACAGCGACGATGAACGGGAGCGCGCGCCACTTGAATGACCAGAATCGCGCGAAACGAGAGCGGCCAGTGTTCGCGGCGTGATGCCTTCGTTTCGCCAGCCACACGCGCTCTCGTTCTATTACGGTCTCTCGCCGATAGTGGCCCGCGAAACACGGGAGCTGCGCCGAAAGACGAGCCTCTTCGACCGGGCACAGCGGCCGGGGCCGCCCGAGGAAATTTGATCAGCGGCCGAGGGAACACAATCGGCGCACGTTAAATCTGCCGCCTTGACAAAAACGGTGCCCAGGCGCGTTTTCTTGCCGCCGCTTTGTTCTCCCGCTTGGCCGAGGACGAAACAGAGCTGCGGCCCGAAACCTGAAGCGGCCACCGTTCCCGCTCCAGCTCCAGCCCACGTTCACGCCGTCTCACTACGATAATACGCGGCTGCGTTGTGGAGGCTCCAGCTGGATTCAACAAATCAGGCGCCGGATTCCGGATGCTTTTCGCGAGCGGTTCGGGACTGGCTTGAGCTCCCGGCCTCGATAATCACGATAGTGAGGAGTACGAAAGGCGGACAATCGGACCTTTGTAACGTGTGAACATTCCCGAGAATTCAATCCTCGATCCGCCGACAGTAACTTCCACAACGCGTTTGACAGGACAGGGTATAACCATGTACGCTTTGTAGTGGAGGTCGGAGGATAGATTAAAACCCTAAGGAACAAGGTCTTCATTGGAAACTGTAGTTGGCACCGTGTAATGCTGGATCACTACCGAGATATCTAGCTTGTTTGTGCTGCTCGAAGAGCAACCGGGGATTGAATGGGATGCCAAGGTCTCTGCGAGGTTAGGAAGGATGTCAGGCGCGTGCAACGTTAAACAACGCGCATGCATCATGCTCTGCGGCCAGAATATGGAGGAACACGGAGGAGCTCACAGGAAAGAGCATGGAGTAGGGTTCCTAAAACATGAAATATTTGAAATTCTACACCACTACTGAAAGGGTGTAGCAGCCGAAGTTATCAGGTTTATAAGAGATAAACAGAAAGTGTAGTACAGGCCTGAGCACCAACATGGAATCACAAAGAAAAACGCGCTCGAGAGCGGTTGTATGAAGACGTCGCAACCGCAATGAAGAGTGCAAAAACAGCTCATTATTTTAATGCGTTACTTGGCAAGAAGTTGACAGGGGAAAAAATGTTGAACACTACGGTAGGCAAGAACGACCGAGCTGAACATAACGGTCATATTTGGGGAAAGGAATAGTCTTTACAGCCATGGATGCATTGTTGCGTAAATGCTGGAACAGAAAGTGGAAAAGAATATGTCCGAATCAAGAGAATAAAAATGTCATAAGACGTCATATCGTTGCGTCAATCTCAGAGTCTAGCAAAACGTAGTGGCGTTGGGCAAGATAATATATAGTGACCACAGATCATGAAGTCTAAACTTACCCTAAATTTCAGGAGAGAACCGGAGAAACTGTCAAGAACAAGCAGAAACTGAGTAAGGCAAAATATCAGGGAAAAATTTACAACAGTTGCGGATTCTTGATTATCAAGGGATATTCTGCTTTAGCGGAACAAGATCAGCATAACATCGAGGCAATGAACGCACATCGGACCAAAAGAATCCCAGAGTATGCATTAGAAGCAAGAGATACATGAAATAGGCCGACTTCAAGTGGTCAACCATCGCAGAAAACCAGGGCTCTTATCAAGAAATCCCAGAACGTTAAAGTTGCGGCCTCCAAAGTGAATACAGAACTAACACAATCATCAGAATTGATTAATGGGCGAAATAGAAACGACGTTGGAAAGTACAGCATCCAGATGATTGAGAAAGGACCACTCCACAGAGGAAGCCTAAAAACAGCAACGAGGAAATTTGGCATGTACCTAGATGTATAGCAAGAGATAAACAGGAACAGTATGGTAGCAAGATTGTTAAGGTAGAAGTGCTTTCCACTGAATTTTGAAATCTATTCCCAAAGATACCAAAATTACTTACGACAAAAGAAAATGAAGAGAAGCTTCGCAAAGATTGAAGAGGAGAAAAGAGATGGGTGAGGATCAAGTTGCTGTAGATCTGAAAGACGGCGGAGATATAGCGCTCGAGGAGCTTCAAACTTTGTATGCACAGTGTTTTGTGATCTCAAAGGTGCAAAAAAATCGGTTGAACTCTAACGTAATACTAATCCACCCAAAAGGCAATATCGAAGGCCTCAAAAACTAGATCCTTAGCTTATTGCCCTCTGTGTACAAGGCACGTAACAAGGTTATTATTAATTACTGTATGCAGAGCAGTGGTAGGTTAGAACCAGCGAATAAAAACACGCAGGTTTTCGGAAGAAGTACTAGACAGTAGACCCCAGTCATGTCAGGAGTCAAGTAAGCACGGTCTGCTGAATTGCCAGAAAATGTCTGGAAGGGCTCGACAGCACGAACTGTTGGGTGAGTTGTTTTTGTATATATGTTGAAACCGCGCATCGGCACAAGGACATAGAAAGAGAAAGAGGGACGCAACACAGCGCTGTGTTGCGTCCATATGTACAAAAACACCTCACACAAGAGTTTGTGCTGCCAAGCTTCGTTCCTAGTGCAAGGGGCTCTGTGTCTTCGCCGCGCTTCGTCGAACCGAATCGCATCGTACCCTACAAGAACTGCTTAGCAGCCCTAGTACTCCGAAAGAGGATCAAGAAAATGCCAGTCAAATGGGATGTCACGCAGTAAGACGCGGTATCGCCTTGCTTATTTACTGCATTCCTGTAAAGAGTATTGACAGCGTAAAATTTGGAACAGCTATGTGCAAGGATTAATGGAAAATATCTCAGTAACTTATTCTCAACGGAGGTTGTCCTGGCAGGCAACTTGAGCGGACCACACCATATGACTGCCCACCTACACACACAAAGTGCAACGGTATATAGGCGTCGAAATATATGCGAATAAAACCAAAGAAATTTCGAACTGTTATGTACAGGAGCTGAAATTTACGATAGGTAGCAAAGCAGTGCGAGTTGTTAACGGTTAGCTCTGTCTTGGTCAAGCTATCACGACAGATTCAATTTATTACAGAAAAGTCATCAGGCGAATAAGATAGAGGTGTAATGTATTGGGCTGCCACGACGAAATTTTTAGCAGCAACTTATTCACACCCGTGAGAAGCAAATCATGATAGCCGATGTATAGTGCTCAATAACCGACACATAAGTACTCCCCCGGGGACCGAAACAGAAATGCAAGGAATGCGAGGCTAAGAGAGCGGCGAGCGATGGAAAGGAAAATGAGAGGTGCGACACTAAGAGAGAGAAGGGAAGCAGCATGGATAGAGAGGAAACGCAGGTTGATTTGTTAGCTGAGAAATGGGCAGGATGACATGATTACAGGATAACTGGTGCCCTGCCAGTGTATCGGAGTGGGTCAAGAGAAGAAAACGTAAACGACTGCGCCGTATAGGGTCAGTGTGCCACAAGTTTTCTGAAACAACGTGGTCGCGGTGGTCGCCTAACAGTAATAGGTCAGGACGGGTCACTGGAAGAGGCCTTTCTCTAGCAATGGGCTCAACTTGGCTGGCGACGATTACGACGATGAAGATAAAAGCGCGGTGACGGCAGATATCTTTAAACGGCAAAATACACCTTTGGGGTGTATAGACGCAACCGCGTACCCGTGGCGCGGGTTCATTTAGCCCCAAACACTGGGACACTTTAGCTTAAGTCGGATTAGTGGGGCCTGAGGGCACCGCTTTGTTCATCCGACTTTGAACTAATGCAGTTACAACCAAGTGCAACTACACTAGTTATCCCGCTGGTTTCCAATGTGCTGCAAAGCGCTGCACGATGAAAACAGCAGCTTACTGGCTAAATCTGCAACAGTCCTAGCTGCCCATGGTGGCAGGCCGAGACCTTTGTGCTGACAGTTTGCTTTTTTGCCTTTGCTCACCTACTTTCGATGACGTTTTCAAAACAGCTTTTTCAGAACTTCCGTGTGAATGGCTTTGTAGGCCGGAAAAGTTAAGGATTTTGTTAGCTCAGATTTAGTGGACTCCAATTCGTGCATAAAAATCTGGAGGCGACGCTTAAGCTCCGCTTTAAGGGCACGACGCGATGGCGTAAATGGGTTATAATGCCGATATATGCGGAATTGGCCATTTTATACTTTACATTCATGCATCCCTGGGAGTCCTCGTACCACTTCTGGCGCAGAGAGGGAGGATTACGGGATAGGTGAGCCTGGTAGTTAACCTAGCATGCTACTCCAGATGAGGGTGGAGGAAGAGGGTGTAAAAGGGGGAAAAGAACAGGAAAAAACAGGAAAGGTGAGCAGTGAAATCAAGCATACACAGCACTCGCACACTCACAAACACACAGGAGCTTCAAAGGGTTCCTATCAAACCCGTGCCCCTAAGATAAGCTAGTAGGGCTCTTGTCCCACGCGCAGCCGAAGCCGCATCCCACCAAGGTCCAAGGACATGTTCCAGGCACAGAGCGCCGTACTGGCGGAGTCCTAAAGTCGTTAGCAATGCCTTGCGATGTGTATTGAAATTCTGGCAGCAGCAGACCAAGTGTTCAAGATCTTCGCGCACACCACATGTCGGGCACAGAGGGCTGCTTGATGCGCCACTTTTTAAGACGAAAGTTTTTCGTATAAGAAACGTGCAAGCGAATTCGGTGCAGGCATTTACGGTCATGCCTATCTAAATTGCGTGGCATGCGAAAGTCACAAGTGGGGTCGATAGGAAGTAGGGGTCCGTACTGGCGCTCCGGATAACACCACAGAGAGCGTTGTGCCCGCCAGTATTCAGCAGCCACAAGTCTGGCGCCATCACTATGCGAAAAGGGAATGGGCAGCAGCACGGAGGTATTGCCATGAACCGCTTTCGCTGGGCCGTCAGCGTGATCGTTGCCTCGCAGTTAGCGGGTAAGCACTGGAGCGCAACACGGTGACGTAACTCGCAGACGTCGGTGTGTATCCTGCTCAAGTCGACGACAAGCTGCTCCTGAATGCGCGATGATTTTAACGATTGTAGTGGAGCGCGATAGTCGATGAAGATAACCCACGCGGATGGGGGTTGTTTCAGAATAGCGCTCTTCAGTTAGACCATAGTCCTTCAATGTTAGACGCAATGTGGGAGTCAACGTTACTAGATTACGTTGGTGGGAGTGGCGCGCGTCAAGAGTTTAACTTTAAGTTTTGAATTTCAAAATAAATTAACGGTTACAGTTTTTAAAATATGAGACATCTGAATTAAGTATAAGTCAAAGCTGCTCGCAGAGCAGCGAGCTCAGTAGCAGTAGTCGAGGTGCGGTGACTGAGTGTCGCCGAGATTGCGGTGCGCGTTGATGGTATCCAGACGCCAGCTGCTGATGAGACGGGCGTGACAGAGCCACCCGTGTAGGTGTGGTAGTGCGCACTGCAGCATTCATATATGTACTCAAGGGCAATTTAGCCTACATCATGCTGGTCCGGGTTGTTGGTTTTCCTCGCAAGTCCAGGTACTGTTGTCCTGATTTGCCATGCAGCAAGCTTCCAGGGTGGTAAGGATGACGTGATAGCGCGCTGGTACTGCGACGGGAGAAGACCGGATACTACGTTTATGCAGTATACGCTGCAAGTGGATGGCTACGTTCACGCGTCACAAACGCACCCGGGCACGAAGCAGCTCCTGGGTTAGCAGCAGCGATAGACAGATGCATCTGCTCTGCTAGAGTGCCTATTGTGGTGGCAGATTCTCAAGACTTTAGCTTACATGGTTGCTAGGAGTTTGATGTTTGTTTTCCAGATACCCTGATAAGCTGGGAGGCTATAGCGCAAAATGCCTTCACAGAGCGCTCCATACAGCCGTAGTAACGAATGCGTAGAGCAGCCTCTTCCGGTATTCGAGAGCATACGAAAGATAGATGCGGATGGAGAGAGATTGATCTTTAGCTGTTCTACATGTGGAGACCACGGAAGGGACTTTTCAAAGGCCACGCGTAAAAATTTCTGGCTTGTCACGTATGATATTGGGGCGCCAGCAACTTTCAGCATTACCGCGAAAGTTCGCGCCTCGAAAATGCAATTGCTGAGCCCCTATCTGGGGACATGACTGGACCCCGCCTGCTTAAAAATAATTCAGTACAGTCTATTTCCCTCTGTAATCGTGCATGCACAATGCGCCTGTTGAGTTTTGAAGCACCACAAACAGTGCAGCTGTTAAGCGATGCGCCCCTGCATGCCCTGCGATGGCAGGTGCTGCCACTGGTGGGGCTTGTGAGACCCGGTTGCCCTTATCAATCATTAATTTAACTGCCACCTGCCACGGTGGGCAGTTTGCTGCCAATCCGGTCGACAAGTTGTGATGACGCCGCAAGGTCACGTGATCTGAGTGGATTTTTCCCTCACGGCCAACGACGCCGGCTTCCTTGCGACACGGGACCCTTAAAGCAATCGCGCTAAATATCCGCTGAAACTGCAGACTGACTCGCACTCATAAACTGCACTCATACCTGGTGCACTAAGTACCACATCTTCCCTGCGCGCCTACCAGCTTTGCGAAATCGTATATCTTTGACGTGGCGAAGGTGCCCACTTGCGCTAGACAAGACTGACTGGTATTGAGCAAGCACTATCGTTTGTGGCCTCGCCTGTAGGGAGACCTCAGCTTATAATCTGCTAGCATGGTCAAACTTCGTATGCATCCAGCGTCACAGCCTCTTGCGCAGCATGCGCAGCGGGGATTTGCTCGTATTACCACTGATATGGTCTTGTTCACACCAGGGTCGAAAGCAGGCAAAAAAGAGATAACAAGTCTCACAGTGTAGTTTCCGCACGGTACCGACTGGCTGCAATAACGTCTAAGTAAGGACTCTGTTCGGGAATTCATACACTGATGCCGGTGCGGAGAAATGACAATGCATATCGAACAACGCGCGTGCACGTGAATATTCGCAGCAAACTTAATGACGACTGAGATCCGGACGTTTACACAACACATCATCGCGCACGCAAACATTTCATGATACGGTACACTTTCTAGTCTGTAAGACGCAGTTACTTTTGCGGTATTCGAAAACTAGGTCAAGAGAAATTCGGGCGTTTTCCAACCATGCTCAGTGATCGTGAAGGCAATGCGATGCTAACTCCCATTCTTATCAGCAATTCTCTTCAGTCGATATCAGCCTGGTGTGTTTTGAGTTCTGGCAATACCGATCAGATAAAAGTAAAAGACTATATTTCGTTTTTCTTCCTGCTGTGCGCTACCCTTGCGATTTCTTGGTCCTCCTAATTACTCACGCGAGAAGTTTTCAAGCATGCAGGTGTTCACTTTACGGCGTAAAATTACGTGGCTCGATGACGCCTGCCGATTTTACCATTATTCCTCATTTTTTTCGCACACACTGGTCGACCTTTTCAATGTTAAGTATGAGCGTAGCGTTACCCCCCCCCCCCCCCCCCCCCCCCCCCCTAAAAGGACAAAAAGTTATTCGCATGGGCAGCGCTGACCTTCATCGCCTATGATGATAACGCAGTCGGAGCCACGTCACATGCTCGGAGCGCAACACCCAACCCCAGCACAGACGTAGTATATCAACAAAAAATGCGCCTATATGGGAGTAAATAGGGAGTAAGCTGTCCTCTAGCGCAATGAGGGTGCCAGAGGAGTGCTTATTCCCTTTCCACTCCTTTCCGTTCAGGGTGTAGCATATTGCCGGCTCCGCCTGAGCGGTCCAGAGGCAGCAGCAGGCGCGTTACGGCCTTGTACATACACGGATATCAAGGGCAGTGGCGAGTGCGCCATGCTTTTGGGACGTGTTACGAGCCGGGAAAACATCGCGGTGCATATGTGCGCCCGTGTACA
This sequence comes from Amblyomma mixtum, assembly GCF_055824585.1. Lineage (NCBI taxonomy): Eukaryota > Metazoa > Arthropoda > Arachnida > Ixodida > Ixodidae > Amblyomma > Amblyomma mixtum. Next base: position 105,644,942 of record NC_143014.1, on the reverse strand, counting down.
TACATCCGCGCCCGCGGAAAGGGCCGCATGGCGGTCGGCCGACTTCACAGGGTTCCGCTATCGCCCAGCAGCGCAGCCACCGCTCGGGGGCTTTTATACGGCATTCTTCATATGAGCGACCGATTCTGGCGCGGGAGGCGGCTCCAAGCACAAAATCGAAAAGCGATCCGGTCTTCGTTTCGTCGTCGGCTCGGGAAGACGACGACGCCGCTCGAAGCGGCCGACGTGCTCTGGTACCAAGTGGCATCATTGGCCTCTCGGGCTCGTTTAATAAGCGCGTGGGATTGAGCCGCCGAGGGAGAGGGCGATATTTATTATAGAGGCATAGAAGCATTATGCCTCATGATGCAGTCGATGCAGTCAGTCGATGCCGCTGGCGCTGGTTCCTTATCTTGCGAGCTGCTCGGCTCAGTCGCGCTCCGCTGCGACCGCGCTCACTCGTCCCGTCGTAATACCAATGGGGACATTAATATTATACCGGTTATGGCGGCGTTGTCTTTCGTGCTTTCCAGGGGTTGCACTTTTCCTTCTTGGTTTTATCGCTGCTTGCAGCGTACGCCTTTTCTTTTTTTTTCTTTCATTCTTGCGTAAAAGGGAGAGAAGCTTTCATTCCACTAGCTTCGATTTAGCGTTATTTATTTTTCCTGCGCGCTCCACTGCCACGTACGATCAGTTCGGAGCTTTATGTTATTTATTATTCTGAACGGCGCGAGGAAATAAGTGTGGGCTGAATTTATGAGTGTACGAATTAACCGCTGTCGAAGTACGATAGGAAGTGCCGCTCATGGGCAAGAAGAAAAAGAAAAAATAGTGACTTAAAGAAGAAAGATAGAAGCAGAAAGACGCTATGGAGGAAAAAAGACGGTTAGAGAAGGAAACAACAACCAACAAAAAAGACTGCTAAGAAGGAGAAAGGAAGAAAAAGGCCGTTGGGCGCGGACAGAGAATAGAGCCGACGTGTCTGGTTTCGAATTCAATGCTCACGTTTGATATCCCGTCCCGGCCGACTCCCTTAACCCGTGCTCCGCTGCGTATGGTCCTTCTCGTGACTTCCAAAACAGGAAGAGAAACCAGAGAGGCGAAAGCTGCAGCAGTAACAGACAGCCGAGTGGCCGTAGCGGTGACCCGTTTCATGCCTCCGCCACGACCACGCCGAAAGTGGTCGGTCGTGCGCCCGCTTCCATGCTCGCTGTACGGCATTATAGCTGAGCCCCAAGAAAATTTAAATTCTCCCGGGATTAAACGTCGATGGCGATAGATTCCTCGTCGCTCTCGGGGATTTATCTGCCTTGAAATATGCCGGCTTAACGTCGGCGACCTTTGGATAACGTCAACTTTACGCGACGCGTCCAGCGCTCTGCTGTTATAGGTTTCACTTTTTTTCTTTCTTTTTTTTTCACCCCTTTGGTTCTCTTTCGCTATGATATCTGCGCTGCGTAATAAGCGCTCTATCCGGGCGGCGATGAATTAATGCAACCAAAGAAGAAAATAAAAGAAAGCGGCCACAAAAGGATCCCGCAGTTAAATCTGAAATGCACTGGCGTTCATATCGAGGAGCCGCGGCCGTTTCGTGCGTTAGGTTTATAAACCACACCGAGGTGCGGCCGGGGAACGCCTGCCGCGAAACGGTGGCACCGCGCCTTTCCCGCGGTGCTGAGAACTGATTTAGACGTGCCCCGAAGGCGCGCGCGGAGGGGGAGTGGGGAACGCAGAGACGTATTTCACCAAATGGCCCGCCAGTCCCGGCAGCGCGACACGTTATCTGCGTGTCCAGCATTTCCTACAGCGCCCCTTGTTGCGTGTTCCTCTCGTGCTTCTTTTCTTTTCGATTTTTTTCCATCGGCAAGGACGTGCGTGCATGTTTCGGTTATGCACTCCGTGGTGATATGAAAACCTGCCGCACCGATCCGCCGGGGCGGCTACGCCTATAGACTGATACAGCTCACAGCCGGACGCACGTGCGCATGTCGTATACTACCTGCCGTTGCGGAAAAACACTGTCCAACGAAATCGATCTGCGGCGTTACCGCGTAGATTTCCTCTGCGGGAAGCCGGGACATGCCGCGCAACGGAACACGCGGTGTACTTCTCCTTCTCGGCAGTTGTGCAGGTATACCGTGGCTCCTATCTGCGACTGTTCCGTGTTTCAATATACGGTTCAGAGCTGGATCGGAGGCGAGATTCGTAAAAATTAAGTATGGTTCCTGATCAGTAAGTAGCTTTTTTCTCTCTCTCTCTCTTGTGTTTCACTAGTTACCAGGAGTTAGACAGTCGTCTCCCGCTGGTGATCAGCTAGCCCTCGACGGCAGGCCAGTCCGGAAGCGCTCTAACATACAGGCTAACTTTCGTGAATACTCGGTGCCTCTTGACTCTACAGACGACTACTTAGTCTATAGCGTTTGACGCAGCATCGCCAGGTGAGAGCGAAGCATTCTAACAAATATGAACCACAGCTACTGACCAAAGCAAGCAACAAAAAAAAAAAGGGGGGGGGGGGGGGGAGATGTTTTGGCTACTATACGGAACCCTTGTTGCGGTATGTGGGGGCTAGAACGATCCGAAGCTGAACGAGGACTGAGGGACGCCGTATGGAGGCTTCTGGATTACTCGGATCCATGGAGACCCCCTGCGGTTCTCTTACTTGCACTGACATCGCAGGGCACACGGGCGTTTTTGTATTTCGCCTAGAACGAAGTGAAACCACCGCGGCCAGGACTCCAGACTGCGACCCTGGAGTCAGCAGCCGAACGCGAAAGCTACTGAACCACCATGCTTGTCCACAAACGGAAACAGTTGACGTTTCGAAGCCGTTCGTTAAACTTCAGTAACGAACAAGGGTTCTATATAAAACCTGAAACATCGTTTACGCTGCTTTTAGTCAGTAACACTTGTTGTCATTTGTTAAAAACGACTGCTTTTATCCGGGTTCATCAAGGGCCAAAAGACTGATGTAGTGTACAGTCATGGAAAAATGCAAGATGCCGCTGCGCGAAAAAAAAAAAAAAGTACTGCGGTGACTGTCTACCAAGTCAGCTGGTATTCGCTCCCTCGTAAAAAGCACGCTGGCATACCTTTCTCCTGAACTGGCCTCTCTCTGACCGCGCTTAAACAAGATTTAAACTTCTGTCCATTCCTGCAAATATACGAGAAAATGACGGACACAAAGAGGCGATGACGCGCTCAAGCGTTATAAACAAAATTAAAGCACAGGCAACAGATACAGCGCTGATTTGTCGTAATATAAGACATTTCAGCCTATTATTCGAATTCATCTGTTGAGCACTTCTTCCTCGTTTTAAAAAAAATTCAAGATATTTCAGAGCCATGAACCAAAAGGCATACATTTCAAGCCAAACACAAGAGCCATTATCGATGTGCTGGGACAGCGTAATCCTAATTCACAGCGCGAGGCGGAGCATGCAGTCTGACCTTCTCTCGGGAGCAAGGCGTGACAGCCAGCCAGTGAATCGTAGCTGCGGTGGAGCCATGCGAAGCCGGACACATGCTTGTCACTATAATACACCTGGCAGGCAGAACGCCGGCAGTGGCTGCAGGGGAAGGCCCGGCCAGCGCTGGGGCACCGACCAGCATGGCGGCGGCCAAAGAAGCAAACTTGCTCACTCGGCGGACAGCCGCCGGTCAGCCGCCGGGCAGGCATCAAAGGCTCGTCACTGGTCCATTACGAGGCGCAACCGTGTCCAGCCGAGCGCCGAGATGCTTTTATGAGTGGGTACTCCGGGCCGCGGAGCGGGCAGACGCCCGAGATGGCCCGCCGCGCTGTGGTGCGCGCCGGCGTATCTCTCTGCTAATCCAATAATAAAGGGTTTCCCGCCGAGTGGACGCTGCCAGCGGGGTCCGGGACGCGCGTCCTCGACGCGTCCCGAGTCCGCCTGCCCGCACGCGCGCTGATGCTCACCAATTACGCCGCGGCGACTCCCTTCGGGGGGCGCCTGTCCGCCGCTGCTCTACGTGGCCGCCGACGCTGACGCACCGCGGCTGAGCTCGCGAGCCCCTGGCGCGACTCCGACAGCACGCTCGACGGGCGAGCCTTTCGGGCTGCGTGTCGACCGCTAGCGGGCTGGCTTCGGTTCAAGCGCTACGCGGCTGCGCTGATCCATTTCGAAGAGGGCCGAGGCGCCGGCTTTTAACTAAGCGTCCTCGGACGTCGAGTTGGCAGACCGGGCAGCGAAAGCGTAACGTGCGCCGCGCGCTTCGTTTAAAAAAGGGGGAGGGTTGAAATAGCTGAAGAACGGGAGCTAGGGAATCTTGAAGCGGGACAATAACTGAGGCAGCAAACAGAGTCTCACGTGTCGTCCCTCCAAGGAAGCCAGGATCCTGGGAAAGCTGCTTCCTTCGTCTCAGCCATGCAAAGGCTGTGTCAGTTGGCGGCCGAGAGCCGCCTTGCGGTTTCGTTCCGTTTTATCTGAGTTTTATTTACTTCTCCAGTGGCCGCGCATAGAGAGGACGTGTCTGACTTCTATGACTTCTACCCTGTTCTCTTCTTCGCTCCTTCTACGGCCTTCCGATGTGTAGCTACAGCACACCGGACATAACGCCTGAATCAACTCCATTCTCTTTCCTTTTACAGAGAATAAAGCTGTTTCAGGCAAATAAAATCCGATGATCTTCAGTAAACCGTAATTACGGGTGCGCTGTTCCTCCAGCACGTGCCTCCTCCGTCGTCTTCGCGTGTGGCGGCGTGATCACGTGAGCGGCCCCTCGACCGCCTCGGTAGCCGATGACGGAGCTTCGCAGCCACCGCATCCCGCTGAGTGCAGACGGCTCCACTTCATGCAGGTATCCGTGTACCCGCCGCAACCGCCCCACTTGTTGCCACTGAACGGCGTGAGTGAATGCTTGACTGCCCCAGACTGCGGTTTATGCAGTTGCGTACGCTGATTCACGGTGGCGTTCAGTATGGCATCCGCGCACGGGTGGTGAACGCTACGCGTCCGCAGGAATCGGCGGACGCCAAGCGAGCGCGTCAGCGTTTGTGGAAACTAGGTCAAAGGAACTCGCCGTCCGTTGCTTATTGGCGACAGAAATGACGTCAGCAGGGGCTCTCTATAAAAGTGATCATCGGCATGAGCGCAGCAGAGCGGGAACAGGGATGTGGGGCAGCTCTTGGTGAAGCATGCAGCCGTCGCCGCTTCGGCGGACTGGGTTGCTGAGATGCGCATCTTTTCTTTTGAGCCTTTGACATCTTTCTTTCAACTCCATTCTGTCTGCATGCGGCAGTGAGTGGCACAGCGCAGAGAGAAGTGTCGTAGCTGCCACCCACTAAGGTACTTCACTGCGTTGGTATACCATTTCTTCCATACTGAGAGCCATGGACACCACAGTGAACGTTGAACACGGTGACATGGACAACATGGTGAAGCCAATAGCTTTTCAATGGAATAAAACTTGTTAATCCATTAGCATATCCGTTTCTAATATTTCTATGCGCTCTTCTGTTGTCAGCACTGTTTTTTTTTTCTTGTTAAGCCCACACGTATACCTCAAAAGCAGTTTGTGGCTATTCTTGTTGACGACATGCTTTTTGAGAAATAAATGACCGAATATGGTAAAAAAGAACTGCAATTTGCTGCTACGATACCTACAATATCTGCAGATACGGACATCTTAGCAAATTATGCAATGTGCACTCTACAATCAATTGCAGTCGTGCAATTGCCATCACCACGTCACTAAAACCGAAATATAACCTATCCCACAGACACTCACCTAAATGGCCTGCCTAGTTAGCGGCTCATAGCCACGTGTTTTTCGACCTGTAGCACATTACCCTCGCAGCCATGCTATCCCTTTTGCTATGAGTCGCAAACACCTTGCGTACAAGTGCTGTCGCGGCTTGAACTAGCACTGCAGCTGAAAAAAAAAAAAGAAAAAGCGTAATTTCAACGCAGATTAGGACACAGCCAAGAATCAAAGACACACAGTGCACTTCCAAGGGTCCCGTTAAATTCAGGCTCCACGGAGAAGCTGAAGTGACATAACCTTTTCTTTTTTACGACTCGAGTGCTAGCCATAGCCAGACTTGTGGCTGTATACGCCCGTCAGCACATTTCCGGCCTTTAGTTGCATAAGCATTGGAGCATCGCTATGAATTACATGTTTCGTACACACCCTTCCATCGCCTTCACAACAATAGAACCTGCTGGTCGCACGGGCCCGTGCCTGCTTTTCTTTTTTTTCGTCTAAGAAGATAGGAGTCGTGGAACACGAAGAAATAATGGTTAACTGAAAGGCTGTTTTCCGCAGTGTATTCCTGAACCTAGAGTCCTATAAAAAGTTTGTGATGATAAACTTACGTGCTCACACTGTACATTTAACTTTGCCGCTTTCGTGCATGCGGTTAACGCTATGAGGCAAACGTGGGTGTCGCTATCCTGTAGGCTCGTAGAAAACTTTGCCCGCCTTTCCCGACCTATAGCGCTACCGCCGAAACAGAAAACAATAGAGGGATTCGTACGACTTCTTCGCGAGAGTCCGCCAGCCTGACCACAATAGCACTCCTGTCTACTTGGCGTGTTCTGCATCGTTAGTATAAACCTTTCCTATATTCAACATTGAGACACGTTACGTGCCTTGCCACACGTGGTCAAGTCAACGGGCGTCAAGAGATAGCGTCGCCAGCGATCGCCTCCCTCCGATGGACGCCGAATGAGGGACGCGTGCAGAGGCTGTCCATATAGTATATACACAAGTGCAGCTCTTCCCTTTCTTTTGCCCACCGTCGCTTGTCGCAAATCCATCTATAGTTCCTGGTGGTCGTAACGCAGCAATCGCCGGCCCCGCGGATGAAAAGACCATCTATATGTTGCCCCTCCGGTTCCAGAACGTCCACTGACCTGGAGAAAATGACGTCGTTCAAGAAACAAGCAAAACCCCTGGCCAGGAAACGAAGTCCCGAGACAATCCGCCGCAGCAGAACGTACGCGCGACCCATAATCTTCTCTTCGATAAGAAAAGAATATAAGCCAAAGCGCCCGCCGCCCTCCTCCCCACCTCCTCTCCTATAGCGGTGCAGCCGAGAGACATAACAGGACAACGCGAATTCGAAGCTGCTCAGGGTTAGAGGGGTGGACAAAATCCCGCTTTATGAGAAACAATTTAGGCTGGCCGGGGCTCCACGCGCGCCCTTCGCGCGTGTGCTTTGTTTTCTTGCTCTCTCTTTCCGAAGCGGGGTGCTCGGGCATCGCACGTATATAAACGCACACGCACACACACGAGCACGCGTTCTCACCAGAACGCTATAGCTCTTTCCAACTTCGCATTTGGCTTTCGGGTTCCGTAGTCTCGTAGCTCCAATGCGGGTCTACACATAACTCTCGCCCTGTCATCTTATCGCACTAAACAAACGGTTACGTTTCAGCGCATCAGAACCGCCCGCACTGGTGCCCTCACGCACCGGTGTTAACACTGTCCGTTTGAAGAGCGCTTGAAGAGCGCTCGAAGAGCGGCCGCATACACAGCGCGCGCCGCAAACGCCGGAAGGCCAAGCAAAGAACGAGTTCCCCGGCGTGGCGTCGGCTGCGCTTTCCGGGCAGCCGCAGCCGGAGGGGCGCGCTGACCCTTTGGGCGGCGGGAGACGCTCCCTCGGGAGCTGTTGGGCGGGCGCCGCTCTCCGTTTTCATTCCGCGGCGCGCTGCAAATCTCCGCCGGGGCGACCTGAGCCCCCCGTCTCTTCTTTCTCGGTCGGCACGGGCAGCAAGGTATGAAATTGCGAGCGCCCGCGCATGGCAGCAACCCAATCTATCGACACGTTGCTTCGTCTGTCTCGGCCGGACGGACCGGCGGCCGCTGGCTTCTGCCGTTGCCATAGCCGCGCCGCTTGAGTCCGGGGATTATTTGCAGGACCTAATCCTCCCTGCTGGATGATGGGTTAGGGTGTCCCCCGGCGGTGCCTCAATAGCGGCCGGCCCACAATCCCGGCAGCCGCGCGCTCCCGGGGGACGACGCTTCGGCCGGAGGCCCCGGGCCCACGCCGGACACACGCCGGCCATCGCCTCTATTGCTCCTCATCAGCATCCTTCAACAGTAGTGGGAAGACGCTTCCCGTCTCGGGACAAGGGCAACAAACAATCGGCGCGGCGAAACGCAGTGCATGCCCTGATGCGTGCCGTTAATAACTCAGTACACGCAGCTGTAGTAACGCCAAGGAAACCCAAGAGCGTTTCCTGGCGCCTTCGACTACCATTCCCTTTGTCACCAAGCATAAAGAAGCGCTCTCGATCATCAAACACCCCACACGTGAGGCAATCACGTGCTTCTCTCTAGGTGCAGTACACGCCCGGCGACATCGTCCCGAGCGCAGCGCTTTGAATTGCGCACGGCGTCCAGACAACCTTGGCGTTCCGACCGCAACACGAGACAGCGACACGGCAGACGCGGAGCACGCCGATCGTCGCGGTAGTCACCGTGGGCGACGTCGGTGGCATCGCACGTTCGCGGTCTCCGTTAGCGAAAGGCGACCCTGTTCGGGTGGCCCCGCAGTCGAGCGGACGAAAGGGAGACTGGCGGCGGCGCCGAGGCGCGTCTTCGTCGCGTGGTCCACCAAGGCCAGCCGATGCCGACGGGCGCGGCGGCGTCAATGGGTCTGCAGCCGGCTACGCTACGCGGCGGAGTCGATGGCCACGGGAGGGGAAATGGCTCCTTTCTCGCTGCGGGGCCCGCTGCCGTTCGACTCGTCGTGCGGCACAGCGGCGGCCGTTTGCTGCCGTCACTGAAAAAGCCACCCTTCTTCTCGCGGCACCGAAAGCACTTGGCGAAAAGCCCGGCTTCGCCACTGCACTCCACTTTCGCCTCCTCCCCTCTTTTTTATCCCTTTCTTCTTGCTGCTGCACGGGCGCAGTTTCCTCTCTCTCCTTTCCTTTTTTTCTTTTTAGTCAGCGCCTCGCTACGCTCTTCTGCCGCTCGGTTTCTGTCGCGCCTCCTTTTTCTTTTTTTATCCCGAACACGGGTCGTCTTTTGTAGCGCGCTTGCAGTTGTGTGTTCGTTTTATTGTTTACATTCCGTGCTTTCCTCTTTCTGTCCCACTGCTGTCTGCTGGCTGTTTTGTTGCCTTCGAGGCGGTTCACACCCCCCTCGCACCAGCCTTTTTTTCTCTCGCAACAAGAAGGTTGGCAATGTGTTGTTTGTGACGCGACAAGGAGCAACGCGGAAACGAGCGACCCGGCACTTGTAGCACTGGAAACAAAACTTGTTTTTCTGTCCGAGGCTGACCGGATCGTTGGTTGAACCACTAGCGCCGAAGGCGGTTGCAGCATGCTTATGCCTCTGCCGAAGTTTATTTCCACCTCTAGTGAAGAAAGACCAGATTAAAAAGATTATATATATATATATATATATATATATATATATATATATATATATATATATATATATATATATATGCACACACACACCAGGAGTTTACGCGAAGGTGAACCAGAATTTTAAAAACAGGCTTTTTTAGATATGAAGGCGGCTTCCCCGACACAATGATACTTGCGTAGGCGGATATATAAAAGAGGTGAATGGTAACTAGTTAGCCACTGAAATAATTTCTGATAATTAACTTTTTAACGATTACAGTTGGCACCTCTTTGCAAATACAGATTCGTAGCCGGTCGTTAGTAATAGCCATATCAATTTTTAGACTTTCGAAAACGCGATTATCCTCGGTGCTATGGCTCTACAACATTTGGCTACATCGTGCCTTAAATACATGCGCTTTCGAAAAGCCTACAGGAAAAGCAACCTTTCCAGTGTACGTAACAAGTAAAAAAGTCAAATTCTGTCGAGCCACAGCACCAGAACTCATCGTGTTTTGAAATTCTGAAAACTGATATGACTATTACTAATGAACCGCAGCAAATCTCTATTTGAAGCCAGGTGTCTCTTCATTAGTTAAAAAGTTCACTATGAGAAATTAGATAACCGGCTAAATGGTTAATTTTATTCATTTATTTTCTGATGCCCGTCAAAGCAGGTATTATTATGCCGCAGAAGACGCGTTCGTACCTCAGAGAGTCTATTTTTTTTAAATTCTGGTTCACCTTCGCTGAAACAAGCGGTATATATATATATATATATATATATATATATATATATATATATATATATATATATATATATATATATATATATATATATATATATTAAAGTGACGGGCCGGCTCCTGCAACTGAAGCAGAGCTGCAGTAACGCATTAAAGTACAAATCTCCGTCAAGCTCTTTTATTTTCGTTTCTGTCTCGATCTTTTTTTTTCTCCCGTTTGCGTCATTAGCAATGAATAGAATCCGGTACGGCTGCTAATTAGGCTTCGAGGCTTGTTTTAGAAATAGCGCGGTGGCTGAGGCTTTGAAGTTCTCCCTTGCTAAAGTTTAAGCACACCCTATGCATCCATCCAGGTCTCTGGCGTTGTGGCATTTTCAGCCACAATACGCTTACGGTACAACAGCCCGCTAAAGTGCATATTATGCACTTCTTGATGTCTTCTTGATGAGGAGGAACTGTCGGTAATCGGTATACATTCGAATGAACATTTCAATCGCAGCCTTGGAGATCATGACATCATATGCCTCAAGCTTGTTTGAGTGCAAATGGGATATAAAAGTGACTGCGGTAGAGCAGCATATGACAAAATAGGCCGTCAGAAGATCACTGCGCCCCATTTCTGCCCCTATACACGGGATTCGGCTGCGGCCTCGCATACCCAAAAAACATTACGCATCTTCTGTGACCTCCGGGCTAGCTGATCATATTTTGAGCATTACATACCTCTAGCATCCTTGGACACACATTGTAGCACAATGCGTGCGTAACCACTGTAGATGAGCCGGTGGAAAAAATTTTTCGCACCCTTTTCTGTGATATTTCGTTTTCTTTTTGTGAGCTTTCTTTATCTAACGAAGCAGCCGCTCAAGATTTTTCTTTTTTCTTTTCAGAAATACAGCTCGAAATACACAGCAGCTCTGAATAATTTGATGCAGCTTCCTTGGTAGCCCCCTATAGGGATTCCAAAAGCGCCCATGGTCGGTTAGACTGACCGAAGCGGCTCGCGCTATACGACGTAAGTGCCGTACTACTGAACGTTCAACTGGCAAATTACGCAGAGGAAACCCTCATACCAGCTCTCGTTTCCCATCGAGTGATACAGCCAGGAAAGTGCTCGTTTGGCACTGCGTTAACTTTTAAGGCAAAAACCGGCTCCCCTAGCAACAAGTAGACACTTTAGTGAGCGTAATGCGGCACCCAGCTGCGTTCGTTTAGATTACCGCGGTGCATGAGCGAGGGAAGAAAACTTGGTCCACGAACGATTCTCGGGATGCACAAGCACACAGCGACTCCTTGCTTCGCTGCGCTTGACGGCGTCACCGAGCCGTTCGGCCGGAACTATGTAACCTGCAGGTTACACAGTTCCGGCCAGACGGCTGCAACCACCCACGAGATATCGACGACCACGCAGCAGCAGCCATCCCGGCGCTGTCGGCCTCGTTTTCACGCGTCCTGCTGCCGTCGAATACAGAGGTGTCGTTCTCCGAGCGAGCTTCCCACAACGAGAGAGGCTCGCGCCGCGGGAGCCAACAAGCTGCTGGGATCGCGATCCGGGACGAGTCCAACGCGCCGGTCCGCGCAGGAAGCAATTCATTCGGGAGCCTATTTGCACGGCATGGCGCGTGGGACGGACGAACACGTGGGCGGAACGAAATCCAGCCGGCGTTTCGAGTGAGCCCCGCGCAGGTAAATCGCGGTGGCTGCTGCGCCGCCGGGGAGCGGCCCGCGCAGCCCGGGCAAAACAAATGGCGAGAGATGGCACGACACGCAGCAGCAGCAGCAGCCGCAGCGGCGGCGGCGCGAGGGAAGAAGCAGCGGCGGCGGGTGACAATAGATGCTTGCGTAGCGTCCCCCGGTGCGCCTCGGATGAGAATGCGTTTGTGGGCGCCCGGAGAAGAGACGCGGGGCCGCTATTCTATTTCCGTCCACCATATTCCCGCGTCCCTAAAAATGGGGGCGACCTCCTCGTCGAGACTTCGGCCTGCACAACTGAGCACTTCAAAGAACACGCGTGCTCACCGCCGCCGACGCCGCCGCTGCCGCGGGGACCGACGCACACGTTGTTCACTTTTTCGGCACCTCGCACTCGCCCCGCTCTCGCTTATTGGTACTCTTTCTTCGCCTTCCTCTTCTTCAGTTTTCGCTGTCGCTTTATTGCTTTGCCTCGCATCGATGCGGGCGCGCGATATGGGGCGGGCGTTTCGTGGGATTCCGTGCGCCCACGCGCAACTTCGCGCTGTGAAAGACTGCGCAAGTCGACTGCCACTTGGTTCCCAATAATAGCGGCGTCAGAAATTGCAGGTGAGGGAAACCCTTCACGTACACAAAGAGCGATAGCGCTTGTTTGTGGGCTCTAATTACGAGTCCCTTAGTTTTGACTTTAGACGGCTATTCGCTGATTCAATTTTTAAAGGGTATTGTGAGTTAAAAAAAAAATGAACTGACTACATTTTGGCAGTATAACGTTAGTCCCTACAGATAAGTGGCTCTCAATAGTGCTGTTAAAAACAAGGGCAAGTACGCTGCCTTTAGGAAAGCTGGCGACACAACAGAAACACTTCTGTGGGATGTGCACCTACGTTTTATCAGCAATAAGAGATGAAACAATGTGATATTTGTTTTTGCGCATACAGCATACGTAGAACATTTGGCTTTGACTGGATAGGCGGGATAGGGTAACGGACTGGATAAAAAGAGAAGCGTAGCAGAGGGCGGCAGATGTTAGGTGGGCGGATGAGATTAAGAAATTTGCGAGGATAAGGTGGGCGCAGCTGGTTCGGGACAGGGTTAATTGGAGAGATATGGAAGAGGCCTTTGTCCTACAGTGGGCGTAGTCAGACTGACGACGGCGATGATGATGATGATGGATAAGCGGTATGAACTGCACGAGTTGAAAACGACCATCAAAAGGAAAACGATGGGACACGCGCGTGTTTTATTGACGTGGAAAGAACGAAACAAATGTTTCTGGAGTGCGACTTACGAACGCGTCTTGGTTGCATACGCTATATCACCTGGCATACAAACTTCGTTCACGCACTAAGGAAATGTTTCAGCCGCGTTCTACTCTCTGGCTTTGCGTTACCCTCGCACTTCTTCCAGGCGCCAGAGATTATTTATATGTGCACTTTCCTAGCACCTTGATTGCCACCCCGGAAGCACCTAACATCGACAGACTTCCTGGAAGTCCACCCCTTCTTCCTCTCCCAGCCGTTGCCGGCCTGTAAATGCGATGCTGACTTTCGTAATGAAAGCGAAGATCTCGCTACTCCGTCCGCCCTTCTACCCCCTTCGTAACGAAAAGAAAAGGAGAAACGATTGTATTGGCTCCCGAAAATTGCATTTTATCTGGATAAACCCCGTTTCGCCGTTTCGAGTGATGTTTGCTTCAAAACTCTGGTATCTCTTTGTAAAGTGCAATACCGACTTTCTCAATGTACAGGGCGCACCAAAAATATGGGTCTGCTTCTGAGCCATGTAGTGAGGCATTTACGACAGCCCCGAATCAAAAATCCCTGTTGGGGGGATAGGAGAAGCATCACTTTCACCTCTGAGAACCTTGGTAGCTTTATAAGGCTCCTAAGTGCCAGAATATACTGCTGATAAGCAGACTCTGTGGCCTGGGAACTTTTGATGCGCCCTGTATACACCTCAAATAGCAGAAACAGAGGAGGTAACCCGCAACCTCAACAGCGCCACACACCAACAGACAGATAGATATTCAGGTGCCGCTTCAGAAACGAGGTCACTGGAGGCTCCAAGAGACCTCATTGTTTTCGTCACAAATAGATTTCAGGGCAGTGTCGCGTGCTAAATATTTGCGCCCCGGGATTGTATAGTGGATGTAGTCGTTTCCGTGCACATGTGTTTATGAGTGCGTGAAATGCAATGACGAAGCGACGCACTCCGCAGGCCTGGTCTGAGGGTCTGGTATCGCCGGTCAAGTGACCACATCGTTACACGCGCTACAGATGTTCGTCGTCCACATGTGCCCTGCCGTTGGCTCTCCGTATACAATCGGCACATGCACGCCCAACTGTTTTCGTCAGCGTTACGTGGGCCGGGCACGAAACAGCGTGTGGGGATAGCTTGCGCTGGGAGGCCGCAACCCTTGTACGCCGGGAACTGTAATCCCTGGCCAAACCACGGGTGAGGATCTAGGGCGGGGGGGCGCGCTCTCCAGATTTCCCTGGCGGCCCCCGGGGACGGCATCTCGCCGCAGCCGGTGCGCGAGAGACGCGCGGCCGCTTTCGGGACGCATTGTGTGCGCGCGGACAACATGGCATGCGGGGACTTAAGCCGCCGCGAGAGGACGCCACAAAGGCCGCCACGAGGGCCGCCCGGCCCCCTCGATCGTTCGATTATTTATCGCCGACGGGACGCCTCGCCAGGTTTCATCCGTCCGCTGTAGAGCCCTTGACTGCTGTTAAGAGTGGGCAACGTGGTCCTGGAGGCCGGGTGTGACTCATCGCAAAGCAAGGGATATGACGAGGCCTGGCGCCGGCGGCAGAAGCATAGACGACGACGGCCGGGGCTGTTGCTCTCCAAATCACCGGACCGATCGAAGGACGCTGTCTACCACGGGCCTGGGAGAAATTACTGTCAGACGAGTGTCGTCGTTAGGCAAAGATGCGGCGAGAACTTTGGACAGCGGCAACAACGCTGGAAGCAGAGATGCACATGAAGCACGGCAGAAACACCGGTATACGTTGGCCGAGTCGACCTTCGGGTCACCGGACTGGATGATGCTACGCAAGGTCACGTTGAGCGAGGCTGCTAATTGAAAGACGCTGTGTCGTAGGAGTCTCGTGCTTCGGCCATCCGGCGGGGGAGTTCGAGAAGGTTCAACCACCTGCGAGAAGACTGCGGGATTCTGCTTTCCCACGGAGGCAACGCACAGAATACTTGCGGCAGTGGTCAAGGTGACGCATCTGTGTTTGATGACTGTCTTCCCCTTCTCATCCCCCGAGCTGTGAGAGAGCGAGAGCTTCAGCACCGCCCCGTACCGTGGGTGGTACCGCCAGCGTCATCAATGGCCCATCCGATTGGACAACGTTATTCGAACCAAGTTCCCCAGTCAGGGATCTAGGGAACGCGAACCTTATTTAACGGGATGTTGTTGTGTGATCGGAGCATTGTATGGCATTCGGCATTCGCATTGCATTCGATTCTCATCTGTAAATATGTAGAATAAACCCTTCTGTACAGTTTCCTCGATAACGCAGTCCGACATCGTCATTCGGAGCCGGTACCTGTGGGGCTAAACGAGTTAGTCTTCTCCAGGACCCCTCCGTCTTCAACTCTGGTTCCAGCGGTGGGATAGAAGCCCCATCTTTAACTCTGGTTCCAGCGGTGGGTTGTGTGGCCCCGTTCCCAACACTGGTGGCAGCGGTGGGATAGAAGCCCCATCTTTAACACTGGTTCCAGCACAGGGCTTGAGGCCCACTTCCAACACTGGTTGGCAGCAGCTGGGATGGACCGTGCGACATCGTACTTTCTCCACGGGTGAGCGTTTTGGCTTTTGCTATGGGATTCGCCAGGCTGTAAGATTCAGAGAATAATCTTGACTGGGAATCAGGGCTTTGTCGTTTGAGAGGGGTTATTCTCAAGGCATTGTGGAGTTAGCAGAGCCAAAGCGGAGAAAGCGTTGTCATGGACCTAATGAGGTTGTACAAGTCGGACTTGCTGTTGATATGCGAGGAACTGTCGGTTGAAGTGCCTAACAAACTAACCAAAATTGAATTGGGCGAATTCATTCTTAAACAAGTCAAGCATAACGATCAGTTGCTGGTAGATACGTGGAACTTGATACAGGAGGAAAAAGCCCGTAAAGAAATAGCCGAACAGGAGGCTAAAGAGAAAGCCGATCGAGAGAAAATAGCAGCTGATCGAGAGTGGGAAAAAGAGAAGGAACGGCAACGAAAAAAATGGGAAGCTGAAAAGGCTGAAAGGGATCTAAAGCGTATACAGCTTGAAAACGAACTGCGAAGAAAAGGCGGTATTGTGAGAGCCGGAACTCCTGAAAGAGCAAGCGATGCTTATGAAATAGGTCCGCAGGCAAGACCCGCAAAGTCTGTGACCGTAGCCGAGTTGGTAAATCGCGACACCACGAGGGAAGTGGCAGAGAACGTGTGCAACTGGTACGGTAGTCCAAGGAAAGCCGCAGAATCCGAGACCGTGTCCAGTGTAGTTGGACGTAATGCTAAGAGAGAGCATTCCGAGATAGCGTCTCAACGACACGAGTGCGAGGATTCTCCTCCAAGTGAGGTAGGAGTGGCAATGGACAGCTTTGTCGGGACAGTTATGAGCGCGACCCTTTCAGTAGAGTCGATACAGGCGTCAAACCGGCAGAACCGCGAAAAGGAAGATTTTCCTAGCGAGAAAGGTTTCGAAGTTGAAACAGCGGAAACCCCTTTTGAGAGTAACAACCGCGGTAAGAGCGAGTTGGGATGTCACAGTGGCTTCAGTGACAAAGGCTCCGGAGAGGCTACCTTGGTAATACTGGCACAAGAAGAGTGCGAGGCTGCCGAGGAAAAGGATAGCCATAAGAGCCAGGCGGGCTCAGTTGTAGCTGAGCACTGCAGAGTAGAGGATGGCGCGCAGAGCGACAGCCAAGCGGGCTCAGTTGTAGCTGAGCACTGCAGTAGAGGGAATGGCGCGCAGAGCGACAGCCAGGCGGGCTCAGTTGTAGCTGAGCACTGCAGAGTAGAGAATGGCGCGCAGAGCGACAGCAAGGCGGGCTCAGTTGTAGCTGAGCACTGCAGTAGAGTGAATGGCGCGCAAAACGACAGACAAGCTGGAGAGGACAAACCCCAAAGGAATGAGCTGGGGATCTCAGGCGCAGTTTCAAGTCCGTCTGTCAGCTGCGTAGAGCTGGCACTCCGCTGCGAAGGCACAGAGGCCAGTTTGGAATTTCAAGACAATTTCCAAAGTGCGACTGAGAAACTAGAGGTAGCTAGGAATGATCAGGAGACGCACGCGGTACAGTCTAGGCGCAGAAAAAGAAAAAGGGCAAGAACCAAGAGAAAACGGATCAAATTCAAAGCCCTCAATTCGGTTGCGCGGACAGGTGCGAAAGAAAGAAATGCGGTAGAAGGAAAGGCGAGGCCTTCCCGCGTTGCACCTCGCAGACTTGCAACTGCAGTTAATGATCTGGAGACATGTGCAGCTCGTTCACAGGCTGACCGCAGTAATGAAAAGGGAAGAGCGCGTCTTCCAAGCAGAACAGGCGCGAAGTGCTTCAAGGGGCATCGGCCTGTAAGAAAGACTAGACCGCGCCGTCGGGACAAAAAGCCAGTTAGAAAAAAAGCAAAGCGGCCCAAGAGATCAGAAAGCGCAAGGTTGCGCGGTACTCAGCGCATGCGAACGCAGGCGTCGAACAACCGAGACGACACATGCAGGCGTGTTCGGCGGGCGCACTTGAAAAGGAATCGTCCTTAACTTTTGGCCCCGCATTCTAAGAAGCGCGCATGGCGAATGAGTAGCCGAGCTTCCTGCTTGGGGCGAGAGAAAGAGGCAACTTCTCGCGCTGGTCACTGCTCGTTGTCCAGAGCCAGAGTCGGTTATCGACATTGTAGGCGCGACCAAGGTTTTCGGAGAGCCTCGAGGGGGCGCGGAAACGACAGGGAGAGTCGGGGATCGTTTTTTTCTGCAGCCTTTTGTCACGAGTTGACCGCAGTACAATCAGTCAAAGCGCGACCGCGGCGGGCGCGTCTGAAAGACTAATCCTTTCAACTCGGCGGCGGGGAGTCAGCTTTCCCCCCCCCCGCGTGGCGATTTGAAGTAGCTGTTTTTTTTTATTCCTTTTTTTTTCTGTGGGTGTTTATGAAATCAGGCAGGGAAAGGCTACTTTTGAGTTAAAACAAGTTGATCGGAGGTTACTGTTTTTTTTTTCCTTACCTTAGAAAGGATAGGGCGTCACTGAGTTAGAAATCACAGGTGTCGATTTCCCACGCTACCAACTGATGACGGCACTCACAGGAGTGCAGCTCGAGTAGAACTACGCTTAGAGTCGCGTAGACGGAGCGTTGATCCCTTGACGAAAGGGAGCCCCACTGACGTACACTGAAATGACCGAAGAGAAAACTCGTCTGAAGGAAGCGCTCGTGTCCCAACCTTTGCTTCAGGCCTCTTGTTTCAGTAAAGAAGTTCAGTGTGACGCCAGTGATAGAGGACTGGGTGCTATTTTAATTAAGGCAAGTTGGCGACGGCCACGAAGAGCACCATATTCAGTACGTCAGCCGCAGACTGACATGTGGAAAAGCGTTAAGCGCTTTAGACAAAGAGCGCGCGTTTGGTTTAGGCGGCACAGATGTTGTCGGGTTACCAGAGCTACTTGAACGGCGCAAAGTTCATATTTGAGACTGACCATCGTCTCAAACATGATTATGACAGTTTTGTCCCCCCAAAAAATGGTCGCTTGCTTAGACGGAGTCCTGCTCTCCAAAAACAATTTCTCGATGCGTTTCAGGAACGGAAAAGCGCACGGAAATGCTGATGGATTCAGCCGATTGTTGTAGACAGGAGTACTTGGTAGGACCACCTACTGTGTGTGGGTTTTTGTTTTTAACCTTGGTCCAAGCAGTCCGTCTTTGGCGATTTCAATCGGGATATTTTGCGCTTTCTCGGCACCAAAATTGCGCCAAAATCCAATCATGTTTTAGTAAACATTTGTTGTCATTGTGGAAAGCCTGGTGGGTCTTTGGCAAATTCCGAGCGCTTGCTTGTGGGTCAGTGCCCTGTCTCGTGGAACAGTCCACTGATGCCATTCTTTGTTGAATGTTCGAGCGTGGATGCCATTTCTGGAAACCAGCCCTTCCACCCGACTCCGGCCTCATCTCTTCCTGCCCAGCGGTCGTGAACGCTGGCCATTCGAGATTTTTCGGGCCGCGGACGAGCTGTTAAGAGTGGGCAACGTGGTCCTGGAGGCCGGGTGTGACTCATCGCAAAGCAAGGGATATGACGAGGCCTGGCGCCGGCGGCAGAAGCATAGACGACGACGGCCGGGGCTGTTGCTCTCCAAATCACCGGACCGATCGAAGGACGCTGTCTACCACGGGCCTGGGAGAAATTACTGTCAGACGAGTGTCGTCGTTAGGCAAAGATGCGGCGAGAACTTTGGACAGCGGCAACAACGCTGGAAGCAGAGATGCACATGAAGCACGGCAGAAACACCGGTATACGTTGGCCGAGTCGACCTTCGGGTCACCGGACTGGATGATGCTACGCAAGGTCACGTTGAGCGAGGCTGCTAATTGAAAGACGCTGTGTCGTAGGAGTCTCGTGCTTCGGCCATCCGGCGGGGGAGTTCGAGAAGGTTCAACCACCTGCGAGAAGACTGCGGGATTCTGCTTTCCCACGGAGGCAACGCACAGAATACTTGCGGCAGTGGTCAAGGTGACGCATCTGTGTTTGATGACTGTCTTCCCCTTCTCATCCCCCGAGCTGTGAGAGAGCGAGAGCTTCAGCACCGCCCCGTACCGTGGGTGGTACCGCCAGCGTCATCAATGGCCCATCCGATTGGACAACGTTATTCGAACCAAGTTCCCCAGTCAGGGATCTAGGGAACGCGAACCTTATTTAACGGGATGTTGTTGTGTGATCGGAGCATTGTATGGCATTCGGCATTCGCATTGCATTCGATTCTCATCTGTAAATATGTAGAATAAACCCTTCTGTACAGTTTCCTCGATAACGCAGTCCGACATCGTCATTCGGAGCCGGTACCTGTGGGGCTAAACGAGTTAGTCTTCTCCAGGACCCCTCCGTCTTCAACTCTGGTTCCAGCGGTGGGATAGAAGCCCCATCTTTAACTCTGGTTCCAGCGGTGGGTTGTGTGGCCCCGTTCCCAACACTGCCGAGCAACGCGAAACCGCCTTCCCATCGTGTTCACCGGGGATCAGTGACTTGGATCGGAGCGCCTGCCTTGGTGCATTAGGGCGATGCTTTATGGCCGCCGGTGGTCTCTCCGCGATGCTCGTGGCGGGGCCACGGTGGCTGAGCTGCTGCGGACTCGCATTTCATTCAACCCCCCCCCCCCTCCCAGTCCTTCCCCATTCGTGTATCTAGATTTGCAATCAACACGCTCAAGAATCTTCTCTGTTCTTGGCCTGCTCGTCATTCTTTGTTTCTTTTTATTCGTCGTTTTCTTCCCTCCTTCACCGCTGACGCATGCCGAAAGGCAGCCGGAATCGGCAGTTGAGCTCTAAAGCACGCGGGACATTTAGTCGAAATAAATGACCGCGATAAGTATTTATTACCTCACTTTTTATCGGCACATATTAAGCTCGTTTACTTGTTTCCTTTCTCACGCGTATCGTAACAACACAAGGCAAGAACACAAAAAAGGGGAGAGAAATACACGGTATGCTTGAGCGGCTTGTCTTCTCATTAAGCGGGAAATGATACTTAATATCTGTAGGCTGCGTAATTCAGAGACACAAACGGCCCCAAATAAAAGCCCCAATAGTGGGCATGCTGTCTTATCTGCTTCCGCTGTTTGCTGAAATGAGTCTACAGCGAACAAATTGGCACTCTTCTAAAAGATCCAGTCACATGGCTTTAGAGACGTATATGAACTGGGTGCCGCTGCAATTATACACCCACAGTGCGAAAGAAATGGTTCGCACGCATCTATACAGATGAGAGGAGTAGCACCAAGGTCATCCGAACTGAACGTTTTCTTAAGCGTTCACAAGGAAAGAAAAGAAAAACTGTGCGGAGAGAGGGGGGGGAGAACGAAGGGGAAGAAATTCAACTTCGCCTCAATGCAGCCCTTGTGTGCGGCAAGATGAACCTAGATGTAAACTGCGAAAAATGCGTTACTGACCAAAGTGAAACCCTCTGTGCATCAAGCCTCTTCTGGAAGAAAGAAATGAGCCAGGCGAACAGACCAGAGTCGGCGTTTCCCACGCGCTTTAACGTGCACAGTGAGTGTAGGTGTGGGCCGTAGGTACGCATTAAGAGGTCTGCCTGTCAATACTACTGCGGATGACATAAAAGAGGAAAAAAAAAAGGCAATACAGAAAAAAAAAGGGGGGGGGGGTGCAGCGCAGTGCAGGAAAAGAAAGAAACGCGACGCTGGGGCTGCAGGAGGTCGGCGGAGGCGGCAGAGCTCGGTGTCCACGCCGGGTTCGGCCACGGTCGAGAGGGCCCCGCGACACACTCCGCAGTCCTGACAATGGACTCTGCGCGCGCGGGTGAGGGGAGCTGCGGAGAAATGACGTCGGGGGCGCGCCGCCGCGGGTGGAGGAGGGGGGGGGGGGAGGGGGGGGGAGCGGAATTGGGAACGCCGGGTGAAATCTGGCCCTGCGTTGGGCGCAGGGTGGCATGCGTGAGGTCTAAATGTAGCCGGCACATGGCTGTAAATGGGCGACACGAAGAAGGTTAGGAGCCGCGGCTGGGATGAACTCTAGCGGTCCCATCGCGCCATCTCCTCCCCGAGCTCCACGCGCTGGCTGTCATGCAGAAGCGGGGAGGGGGGGAGGGGGGCGCCGCTGCGCGTGCCTGCTCGCTGTCGGGCGCGCACAGAGAGCGCGCGCGCGAACTCGAACAGCCATAAAGCAGGGGGGTGCGTCAGGGCTGCTGGTAAACAAGCCGCCAGAGAGAAAAGGAACGGGACCGGGTGCGGCAGTGCGTCGTGCCGACAACTTTGTTTCGTGCGCATAAACAAACAAACAACAGGTCGCGAAGTTTCTTCCTGACACGGTCTGGCGAGTGCGTCATTCCGCTGTCAGCGCGAGGTCGCAATTCTGAGCGCGCGCGGACGCGCCGCTCAGCGACACTCCTGGGTGAGCAGTGAAGCCTGTAGTTTATTCGCGCGCAGAGACTGAAAATGATCCGCGCGCGCGCGCACGGCTTTAAGCCACCTCTGGGCGGCCTGGTAGAAGCGGCCCGCCACGAGAAGCTCCAAACGGAGGAGCTGCTGAGCTGCGGGCCAAAAGCAGTGCACAAAGAACCGAAGCAGGCATGTGTGTCAGCCGGGTCATTTCTGCGAGCGTAATAATAAAAAGAGAGGAAATGCACAGTCGCGTAGAAGGAAAAAGAAATAGCCATGAAAACAAGCGGGCTAGAGAAAGGAAGGGTAAAGCATATGGGAGGCTTCCGAAAATCGTTGGCGGAGAAGACTTGAAAGCACGGTGGCGTTTTCTACGCCTCAGGCCAGGATCGCTAGCTGTAACTTGTATCCGTATGAGTGTTTAATCTTGCTCACATCACCTTCTTATGCCCCTGTCACACAAGCAAGTGTAGTGACACTTTCGCAAAGTGTATTTCCGTTGAACGAATGACAATGATCGGAAATGATGGCAGTGACGATGGATGTTGTAGCAGTCGGTGGTAACTAAGTCGTTTCACGCAGATACTTCGAGGACACGATTTGATCGCGAATGTAACACTTCAAGCTACTTTACAGAGTTTATCTGAGCATCTGATAACATGTTGTTAACTACTAAGCGCTCCACGATCCAAGACAACTAGGAGGTGAGTCCAGAGCACACCTACAAGGCTTATACGGCGGAACGCTCAGGCAGGGAAACTGCCGCAGACGGAAAAAATGCAAGCGCGCCCCAGCAGCAGTTTGTAGCACGCGAGCCCAGGCTTGCATTGTTGTGATGCGCCTTGAGATTGACTTGCAAGCAAGCGAGTCGCAAGTCACTGAGCGAAACAACAAACACCTTGACCTCGTTAGCACTGAGAGCGAGAGTAGGTGATCAAGCTTGCACATTATTTTTAGCTTCTGATGATTTGGAAAAAAATGTGAGAGCCGCAGCTAATGAGACTACACTTGCCTCGCTGCTCCAAGTGGAGTGAGATGACCAAACTCACTACAGGGCAAGTGCGTTCTACGACGAGCGTCACTGAAGTTTAGCGTATGACACTCTGCGAATGACATCAAAGGCGAATGTCCCTCGCTGAAACCTTAAAGGTGCCTGTGTTACTGGCGTATTGTACCACAAATGCCCTTATTACAACTCACAAAGTGCGCAAACACATGCTCTTGTGGTGCACTTATACGAGTACATCTGTAGTGGTGACATAAAATATGTGATCCAAGGGTCTCGTACCCACAGCAACGCCAGTCACCACCAAAATTGTCGGTGTGCATTAAATCACACCACTGAAACGGGAAGCGGAAAAAGGATTGACTTGAGCCCCTTTTTCAAGCACTTTCTTCTGGCTGCTGCTGGGGAGGGATGAATACACCCTTAACGTCCACAGCATGCACTTCTATCGCGCCTACTCCGCACCAGAATATCCGAAGTAAAGCAGCCAGATCTTGTTGGGGAAATCTGCTGCGAAACAACGTGCCGTTGTGTGGGAATTTTGTTTTCTCTTCACAATGATTACCCTGTGCCGTTGGCTGCGGGCTGATGACTTAACTATCTCGAGCCTTTTGTGCATCTTGCAAATGAGATAGCAAACAGTGCGGAAGAGAACAAAAGCGACAAAGACGACAAACGCTCTCATACCTCCTTGTTTTTGTCTCGTAGGCGGGTTGTTTTCGGCGTATTCTCTCCACATTAAGGCTATGTGGACTCTGCGCGCCACGGCCACACAGGCACCGGAGATCTTGAAAATGAAGTCCGTGCCACTCGCCTCTGTGGAAGCGAAGCCTCGACGTTTCCTAAGAGTGAGCCCGTTACCTGTTTCCCGCCTCGCTGGACATCCCTGGGACAGCGGTGGACGCCCGAAGAGGGGCCACCAAAGAGGGCGCCACCCCGCAGGGTCCGCCGCCGCCGGTCCAGCGGAGCGCAGTCCCCGTCCCGCGCCGAGTGGCCACGCGGCGCCGGGCGTTGACAAGGCCGTAATCCCGGCGGGACCACTTGTCGGACGCACCACGGGATCAGCTTGTCAACAGCGGCCGTCTAAGCCGAGCTCGGCTGGGAGCAACAGTGCGGCGGACGTCCTCAACGCCGCCGCCTGGATGCCGAATAAGCGCACGTATG
Organism: Amblyomma mixtum; assembly: GCF_055824585.1. NCBI lineage: Eukaryota > Metazoa > Arthropoda > Arachnida > Ixodida > Ixodidae > Amblyomma > Amblyomma mixtum. The sequence continues at coordinate 105,620,951 of NC_143014.1, read as the reverse complement.
AAGAGATCCGCGAAACGAGATTTCTCCTCTGCCGCTGCTCGCCCTGACTTACTGGGACCCGGCACATGTCGTCATATTGCTTCCTGACGAAGGAATACGCCCGCGCCGCCATGACTTCGCCTGCCGTCGACTTCTGCATGCCTCCTCACAGAGAATGTACAAGAGCATTGCTTTTTATCTTCAGTTACCTTTTTTGTTTTCTAATGCACACAGTGGCGTCTGGACTTCCTGAGGACGGGAGTAGGGAGAAATGGTATACGGTGGAACCCTATCACTACCGCCGCACTGCTACAAGTGTTCAGGTGACCTCACAGAACCTATGTAACAGCACTGCCTACAGACTTATATGAACAAAGGGACGATATGAACTAAGACGACATTTCAGGCTTTTGGGTGTCGATATGGACATTTTTCGACAAAGCGATTCCATGACAACCGTACCATTAAAACGCGCGCTTTGTAGTAGCCTAACGACATTTTCCTCTGAGGCGGTTGTCCTCAAGCGTGTGACAAACACCAACAGACTGGAATGGCATGGCCGCAAGCTGTCATATGGCATGGGCAGTGTGCGGGTCGTACGCCGATCCGAGCACGCGGTACTCGACGTCAGATGAAAGTATCATAAACATAGTACGAGGCACGCCTTGGTCTCCCGACTATGCACATAGGCCGAACAGAAAAAGGCAAGCGAATTTGCGTGGGACGTTCAACAAAAGCGAACACGTGCGCACACGGTCACACTCACAACTAAGATGGTGCAAATACAATGAAAACAAAATAGATTAACAAAGGTGCTTTGTCATACTTATTTGCATTAATCTAATCAAAGAAATGAATTTGTACCCACTATACTGGTACAAAAGTTCGGTAAAACATAAAGCCATTCCTTGCTATCACCCACGCTCCCTTCACGTTCATAGCAACCCTCGATTCTTGCATTAGTAACCATCGAATCCTACTGCGAAAAAAGCGTCCCATAAGACGAGGCCCCCTTGCCTATAGAAGAATGTGCTGAGCGCGCTGACACGCACTATCGGCAGTTTTCATAGATACGGGACGCAAGGCAAGTCTACAAAGAATTGTCACCTTACTCAAGCCCACTGAACTGTTACGCTTATCCCCGAGAAACCCAATGAAGAGAGTCCCGTCTTACGCTTCTTTGTGTTCCATGCTCTTATCCAGCTGTTTATTTACTTTTTTTTTCACCCGGTGGGCTACGACGTAGCTCAAGCGACGAGTCAGTGGCGGCGGCCGGAGGCGCTGTCCGGACCTCCATCATTCATCGCGCACTCCCGCGCCGGAGTGCCATCGGATCCGGGTGGAAAACGAAACCGGAAAAGGAGAGCGATAAAAGAGAGAGAGAGAGAGCGTCAAGAGTGGACAGGGAAAACGGAAAATGCCGAACACCTAATTCAATCACTGGGAGAAGGGGATCGACCGAGGCGCCTTTTGGTCAAAAGCTCCCGAGGCAATCCATCACCACAGTGGTCCGCGTTGGACCCGTAATCCCGTTAGAGATGTGCCATATTTCAGCACCGCTTGGACATCGCTACGACAAGGGCCGCCGGCGGCCGAGTTAACTGTGGAGTGGACTGGACGCGACGAGCGGCACATGATTGCAATCACGCGGCGCGTCCGAGGAACAGGAGTGCCGGGAGAGGGCGTCTGACCGCTCTCCTCTCTGCCCTCAGAACCTGCGGTGGGCCGTCCCGTGCTTTCACTGGGCGCGCTGCATCGGTTTTCCACAGCTGCCATTCCTGAATTCGGGACACTCGCCCGTGGCGTAATAATGAATAGACTCGCGAAACTGCAAGGACAGATTTTTCGCTCGACTCGTGAGACTCGCTTGAGGTCACTGCTGTTCGTACTGAAACTGTACACCAAGCCGGACGGTAGGCCAGAAGTGCCCGAACTAGCCGCAAATATAAGATCCCATGAAACCTCCCCACGACCGTCGACGTGGGCCGAAAAAAAAAAAAAAGAAGCGCAACGAGGCACTTATGTTAGCGCATAAGGCGTGTGACAGTGACAGCTTCAGGTTCGTTGCGCAATCGTCTCGCAGAATCAGTCGTGAAGGGATCTGCACTTCCTCTCGAGAGTGCTTTAGCAGATAGTCTTATTTGCGCGGCGTGCCTGGCGTGCAAGTAAATGAGGAGTTGTTTAATTTTTGCATGACGTAAAATTTCCTTACATGCATATTGCATAGTAACGATCGACGCTTTGTAGTCGCCAACGTAGACATTCGTTAGGGTGAGCATAAAAAAAAGGAAAAAAAAGTAATGGCGCCCTGCCCGCGAACGTTGCCACTGATTTAGTTGCTCCTCCTACGTGTAGCTACGTCGCAGCTCTCTCGGCGATGCTGCCGCTGCTTCCTGTAAGCGCTTCTCATGCTGTCGCTGTAGCCGTTCCGGCTTCCCTGCTGGGCGACACTCGCACTTTGATCGACTTCTCAAAGCGCACGGACACACTTTGGCCAAGGACACTAAAGCACCTAGCGACAGTACCACAAGTAGCTGTCGTTATACGACGGCTGTGGAAAGAAAGAAAGAAAGAAAGAAAGAAAGAAAGAAAGAAAGAAAGAAAGAAAGGAAGAAAGAAATAAAGAAAGAAAGAAAGAAAGAAAGAAAGAAAGAAAGAAAGAAAGAAAGAAAGAAAGAAAGAAGTGGACAAAAGGACGGCAAGATGTGAAAAGAAGCACGCAGACAACGGACAAAAACAAAAACAAAACCAGAGACCAAAGGAACAGAGCAACGCGGTTAAGAGTGGTTCGGGCAATGAGAGAAGGTGGAGGGCTTTTTAAATAGCGGGGTGTTGAGGGCAGGAGAAAAATACTCTTCGGCGATCCTCCGCGGATCGTTTGAATGCGTTAGTTCGTAATATCCGAGGTGGTACACATGTTCGTAATATCCGAGGTCAACACACTAAGTTCGTTATATTCGAGATCGAGGCACGAAAGTTCGTTATATCCGAGATGATACACAAAAGCTAGTTATATACAAGGTTAAACTACGAAAGTTCGTTACATCCGAGATTAACACTCGATAGTTCGTTATATCTGAGGTTCGGTATATCCAAGGTTAACACACCACAGTTCGTTATATTCGACGTGAGCACACGAGAGGTCGTTATATTCGGGATGGCATACCTACACTATACTTACACCTACACGAACTTAGTACGCTACCTATATCCGCGATAGCGTACTGAGTTCGTATATGTATACTATACTAAATTAGTCCGTAGCCCAATGCAGGTTGCCATTTGCCACTGGCTTCTGACAGACAGCGGTCTCTATTTCCGCTTGCACTGACCCTTCTAATGCTAACGCATTAATAACGCCTGCCTATAGTTGCATGGAATTCGAGACTCTTGTTTCGTGCGCATTCCTAATTTTGCATGGCTTGAGGGAAGTAGTCTAACCTTAACTTAAAACCGTTCGTGGTGCCAGTGTGAGTGGATATGTCAGTCGTGCAGCCATGCACAAAGAAGACCGAAAAAAAAAACGGAGAGTTCATAGTCGCCTATCAGAGTCTGTTCTGTGTGAAAGTGAAAAAACATCTCATATGGCCTCACTGGATTCTGAAGCCAGGAGAATACGACCGAGGGCACTTAAAACAAAGTGTCTTAAACCGCATCAGGCATGAACCGACTGTCGCTTGACTAATAAGTTGATTTTTTTTTTGTTAATGGCACCGAAGGAGTGCTCAGCTACACTCATTTCAGCTACTAACTAGCTGAGCTACAAAACATCGGCCGCTGCCTCCTCTCTCTCTCGCTTTTCTGCCCTCTTCCTCCTTTCCTCACCGGACCTCACAATTTCTTCTGGTCGCCCGCTGTCCATACAAAAGAAAGTCGCGCGCCTATGCGAGTAAAGGCAGCTCGACAGTGCACGTATGGCAAAAAGGGGGCTGGGAAGGGGTTGCAGTTTCGGAGGAAACACCCCTCTCTGACACGGCGTCGTGAAATGAAGAACCGCCCCCAGCTTGCTTGCATAGCGCAGCAGGCTGCCAGGAAGTCGAAAACGCATGTGCCCCGGAGCGGTCAGTAACTCATTTTTGAACGCTGGAAACATGTCGGGGTCCGGTGGCTGCGGAGGAAAATAAAAAAAGGATAAAATAGGATGTAAAACAGGCCAGAGGCAAAAAACGCCAGGCCCCAACCGGCCGGGAGCGCGCACTGGTAGCTGAAGGAAGGCTGACAGAAAGTTTCACAACAAATAAACAGCGCGAGGGAAAAAAGCAGGCCAGCGGCCAGCATTCAGGAATGGGGAAAAAGGGCGCGCGGCGGCCGGGAGAGACTTCCGCTGCTCCGGGGAGGGGCGGCTAACGAGCAAACGTGCCGACAAGGAGTGGCCCACGCAGCGGCGGCGGCCTGTGGCGCCTTTCCAAGAATTGGCGTCGTCGTTGTTTGGGAAGACGGGGGTAACCTTGCTGAGGCCAGCTGTCCGCCGCCTGCGCCCCACAAACGAGCAGGACGCGATGACATCTGCATCCCACTGACGTAAACGTCGGGAAAGCAAAAGATAAGCTCCGCGGGTCGGCGATAGCAGCCAGCGACACCCGTGCAGCACTGCGGCCCCGGCGAAAGTGGCCCGGCGCGCCTTGTGCTGGCAGCTTCTTCGCTCGCGGGCAGTGCATCATTCCTGCTGTACACGCTCTTTCCGCCCCCGTCCGCTTTTTTTTTTTTTCATCCGAGCCCGGTTTTGCGTGGGCTCTGGTTAGGGTGTTTGGTTTATCGTTTCCGCGGCGGCGGCCATTGTGGGGATGCCGGGGGAGGGGGCGCAAGAAGCGCCGCCAATGGAGGAGGCCTCGGCCGAGGAGGGTGACCCCCCGTGGCGTCCACTCGCGCTGCGCAGCGTTCCTCGGCCGGAGACGTTCTTCACGGCCGCAGATTTATGGATGTGCCGTCCGAAAATACGGCCGCGGGCCCCCGCCGCGCCGACGAGGGGGAGAGCGCCGTTGTCCGTCTTGGCGGCCAATGGGCGACGCCGCGCTCTTTGTGCGCACGCGTAGCCCCGCGCACGAGCGGCCATCGCTCATCGGATGCCCTGACAGCGGCGGCCCAGCCTCGGCCGCCGCCGCCACAGCCGAACGCGACAGGTCCTCGGCGGCGCTCATTTCCACTCGGCGCCGCTGGTCCGGCAGCAGCGCGCGCGCTCATGGTTCTATAATGAGCCGCACTGGTCCACACGCGCCATCGCGCTGCGTCCGGTCTTGTTCCGCCGGCAGAGCCGATCTGGCCAGTCACTTATGCAACGCGGTTTGGTGCCTATGCTAGCCGCCCCGTTTCGCCCTCTCGGACCGATAACATCTGGGGAATGTGACGCAACGGATATGCGCTTCTGACCATACGCTCTCTTCTCCCAGTGCGCGCTTCCATATGGCGACGAATGCATAGGAGAGAGGAAGGGATCAGCACTTGCACTTGAGGCCCGTATCCTAGTCATTACCTAATTACCTGACTAAATTTTCATGGGGGGTAGTTTCGCCGCCGACAATCAACTCAAGCTAAAATCATCAGCTATGAAACAGCAAACTGGATCTCCTGCACGTTATTTGGTTTTCATTTTCTGCTCCACCCATTAAACTCTCGGTAATTGTGGCTTTCCAGGCTTTCGTCTCTGACTGACCTGCATGCGAGCGACGCGGCCGTGAGAAGCCACAGGTATATTTTCAATGATCTCTTGGTCTTACGCTTCTGTTGCCTGATCAACATGATGACGTTCGGCCCACCAGTAAATTATGACTGAGAAACCATGCACAGAGGAAGAAAAAAAAAAGAGCGTTTAACTGCATTCTTCGCCACAGCACACTGTACCCCTGCTGCTCAATTTATTTTTTAACTTCTATGCATGTAGTACGTGTCTTCGTGCGAATGTGCACACAGATGTGTGTTTTTTCTTCTCATTTGCCTCCACCCTGCTGCCGCTTTTCCTGCCATGTCCCGTTTTTTTTTTCCCTCACGCGGATCCCCCCACCCTATCCCTTTTGTTCCCGCCAGCCGGACATCAGTCGTCCGTCAAATATCCGGCTGTTTCCTCGGCCAGCAACCACCTTTTTTTATTCTTTATTATTGTTTTCAATAACTAAGCCACTATTACCCCCACGATCCACCTTTGAGTACTTGGTAAACAAAGACTTCCGTCTAAATTCAGACTGAGGAAGCAAACGAAGAATTCTAAGTGCTCAAAAAAAAAAAAAGAATTTCCGAATGTGAATCGAGAGATGAGGTTTATACTCAGCGGCAATTTTGTTTTTTAATGACACAAAAAGAAAACTGAAAGTGTTGCTTGAAAGCGAGTTTTCAAGGCGCACGGATGTATTACACCTCGGAAGCTATAAGCGCCTGTCTTGGCACGTTCATATGCCGAAAGCAGGAAGTAGCGCATTCCGCTGTTTTACCACTCCACGAGGCCGCGCAAACAAAAAGTTTACAAAACTCCGGTAAGTTTTCCTCGAAACTTACCTCATCACCCGTGAGCAGAGGCACTCTCGCGCCTGTTGAGTTCTCAGAACATTCGAGGGTATAGATAGGCTTTCACGGGCAGAGAGGAAGATTAGTACCTTTGCGCGGTGTAGTTGAGAGCGCGTAGGACTAAAAGAGGCTGCAAGAGTCAGTGTATAGACTCAGACAAGTTCTACGAGTGATAGCGTTTTAAAGGAGAAAATAGTTATGCCCCCACTACCGGGCATGTAGTTCACGTTGGTGAGACCTCGCATCTCTCCCTGCCACTTAGAAACTTGACTTTTATACCCCCTTGCACCTGCATGTTTTGCGAGGAAACACGCTGTGTGAACGCACCACATGCAGGGTCCTTCATTTTCGGCTTTTTCTTCTTTCAGGAGGAAGACGGGGGGAGGTGTAGGGGGGGGGGGGGGGGGGGGGGGTGCTCAAAGTTTAAGCAGGAGTAAAACCACTCAAAATAATCCGAAAAGAACTCTCTAGAGTCGGCTCGAGGTATCCACTTGTGTACTTGGGGCGCTGTTAGTGTTTTTCACTGGCAAACCGCATTTCCTTTGAAGTGTCTTTACGGGCAGAAATCAGGCTTAATTCGTTTGATATGAAACATTCTCATGGTTCAGAAACAAAGGAAAATCTGATATTATTCGAATACGAAGGACCCTACGCATGCTGCGTATTTTTGGCAGTGACAACAAAACGCAAACACCCGGCACAATGATACCTCTTTCTCCAAGTAAACCAGTGTCCGAAATCGAATGTCTTCGTTTTGATATATTAATGCGATGGCATTAAGGGTCCCGTTAAGCGGAAAACCCCGACGTCGTCTTTGTCATGAGCGAGAAATCCCCAGTGAAATCCCCAGTGGCCCACTTGCAACCAAGGTTGCAGGTGGGCCACCTAGGTCACGTGACCTTGTGACGCCGTCCCAACCTGCCCACCACCGGATTGTGAGCAACCTGCCCACCATGACAGGTGGCAGTTAAAATACTGGCTGGTCGCGAGAGGTTGCTCAGGAAGAGTTTCCTGGGTCTCACTAGCCCCACCGGTGGCAGCACCTGCCATCGCAGGTGCTGCACCACTGTGCCACCGATCTACGAATGTGAAGTACAGAATGACGAACTCCACGTATATGGGCATCAACCCATTAACGCTGCCGCGTCATAAACTTAGGGCGGAGCTTAAGTGTCTCCTCCAGTTTTTATTTTTGCTCTCCAATGCTACACTGTGGGCTAGAAAGGGCGTCGTAGTCGAGGGGACACGATTTACTTCCTCCTTACGGGGCTCTCTAAGGTGAACCGAAATCTCGGTGCACAGGCATTCTAGCATTCAGCACCGTTATACAGATGATGCTTCGAGTTATCGAGCTCGTCGCCTCGTGCCGAGCAGCAGAATGCCGTAGCCACCGAGAAGCCGTGTCGGGTAAGAGGAGCGAGCAGTGATGACCGAGTGCGATGCCAGAGTGTTCGTTCCGGCGCAGCAGCCTGACACGCGACTCCACTCAGGAATGCCGCCCCGCTGCCGGGACGAGGCGAAGGCTCACGCGCTCCGCAGCTGGCTCTCATTCATACGGCGCCAAGAGTGCGCAACAACTTGTTCTCCCCTTCGACAGCTCTGTTTGAGACACGCAACAGCTGAAAGCCGCGCGGCGAATGAGACGAAGCAAACGGGAGCCGCCTCGGCTGGATTTCATAGCCGGCGGGAGGTGATGACGATGCGCGCTGCCCAACGCGAACGCGGTCCCCCGAAGGAGAGGGCGCGCGCCGAGCATGCGACAGGCTGTCCCAGCTTCGGACGCGACGGGCGACTCCGGGCTGCGTGAGAGGCAGGACCCGTCCAGTTGTACTTAGTGTGTGCGCGTGCGCGCGGGTGAGCGCGCATGATGTTAATAAACGTGAGCAACCCCGCCAGTTATAGCATTGAATTTGTGTTCATCAGCATTGCGCAGGGAAATATGAATCCTGGACTCGAAAATGTTTCAAAAAATGTGTCTTGATTTTTTGCCACCAAAACGGCTGCATTGACGCCGCGTTTTTTTACCTTATACAAGCTTCCTATAGCCATTGCTATAAACGAAATGGCGATTGCGAGCCTGTTGCTCATACTTTGTTGCCCTGATCAACGGCGACTGCGCGCTCGGGAAGTCGACGAAGCACGATCAGGCCGGTCATATTTACTGAGAACCTCAGTAAATGATAGGCAAGTAGATAAGAGTTTGAATGACCGCACAATAGGAAGTAAGTGACTGATGCTTGTATATATCAAGGATAGAAAGTTACAAGGGGAAAAAAAAAACATCCGTAATGATTTCTGAGGAAGCGATTTCATTTATTATTATTAGTAACAATAAACAAGACTGCTGCAGTGTGCCCTGGTGCTCAGTTATAGTTAACATTACTGATTCGCTCATAACGCCGTCAGATATGGCCGGGGGTGTCACTATATTCAAAACGAAAGCCAGATATGCTAGGGCGAACTCGAAGGGGACAAAAGACTGCAGGATGTGCTTATGGTGGTTTTGGCCTATAAGTGCGATATGCGCCAAGAATCGACTGATTTCTCTAGCTTACACAGGAGAACTGAAGTCTATCGTTCACGTTCACAATTATGGTCGGAAACTTCTGGCCGATAAGAAACCTATGCTCTTTCATCGCCGTTCATATGTCCTAACTTTTGTCCCCCATAGTAGATATCATTTCGGCTTTGGTCATTTCATTTTTAGCTGTAGTAGCGCCAATGAGAGAGCTCAACATTTCACCCTACACCATTCCAGTCTAAGGCGCTTCCTGGGGATCTTCCAGACGCAGCATAGCACGAAGTATGTCTTCCACGGCGCATAGGTTATCTAATGCGTCGCGTTCATATATGGAGCATGGGTATCCCTGTGTAGTAAACGATACTTTGTAGAGTATGCCTCATCTCCAAACACTGACGGAGTTTTGCGTCACTATAGGAGTGAAAACTCAGCACCACCGGAAGCCGGAGCGATCTAATGGCGCACTGCATATCAGACACACACATACACAAGACGACCATGATGTAGTAGCAGTAGTCTTCGTCTCACACACGCTCTCCGAAGTGTGCATGCGGAGAGAGGAGTGGGGAAGGGGGGGGGGGAGAGAAAGCGCCTCCGCCGCCCCCTAATGTGCAAACAGGGCGAATCATGCGACAAGCCAAGCCGGCGGCCGCTTATTGCATCCCGACTTCCGCGACGCCCACTGGCCGAGCAGCAGCAGCGCGTGTTTCGCGCCGCTAAATATTTGCGCAGCGAGCTGCAGCTCCGCGCGCAAAACAACGCTCCGCCGCTGCACAGCTCGCATATTGACTTCCCGCGCCCCCGTGCATATTGCGCCCCCGGGAGCGAGCGAGAAATTACGGCCTTGCGTTTAATTACGGGCCCGGCGGATGCAGCTCGGCGCCAGCCGCGCACGTGTGCGCGCGCAGCACTGCGCCCGGGAGCTGTCAATAAATGAGGGGGCATTTATACAAATGCACGAAGAACTCTTCCCCTCTTTATGAGCACACTTTTCTATTACGTCGCTGAGGAGCATGCCATTTGAACGCGGTATTATATTACTATACACGTCTACATCCGGCTGATTCGCTCTGTATATAAGTCCCGTTCACAATAAACGGATAAAGGCACGTTTTTCGCCGACGATGGCCGTCGCTGACAACCGGGGCCGATAAGCTGTTCTAAGAGAGTCTGCATCTGTCCTCTGACCCACCCGAAAGCGTAATCGACCAGCGCCGAAGAGATGTTAGAATTCAACAGGAAATGCTACCAGAGAAGTACTGTCACGCGGCGTGACGTCAGTAAGCATGCCATGCGCCAAATTGTGTCGCATTAGTGCCGCAAGCACACGACGAGGCGTCAGGACGAGGTGTGCGTTAGAAGGCCGCACGCTTGCCAGTTTGGGCATGGCCATGTGGTGCACGGCGCAGGACATTCGAGATAAAGCGCTCTATATAGAACGCTCAGATTTGAGCTCCGTACACGCAGAAAAAACTCGCACTTGCTCTCTCTCTTTGAAGTCCATTGCCTGTTAGGTGAGTAGGGAAGAAAATTACTAGATTACTAGATGTGCCCACAATTGACACAAAGAACAGGGTAAGCAAAATAATACTTAACTAAATTTATGGCCATTATTTATACATAGTGTGCATTTAAATAGCTTTAGCATGTTTTTCCTTCATTTCTCTTCGGTATTCTGGGCGTCAGTGCATATTATTTTCCATATTATAACGCAGATTTTCGGAAATGCCTGCGAGGCACGGATGGGCATTCAGTTGATTGTCGCGCGGCTCACCGAAAAAGCACGAAAAAAAAAAATGCCGTATATAAACTGTTCGCCTTCAAATGTGTGCAGTGTGTATTAGAATGCGTGCTTTTTGCCTTTCGAGACCCATTTCTGAAAACATGCGCGAAAGTGATGAGATGCGCTAGTCACCACCGGCGCACCCGGCTGCGAACTCCACTGCAGCAGATCCTTACGTCTGCTGCTGCTATTCATGCCCCGGCTGTGCGAAGCTTGCGATGTCTTCAGCATGCAACTGCACAGTCCTTTACAGCCTTACACGAAGCTGGCGCAACAACCAATCATCCATTAATTAATGTTTGACCACTGCTCTCTCCATCGCCTCTCCCTGGTTGGCGCCTGCTTACACTGAGGGCCTTCAACGAACAACGAAACAACGGTGTTCTCGGCGTGAAACAGCGGGAAAAGTTCCGAGGGCGAAGTAAGATACATGATTAAGAATGGCCCGGGACGTAGTTAACCATTCTGCACGTTACGTGACTCAACGAGCAGCCCTACTCCGGGGAACAAGGCAGCCTTAAATGCGATAAGCTGCCGCGACGTCTTCCCGCGGCGCCCGCTCCACCGCGCTCGGATTGCACTTGCCGCTCCATCAGTGGGACCGAGTAGAAGTAAGAGCGCCGCGAATACCGGGGGACCCCAAGTAATAAGTATAAAGGAGCCCACGTCGAGCATCGCTCCTGCTCCGTCAGCCAGAAGTGGCAGGTGCCCCGGGGGCGTGAAATTTGCATAATCATAAAACAATGCGAGGCAGCGGAGCCCCCGGAGCAGAAGGCTGCATTCGGCGCACGTGAGCGGGCGTCGCACGGCGCAGACGGAACGTCCTCGCGGAATTACTCTCGGTGCCCCGGCGAACAAGGAGCCTGAATAATAAAGCGAAGGAAATATTGTAACACGGGGGGCACGGGAGGCAGCGACCCGCGGAGTTGCCAGTTCCAGCCACCGGCGGGGGCCCTTCGCCGCTAAGCGAGGAAGCCGGCTCCTCGGGCCGCCGTGCACGCGCCCCTAGCTCGAGGGAGTGGACGCACGGAGCGCGCCGCGCAATCAATTATGCAAATGCAGCCAATGTTGACACGTGACGCGGTGGCAGGCAGGGGCCAAACGCCGTTCCCGCTTCACTGCGCATGCGTCGTGGGAGCTAGGCGACGCGACCCCTCTCCGCTTCGATGTGTTTGTACTGCTCTTATACTCTGGATATTCCTTCTGGTATGCAGTCCCCGGCACCGCACAGCCGTCTCCCTTCAAACGATCTGCCCTCCTCCCTTCTGTCTTTGCGCTCCTAGGTCTTCTCCATAGGGGGGTCTCAAGCGGCCTCGGTACCGTTTCCCGACGGCGGACTGCATGCTGCTTGCCCGCCTGTATTTGTAAACGTCCTACTCGGCGTCGTCGCCGAAATAACCCCTGCACTGGCGCAGATGCGGCACAGCTATACGAAACAGCTGCACGACGCTGCCTTCGTTTCTCCCCTGAGAAGCATGCACGCACAGCGCGCCTTTAGATGACAAAGCTGGCGTCCCATTGCTTTCCATTGCTACGACGAGATTCGCAAGACTTCTGCTCCTACCCAGCAAGCTAAACGCAATGTAGTGGGGTCTTCGCTTTCTGTTCACGTCTATATTAGAATTCATGCCATTTTTATATTTTACACTCCGTCTGCGCAGCTTTCCATTTCTTTATTTATGTGTTCATGCAATGCCCGCAATGCGCAAAGTGCACTGCCGTTTCTCTGGGCAGGCTTCAGGGAGCCTGGAATCTGTATTCGCATCGCGTAACGCGGCAGCTTCTGTGCACCTTCTTTTTCCCTCAACGCGGTCGCCCCGCAGTGAACACGAGAGGTCAAACGAGTGTCAGATAAGCCATAAAATTTACTAACGCGTGAGAAGACATAACGAGGCACTTTACTGCTCTTAATTGCCCATTGTGCATGTATAATCTTTGAGTTCACACTGACATGGAAGCTTAAAGAAAGCTTTGGTTACCAGTGTTGTCGAACTAGGTCCCAAAGAAAAAAAACAAAATCTCACCTGAGACTCTTCACCGCGCCCAACACACAGGCGATAGGCGAACACGTCGTCCCGTTCTTGTCTGGCGCGTTCCCAGACATGCATTGATTAAGAATACTGTTCTGCCTCCACCCGTCTCCGCCACAAAAAGAAAATCTGAGCGTTGATGGAATACAATAACCAGACCTGGGGTGCGGCCCGAACCAGAAGACCAGAGCCGACAACGCAACCTGGCACCAGAACAGGGTTTGTCCACCCTGGCGTAGTACTTGGCCAACAGTCCCCAGTGGCTGCGGAGCAACTGGCCACGGCGGTGGTAAGACCTGTGACGCAGCGGAGGATGCTAAAACTGTTCCGATCCGAAAAGGCTGCTGTTGGAAATTGAACCTTGAAACGTTTAACGCAAATACCTTATCACGCGAGGCTAGCTTAGCAGCCCCTTTCGAGGGACTACCTGGTATTAAATGGGATGTCGGGACTATAGTGAGGTTAGCAGGACTGATGAAGCGTTGTGTTGTGTTGTGTTGGGTTTATTGGCGCATAAGCAGCTAAGGCTATCATGCGCCAAGAACAAGGTTTGGAAATATTGGCTTGAGCAGAGTGTGAAAACAAAGTTGATAAAAACGGTGGTGTAAAGGGCCTAAAGGTTATTTTTATTACCTGGCTGATTAAATACAAACTTTTTAGAAATGGCTGTTTGCAGAAGCTTTTAAAAGTTGGTTAACCTCCGTGGACATCCTTGCCTTGCCAAGGATCCTGAGGCCCCCAACTACTCAGATAAAAAACCTCAGCCTCCTTCTCAGGACTGAGAAAGTGGCTGAGGTGTATCGTTCTAAGTAGAGAAGCACAGGGTCAGAACATTAGAGGTTTTGAAGAACACCGGCTTCCTTTAAAAAGCTAAAAACATCAAGCATACTAACGGGTGCATGTTCAGCTAAAATCAACGCTGGATGAAATGGAATATGTTCTTTGTAAAATGTAGCAAAATATTTTTTCCTTACTGATTCAAGTTTTGTGCATGATAGTAGTATGTGGTTTACGGTAAGTTCATGTCCGCATCCTGTTGATGTTACCGGTCAAGAGTGAACTATAGGTGCAGGATTATCGGTTAAAAAGGGTATAAGCTGGCAACATAGACAAATTGTTCAGCATTAACGAGAGGATAGCAGTTGTCGTAATTAAGCTTAATATGAGGCACAAGTTGAAGGTTGTACAGGCCTACAGACCTGCATCCGGTCATGATGACGATGTGGTTCAAAGGTTATACGAAGACATGGAATCGGCAGTGAGTAAGGCAAAAACGCAATACACATGTGCTGATGGGCGACTTTAATGCAAAGGTAGGCAAAAAGCAGGCAGGCGACCAGGCTGTAGGGGGACTACGGCATAAGTTCCAGGAATAGCAATAGGGAACTACATGTAGAATTTGCAGAGCGAATTTGCAGAGCTAATAATAGCTTAAAACAGCTTATGTTATAATAGTTAACGTTTTTCGGCGTTTATTTCTTTTTGGAATATCGGCGCTTTTCGGCTAGCTGTACGGTGAAAACGCCAAAAGTGGTGTTTATACACGAAAAAAAAAATTGCAATATTCCCAAAAGGGGCGACAGAAGTAATTAGAACCATTTTTTTTTACCTTACTGGTGCACAGGATATCCATATTTAGCATGCTTATGTTGACAGTGCCCAACTTCGCAAAAGCTCGTTCAACGTTAGTGCACTCGGGACAATATGGGCTAGTCGCATGTATGTAGTTTGCGATACAACGGAGTGACGGCAACAGCATGCACAGCCTTTTTCAGAAATGGATATATGGTTTAAGAGCGTACGTTGTCGGGCTGGTCGGTCAATCATGGCAAATAAAAGGCGCTACTGCGCACAAAAAGACACGGACAAGAAGGTAACACAACAAGCGCAGACTCATTTTGAAACGAATTCAAGCGCACAACAACACTCACACAAGAGAGGAAAGACACAGGACAGGCGCTAATTCCTCGCTCTCCTCGCGCTCTTTCCTCTCTTGTGTGAGTGTTGTTGTGCGCTTGAATTCGTTTCAAAATAAGCTATGCACCATCTAGCCCAAACAGAAGTTTTGCTAAAGCGCAGACTCGCGACCTCCAAGGGGTTCGTTTCTAAGCCGTGTATTGGGGCATTCCAGCATCCGTCCTCAGCTCAAGAAAAGTGAGGAGGAGAGTTCCTCTCTCTTTCAAGCGGTTTTGACCACTGGAGATGTAAAACGAGCCCTTCTGCGATGCCTACAAGCAAAACCCTAGGGTCGCATATATTTCAAAAAGGCAAACGAGGCAGATGTCTTGCACAAAAATGCCTTTCTCACAGGCTTTTGCGATTACTTTTATTTTTAGCCAAGTGCTGTGAGCCTTTTGGCTCCTCTCACTGACGACGTAAGTGCTATTGAGACAAGGTATAATTATGCGCCAATGACTGACAACATCGGTACGAGCCTGATAGAAAACCATCATGGGCGACTTATCGAGGAGAAGTTCTTTTGTTCAAGACCTAGTAATTGATAGAGAGCGTTGAACTTAATGCCGCAGTTTCTGGCAGCTCTTATTAGATCCGAGTTTCAGTACTCTCCTTCAAGATGGATAATAATCGTATTCCCATGAGCTCTGCCGAATTCGGGCCTTCTTCGCACCATGGTCGGCTGTCTGCGCTTAGGTACTCGGTCATGCCCATGCGCTATTTCAAGCAGGAAACGAGGCCTTGAAGCAACTAAACGATAAACCTTTTCGGCGATATTTTTGTCGATTTTGCTTCGAAATATGCGTCGTACTATACTGAGTTCCAACTCAGCATTTCTGCGCTTTGGAAAGAAAACTAGTGGGAAAGTTTATCAGCAAAAACGGTCGTTGGCTTGCTTCAACATTCCCAGAAAACGGTGCTTAGCGGTTTTAACCAATTCCGTAGTTTTTTTCAGCGGCGGATGTTTACCGGTCTTTTTCAATTTAGACCGAAAAGTACACGGCCTACTTATAATATGCATACCTTCTTCCGCAAGCGGGAGAACCAGAAGTGGACTTGGAAGCTAGAGCTCGAGCGGCGAGAGAAAAAAACAGACTTCATAATCTTCGCCCCATCACGGCATCATGCAAAATGTGAAAGTCCTAGCCAAAGTCAGGTGTAGCAACTATAGGATGGTGATGTCTCGAATTAGCTTACATTTATATAGAGAGCAGAGGAAACTAGTGCCGAAGATGTGCATAAAAGAGACAGCAGTTAAAGGGAAAATAGATGAATTCAGGATCACGCCGTAGAACATACACGCCCCTTTAACAGGGGGCGGCAACCTTAGTTACAATGATAGATAATCTCCGAAATTTAATTGAAGAGCACGCAATGGAAGTAGTGGGTATAGTAGCTAGACATGATGCCGGCATACTTTCTCAGGTGACGAAAGAGCTGTTTAAGAAAAGCCAAAGCATGAAAGCCTTGACCCCACAAATAGAATTCGAAAACCTGACAGAGCTAATGAATAAGCATGAGGTAAACAACATAAGGATATATAATATGGAGATGATCGAGCGGATTCTAAGGAAAGGGGTAGCCTAAAAGCGTTCAAAAAGAGATCAGGTATGGGCAAAAATCACACGTACGCACTAGCGAGGACAATATTCATTATTAATATCGATATGATAGATAAGTAGCCGAAAAATTCTACTCAGATCTCTACTATGCCCAAAATAATCACGATGCTAATGACGAAGCTAGTAGTGAGGAGTAATAAACCAAAATCACATAATAAATCAGGTGATGGAGAATTCGCGGAATATAACCGACCATTATACGTACAGTCGAGCCCATTTATAACGAACCTGACGGTCGCGC
The DNA here is from genome assembly GCF_055824585.1 of Amblyomma mixtum. Classification (NCBI taxonomy): domain Eukaryota; kingdom Metazoa; phylum Arthropoda; class Arachnida; order Ixodida; family Ixodidae; genus Amblyomma; species Amblyomma mixtum. The sequence goes on along the minus strand of NC_143014.1, from coordinate 105,604,324 downwards.
GGATTGCGTTCGTTGTATCCGAGGTTCGTAGTAAGTCAACTTTTCATTTTACGGCCGGAAATACGAAGTCCAACGAAATTGGCGTTTATTTCTTACAACAGTTCTTTACAGGAGACCATGTCACGGCGCTTTCCGAGCCTTCAAAAGCGGTTGTACTTAATGCTACTCGCCGACGCCGTAAGTGCCAACAATTAAGCTGATTCAAGAACAGGATGACGCTAATAGTGGTTAAAGCGTTCACGGCAATTAGTGGCAGGTCGGTCTCTTCGTCATGAGATTCTTAGCAGTCGGGCAGTGCTCATACTTCGCGTGCAAAGGCCTCTTCAGTGTATAACTGCGATGCCCGCGTCATAATCCGCACCAAAGAAGTCATCTCAGGCGGAATCATGTACGGCCGTCTGTGCATCCACAACACGTTGCTACAAACACACATGCGTCTAGTCACGCGGATGTTCAACACTGTTCTCAGTCTTTCCGGGGTCCATAAAGCATGCTTTACGGAAAAAAAATTCCTGATGGACTGCGCAGTCAGCCCCATCCACACGGCCTTAATCAGGTCCACAGCAGCGAACTATGATATCCGAACTAGAACATCACCATCCCGTGTGCGAATTGCCAATAGCATGAGTTAGGTGGTGCACCGATGATAGGACATTTTGAGCGCGTGAATGACGCCAATGTCCGGTGGCCAGGTCTGGAACTTGAAACTTGGTGGCGAGAAGAACGTCCTCACCGCAGCCAGATATAGCAACCCGCGGTGCGCTGCAAAGATATCAAGCACGACTTGAAGATCGTATGGCCGAAATCAACGAGCCACTCGGCGAGCAAATCGTGCGCAATACCCCTCGCGCCATTGGAACTTACGCCTGATTTCATGCTCATCGCATGGAAACAAGGTCACACTTATCCAGGCCTTTGTGCTCGGCCTGTAGTCTGCGAAAACATAGCTCCTAAAGCATCGCAGTGTGCGAGACTTGCCGGTGCTCGCTGCCTTTCCTCCTCGTTCACAGTAGAATGTTAACGCAAATGCTTGCCGTATCTTTCACCAGTGTATGTCGCCTTTCAAGGCATGAGTTTTCGACGGCAGCATTCCGTGAAACTGTGCTATTTTGTCAGCAATGTCTCGTCTTTTTTTTCCGCTTCTTGGTCTCCGCATTTCTCCCGGGCGAGGGCGTCGCGGCAGTCCGGAGGCCCAGAGGCGTTCTTCCATCGCCGCCCCTACCGCAAGCGAGTTTTCCGACTGCGGGGCCGAGTTTTCGGCGCCTCCTTGTTCGCTCCTACCGAGTTGCGCCGCCATGGTTGTTCATTGTATCTGCGATGCAGTCCTATTGCCTTAATGCACATTTTTAGGGTAGCACAGCTCTCGTTAGTAATAAGCGAGCGTTAATTATAACTGCGGCTGTTTTAATTGTGCTCGACTATATAGCCTTGGTAGATTACAAGAAAGCATTTGACACAGTCGAAATCTCAGCAGTCATGAAGTCATTTCGTAACTAGGATGTAGAAAAGGCTTATGTAAGTGTACTGGAAAATATCTGTAACTGTTGTACAGCGACGAAAGTCTTTCACAGCGAAAGTGACAAAATCACCATATGAAAGGTGTCAGGCGAGGAGAGACGACTTCTCCTTTACTATTCACGGCATTTTACAGGCGGTATTTACAGAACTGGATTGTAAAAAGTTGGGGATAAAATTTATGGGGAAAGACATAGTAACCTACGATTTGCTGATCCCTTTGCAAAGGTTGATCGAGGACCCAGACAGGCAAAGTAGAACGGTGCTTCTAAAAATTAAAACGAAGAAATCTAAAGTAATGACCAAAAGTCTCGAAAGAGATCAACAGTTTACGATAGGCAGCGAAATAGCTTAGGGCAGATATAGTGACCGCAGATCGGGACTACGACAGCGAATTAACTAGGAGAATATAAATGGGGTGGAGTGCATCTGGCAGCTATCTCCGGCCATGTATAGCAGTTTGCCAGTATCACTCTAGGGAAAAGTATATAACATTTTGATCTTATCGGTACTAAGCTATGAAACAGGACGTGGAGGCTAACGATTAAGGTTGACTTTAAATTCAGAACAGCGCAACGATGTGTGGAAACGAAAATGATTGGTGTAACGTTAAGGGGCAGGAAGGAAGAGAATAGAGTGAGTGAAGCGATAAACGCGGTTTGACAGTGTCCTAGTCGGAATTAAGAAGAAATGGGCTTGGGCAGGGTATGTAATGAGAAGGCCAAATAACCGATGGTTCTTCAGGGTAACAGAAAGAATTGCAGTCGAAGGCAAACGTAACAGGGACGGTAGCGAGTCAGGTGGGCGGATGAGGTTAGGAAGTTTGCGGGGATAATGTGGCCTCAGCTGGCACAGGACAGGGTTGATTGGAGGGATATGAGAGAGCCCTTTTTTCTGCAGTGGAGTTAGGTTGATGATGATGACTGTACTGTGTTTGTTTGTCTGTGTTTGTCTGAAGCCTGTCCAGTGGATTGTGGCCAACCTGCCCAGGTGTGTATACATTCCTGACAAAAATTGACATTGAATTTCAGATATCATTATGACATAATCGTAGATGAGTCATCAGAAGTTTAAAGCAAAGCCCACATAAGTTGTGTTTTTTCACTAACTTTTGGTACTGGACTGACATCATAAATTCTTGATGAATTTTAGGATTAACTTTTTGGGGCGGACTGGAATCATGAAGTCTTGATGTGCTTTTGCATGAACTTTGCTGAATCATGAAGTCTTGACGTGCTTTTGCATGAACTTTGCAAAGGAAAAAAAAAGATAGTTTTTCTGACGCATGAAGACATCACAGCAGTACTTTTTCAAGCGCCACCTTAGATATGTATTTTTTAATTTCTCGTGCAGCAATCATGCACGTCAACTAACAGAACTTTGCAGTTAATTCTGTTCATTTGTATCTGCCGGAGGATGCGTACATGACGCCAAAATTCCGTTAGAAAAACCTACTTATTAATAGCCCCCCACTAACTAGTTAGGAGGCGTCGTTTTGGAAGTATTGAGCCCGCACAGTATGAATTAGTACAGTTTAGGTGAGTGTACCGGTATGGCACGCACTTCGAAAGATTGTAATGCCCTGTTCTTGATATTGTAGTTACTTGCTCCTTTCAGAGGGCCGATGGAAGCTGTTTGCAGCAATGAGTGGCGGATTATAATCCTGGATTGTTCTACGTTTCAACGAAAGTAGCACATAAAATAGTTTAGCGGATGTTTACATTTCGTGTAAAAAGAGCATCCCCACAGCGGTTTCTGTATGGTATTAAAGAGGCGCTAGAAAAAAATCACATTCACGGCATTTATTTTTTTTATTCATTAACGCTAGTTTGAATACATCACAAACCACTCAGAAATGCATCATGAATTCATAATGTATGAAAAAGAAATTAATGAGAATCCCAACAAGAAAAAACACATCACGTCTTAGTCAGGAACTCGGCGGCCAATATTAATAACCAATGCATCAGAAACGCAACTCGGAAGTCATCAGATATACCTGCTGAGTGTGATGTCTGAAATCACTGACTTTTTATCACAAATTTTTGTAAATGGTGTTTATATATATATATATATATATATATATATATATATATATATATATATATATATATATATATATATATATATATATATATATATATATATATATATATATATATACCTGGCAGGTTCTGTTGCCACTGCTCACCGGGGCAGGAGGCAGTTCAATTAATGGTTTTCAGCAGCGAGAAGTTGCTCTAGAAATGGGTCTCACAAGCCCCACCCATGGCAGGACCTGTCATCCCAGGGCAGTGGCGTATCGCTTAACCGTTGCACCACTGCACCAGGAGGGGTACGAGGACTCCCAGGGATCTATGAATGTAAAGTAGAGAATGACCAATCCTGCATGTATGGGCATTAACCCATTACCGCTATCGGAACAATGGCTCGGAACACATGGAACCGAAATGAAACCCGAAGTGCTAGCGCACCAATTCGGATTTCGCCTAACTACGCAAATCGACCATCAATTTTTTATTGTAAGCTTTTTTTTTTTAATTGGATGAGGCTATCCTATAAGGTGACACAGCGAGGCCGCAACAAAGTTAATAATAAGTTGAGTCTACCGGGGCGCTTTACTTTGTTGTACATGGCTTCCTATAGGACTGAAATTCGCGTCACTTTCGGTTAAGTTTTCAGTGCGATTTCGGCAAAATGATCGACTGGGATGGCGAAACAGAATCTAAAAGCATTTTCTTCTTTAAACACACCAAAAAACATTAAATCCCCAGTATAACGGAATGTTCAGGAATTTTTTATTTTTTTTTTAAAGCAGCACAACGGACGCTTGGCTCCCTAGCGGCCTTTCGGCTTACAACATGTATGATAAGGTCAATGTGCTCTGAGTTCTGCCAGTACCCGGGTGCTACACAGCATATGCTGAGACACTTCAGAGTTGTGGAAAAACGAAGCCTTGACTTAACGGCCTCTGAGGTAAATATTTCCTCGTATGGTGACTTCGGAGAACGATCAAACCTCTTTACATTGGATGGCAGCTGGACGGCGAGTTAGGTGAGGTCATAGTTGGCAATGTAAAACAGCAGTGTGGCCGTTGCTTAGATCTTGATCTTCTGGGCAGAATTCCACTGTGTTCAAGATGAATACAGCCGGGAGGCCATCCCGCCTAGCAAAAGAAAGGAAGGAAATAATACATACGTAATATCGCTCTCTGGTTTAAAGTTGAGTTCAGTAAACAGAAAGCCATTAGTCTAAGCCTGTCTTTTTCGCACACTTGCCATAAAGGCATAATTTGGGTTCGTTGTGCACTATAGAAAATCATGCAAGGTATTTTCGTGCAGGAACCGGAGAAGGCCCCTGCTCTCATTGTTGTCGGTCAGCCACTTGGAGGAATCTTACTAGTCGTTATTTGTCTATTCGTTTCCTGCAATCATGATACTCCGAACTTGGGATAAACTGCTTACAGCTAAATAAGCAGTCCCCGCGCTGTCGTTTTGTCGTGAACATCCATGACGCGGCTGTCATGAGCAGCCTAACAAGTTGAAAACAGCCAAACTTGCTTCCCCTGTTTTGATGTGCTTTGTACCAGGCGTTCTGATGTGAAGTACGCAACCCTGGTTCATCGATACGAAAGTGATACTAGCGCTACCTGGGTCTGAGCCGAGAGGGATTGCGCCCTCATTCCGATGAAGACGAAAGCAGCACTCTCCAAAGCAACGCACGAAAACCGGCCTTGGTCGAGTCCAATAAACAAAGCCGCCGGTACGTGGTGCTTCTGAGGCTTTCTCCAAACACCACCCTGGCTCAATGGACTGTGCGGTGCGTTGCTGATTCCAAGGTAGCGGGAGCGAATCCCAGCCGTGGAGCCTGCATTTTGACGGAAATTAAAAAAAAAAAAACACCAGGGTTTCGTTAAGGAGCCCGAAATGGTCGAAATTAATTCTGAGCCCTTGACTACGGAGTCCCTCATAGCCCGCGCGTGCCGCCTCGGGACATTAAACCCTGCATGCGGCTTTCTACCCCATCGGTAGCTGCGCCTCGGCTTCCTTCGTCAGCGCCGCCCCAGAAGCTGCGGCGAGAGCTCCGAAAGGCTCTCGCGATAATCGGGCCACAGAGATGAAAGTGCGATGTACACGCCAGCGCGTCCGAGACTGCAGCCACATCGGCGGCGGCAAGTGGCCGCGGGGACTGCAGCGCGCGAAGGCCGACCAAGGCGGCGGCGGCGGCCATCTTCGCGAGGCACGCCGCGCGGCGGCCGTGGCAGTTCATCAGGCGAGCACGTGCGTGTATTTTCTGGCCGGCCGAGACTCGCCCATCGAGGGACGGGGAACCGCCCCCTCCCGGGCGCATTCAACAATTATGAGCGTGCACGCCGTGCACGCCGCAGCCCCGCGAGAGGACGCATGGGGTTGGGGTCCGGCTCGTTTAATGAGCTGTCAGAAGTGCAGTATTCGCATGCTTATAACGACCTGCGCGCCTCTCTGAGGGGCCGCCTTCATCTTTGCTCTTTATGAATTCCCATTAGAGCTTCCCCGCGCGACCACCTTGCATCACGAGAGCCGTGCATCCGGCACGGCGGCCCTGCACACAGGGCGCCCATCGCGCGCGCCGCCCCCGGAGGGTGGGAAGGGCAAAGAAAAATAAATACCGATCGGAATCGCGCAACTGGTGGTGCGCGAGCCACAGCCGCCCGGACACACGAGCGGCCACTTGTCCGGGCGCCCCTCTGGCGCGGCTCTCCCGCGTGTCACCCTGCTATCCTCTGCACCTCGGACAGCTCTTACTCTGCTAAGTGGGCCTCCAGTGATTCCTCTTCAGCGGCACGCGTGCACTGAAGCACAGGTGTGTTGAAGCTTGAGCTCTCACGCCTTTAACGCTCTTCGCCCATTTCCCATGCAAGCCACCCGAAATTTTACTGGCGGAAGCTAGCAACGAAACCACGTGCGAACGCGACATCAAAACACGGCCAGTGCGCAGGGCAGCGCCTACGTCGTCGCGGGAAAAGTTCAATCTCGTTGCCGTCATGAATCTTGACGGAAACGAGTGCGCCTTGTACAACGACACGCAGAGCAAGAGGCGGGGGGGGGGGGGGGGGGGGGGCTTCGCGAATACGGGCGCGGCGAAATAGGCCTGGCCTCCCTCTCGGTCGCGTGCGCGCTCCATGTCCGTCGTGGTCCACCGCGAATATGAGTGCGAGGCTGTTCACCTCTTCATGAGGCGAGTTTCGTAAGCCAGAGGCCAGGGGAGAGACCATTTGGTAAGAGTTGTTGCGCCATAACCGACGGGGAGTCAGGCAGCGAGAACCAATGGAGAAGATTTGTTTTCCCAGCAGGTGGACGAGGAGACCTGAGCGCGGCACGGACCAGCGGCGGGACGCCTCAGAGGCGCGCGGGGAAGAGAGGAATATTAATCGGCTTTATTCAAAACAATCCGGCTTGTCTTGCGCAATGACCTGACGGACGATGCAGACATTCCTTCACATTCTGTTATTACGACGTAACGTGTGTTTACAGCCCAGCACACTCACGCCGCGCGCTGTTCCTTTTCTCTTTTAAGCGCAGCAGGAAAGAGGAGGAAAGAAAAAAGAAAGCCGCCCAGCGGAAACAAGTAGAAGCAATCAGACCCCCCGGCCAATGCATCTTCCGGAGAACGGCTGCAGTATATATGACCGGCGAATCCCGCGGAGCTCAGTGAACCCTACACCTCCTTCCCGGTAAAGGGGCTGTGAGCTTGAACACATTAAACAGTTTTGCTTTGGTTGATTTCAGCGTAGGTGCACGTGCGCTATTCGATTTCTCGGTCCGTTTTCGTTTCGCACTTTCCTAGTAAGCGCCATGAGTTGCGACATGATCCGGACGTGAGCACACGAGCAAACCAGCCGCAAGGAGCACACCGGCGCTGAAGCAAGCAGCGCTGGTGAGCGAGAGGAGAACAGCGCGAAGGGGGCTCACTCTAGTCACCGCTTGAGGCGTATACAATTGCTTTAAGTGAGAAATTGGCTGGTTGGTTGGTTGGTTAGCGGATTTTTACGTGCCAAGAAGGCATGACGTGGCGGACAGCTCTGATTTCATTTCGACCAGTCCGGATTCTTCAACGTCCGTTAAAATATCAGCAAACGGGCGCTTTTCCACCTCGTCATCGAAGTGCGGTAGCCGCAGCTGGGATCGAATCCTCAACCCCGGGCTCAGCAGCCTAACGCCAGCCACCGCGGCTGGTTTAAGTCGGAAATACTTGGGGGAAAAAAATGTGATATAATAAAAAATAAATTTGGATAGTCTGTTCCAGAGGTAACTGTTGACAGTTCTATCAGCGGAGAATGCGTCTGAACGCTTACATTCTTGCGCATCGTTTAACGATGTCTGCTTTGCGGCAAAAAAACCGCACGATGTAATGGGTGAATCAGACTAGTACTCCTGCGCGACGGAGACGGAGTAAACATCAAAACAGCGTTTTGTCTGTGTCCTCCTTTCACGTACACGTCCTTGCGCTGCTCCGATAACGTTCCGAAAACCAAAGGTTCATCGTTAGAGAAGAAAACTAAGTGATTTTACGAATTTAGGACGTGTCAAGGTCGGCTTGAATCGCTTAAAACCATTTAGGGAGGAGCGCGTCCCGTTAAAGTATTTTGACCTAGCGTACGAACTTCATCCTAAGAATTAGCAAACAGCTGCGGAGATGTCTGCAGCACTGTGGTGTTATTTTCGAGCGTTTCTGCAGACGTAAAGGCACGTCTCCACGTTGCATTGCATGCTGCGTACACCCGTTTCATAGAACGCCGCAGAGCTTAGCATCGGCAGCTCACCTTCGCTCACTTAAAAATGTTAGGATGCAAAAATGTTAGTCGATTTTCTTGGAGGCAGCACGCATTTAAATGTGGGCATGCGGTCTCAACTTCGAAACAGTGATACGCAAACTGATAAGGCTCGTAGCCACTTCGTTATAAGACACCCAACGATGTTGCGAGAAGTAGCGATCGATACCAACGTAAACAATGGCTGGGCGGCGACAGACAGCCCACTTCAGCGGGCACGACGAAGCCCTAACTCCGAACACAGAACTGGTGCTGGGTTCAGTGGGACTCTATCACCTGAGCAGCGTATAGGTATCTATCTACCTGTGAATAGGGGGCACTGCCGGGCGTCAATATTTTTGACCCTCATTACAATAGCCAGGTGATCACCAAAAATCTAGCAAGTAGCAACACATGGACTAGGTAGCGCCCTCATTCGCGCCATATTTCTCTCTCCCCGAAGAAGAAAAAGAAATACAGGAAGAAAAATGCAAGATCAGTCACGAGTCCCAGCGGGATCATAAATACTTGCGGTCATTTGTTCCCTCACTTGGCTACTCGTACGACCACTATGAAAGTCGTGCTTATAGTCTTGCCTGCGACGCGTCAGCGAGTCATAAATTAGCGTCTGTCATGAGTGCACTCTTACTTTTTGTTCGTGTTCGCCTCACGAGGAGAATACTTTGCCGCGAAGGAGTAAGGGCTCCAGAAGAAAGCCCGTCCATGTCCGCATGCCATCAGGCGAACGATCGCCGGAACCTTGCCTCCCGGTCTCGAATCCCTGAGCCACGACACGGCTTTATGGGCGCAGCCATATATGAGCGTCCGTGAGTTTAAGAGTGGGCTGGGTAGAGAGACGCGCGCAATCGTGCGTTATAAATTTCGCGCGTGCGTGACTAACCACACACAACCGAGAAGGCGCCAGGGAAGTCGGCGTTAAGTGGGTCGTATATCTAGTTCGTGTACACAGCACGGGTAAAACCGCAATCACGTCCATTCATGACAAACGCCGTTACCTGAGCACTGAGCTCAATTCGCCCCCAAAAAAGAAAAAAAGGTGACGGTGGCGAAAGAGAAGGCCGCAGTGGAGGATATACGTATCACGAGGTTAACGCATTCATATCACTGCATGAAGTTAGCGTTTCCGAACAAAGTTCCTCGGCTGCGGCTACGGCTACAATTTTTGAAATGAGCGTGCAGGCCGAAGCGCGCGGCTACTATGTATATAGCAGCCGGAGGGTGAGAGCAGCTCTCATAAGCCTTGCCCGGATAAGAAACAGCTCCCAAGTGGAAGATCATTTTGTTTCATGAAAGGGCATTACCAACCTCAAAATAAATTTCTCTTAAACCATCTCATAAGGTAAACAGGTATGTCTCAGCACGCTATCCCGGAAATGTGCGTGGCGTACGTGCTCAAACCTACCTCGAACTATCGAATAGCCTTTCTCAGTCAAAACTGAGGCTTGTGCTACAGTTGGTTCATGGCGAACGAGTGCAAAAGTAGCGCAAGAAATAATGGTACATTATGCGCGAAGGAACATAGAAAAGCGAACTCTGGCACTGAGCACGGAAGCTATCAACTTTCCCGACAGGCGTGCACGATTAGTGAGCGACTATACGGAATAGAACAGCGACGGCATCGAATCGCGTGGGAGGCGACCATATCTCGAATAGCTTTCAGAACAAGCAGTTTTTCCCTGCAGTGAAAAAAAAAAAACTGCAATAATTTGTGAGTTGGTGCGCTATGCTAATAGTTTTGCGTGTTAACAAATAAATGCATAGAGTAATTTAAAGGTGCCGGAGGATACTCCAGCCGAATTAAGAAGAAAAATAAAATAAAAGTAGAGATTGACAATACACAGGGTCGCAATAGTTCAAAAAGCAATTGGTATTTCATTCTATATATCTAATTTAGGACTGTTTATTTTAATTCTATCCTGATTTTCCCGAGCACAATACAGGCATATGTTATACTGTGGCGCGTCATTGGAACTTAGCGTCTTCTCGAGCTTGTGCTTCATTCAAGGTGTTTCGGTTATGTGCGCCAGTCATGTGTGCCCCACTGCTACAGTGCGCACGTAGCTGTTAACAGCTGGAATTGTTTTGGACTGTTACATTCACCTTTTGCGACAACAAGCACCCGCAGTAATTTCACGGTGCCAAAAGCTTATGGTGACAAAATTAAAAACATGCTTGAAAGGGTTCGTTAAAAAAAAAAAAGAAGCAAAAGGCAGAACTCTATCGTGTCAAAGCTCCATGCCAACCACGATACTAATTAAGCGAAAATAACGCAACTACAGTGTGGCTTTCGCAACTCAATGACGAACAGTATACTGTTCGCCTCGTCTGCAGTAATATACTTTGCTATTTACAAATAGATAAGTAGATAAGCGCAAAGGAGCTGTTCATTGAGACGTAGCAAGGTGCCCTCGGTCTGCAAGTGTATGACACTTTTTTTTGCGGACTGGCTGCCACGCTTGGGATCGATAGTCAACACGAGTCCACAACAGACAAGAGTAATGGCTCTGGGATTTCCTGCAGAGGGCACTCTTGGAGCCCTTACTATTTTGTTGGTTTTGAAGCGTCCAATATATTCCGTTCATGGCCGTTCGCTTGACGGTGTTCTCTGCTCATTAGAGCTCTGCTTGCAGGAGAAAACGGTGTGGGCTGGGCAATTTTATTTTTATTTCCATTTCTTGCCGATTCTACTCTTTCTCTTTACGTATGACTATGGTGGCTGTGCACCCGTTATAGGTATCTTCCATTCCTTTCACATCAGGCTCTTCCATATCCTGAGTCAGCAATGCCTGCATGACTGCTGGGGTTTCGACTGAGCGAAATGCTTTCTCATAAAAATAAGGCTATATGTAAGGCTTGGTTATATTATGCGCACTTCTCTATCACTTGATTGATAGTGTGAATACAATCTGTTGCCGAGTAGCCTTTACGAAAGACTGCCTGGTCATTCGGTTCATTGAAGTCTATGGTTCTCCTGGTTCTGTTAGCGATTGCCCTAGAAATTCTAATAATGAAGGGTGTCAGGAAGGGAGACACGATCCCTCAAATGTTATTCACCTCTTGTCTATAGGAGGTATTCAGAGGCCTGGATTAGGAACAGTTAGGGGAGAAAGCTTAGTAGAGAATACCTCAGTAATCTGGGATTCGCTGATGGCATTGCGTTGCTAAGTCACTCAGGCGATGAACTGCAAAGCATGATCAAGGACCTAGACAGGTAAGTCAGAACAGTGGGTCTAAACATTAATATGCAGAAAAATAAAGCAATTGTCAACAGCCTCGCAAGGGAACAGCAGTTCACAATTGGTAGCGAGGTGCTGGAAGTGGTAAAGGAATACGTCTACTTAGGGCAAGTGGCGACTGCTGATCCGGATCACGAGAGTGAAACAACTAGAAGAATAAGAAGGGGTGGAGCGCATTTGGCAGATTCTCTCAGATCATGAATGGCAGTTCACCAATATCCCTCAAGAGAAAAGTATATAACAGCTGTATGTTACCGGTACTCACCTATGGGGCAGGAACGTGGAGACTAACGAAAAAGATTCAACTTTAAATTGAGGTGAACGCAGCGAGCTGCGGAAGGGGAAAATGATTGCTGTAAGGTTAAGAGATAGAAAGAGAGCAGACTGAATCAGGGAACAAACGCGGGTTAACGACATCCTAGTCGAAATCAAGAAGAAATGGGCTTGGGGACGGCATGTAATGCAATGGCAAGATAACCGACAGTCGTTAAGGTTAACGGACTGGATATTAAGAGAAGGCGAGCCTATCAGGGGGCGGCAGAAAGTTAGGTGGGCAGATGAAATTAAGAAGTTTGCTGAGATAAGGTAGCCTCGGCAGGCATAGGACAGCGTTATTTAGAGAGATATGAGAGAGGCCCGCGTCCTGCAATGGGTGTAGTCAGGCTGACGATGATGACGATATCTCATTTTACGGCAGGCTTATATAGGAACTGGGAAAGTGTGAGTGAGAAAACTAAAGTAACGGCTATTTGGAAATTATTCGAAATATACGCGACCTCAAACGTAACCGGATACGGCCAGTGCATCATTTGTTAAACTAGCCTGTCTGTTATTCAAAAATTAAGAATTAAGAATCAAGCAGTGGTTCTAGAAAAATTCTGTCCGAAAGCAGAATAAATACTGAAGAGCCTGAAATGTTCGGGCCACAAAACGACTGACGCTTCGTCCAACCACATGTAGTAATAATGTGTAGCGTTGCGATATGGGTCCACTAATTGTTAGCACGAGCAATCTTATGGTACGCACAAAACAAGTGAATCGGAGACAAAGAGCGACGACAGTTTGTTCGCCGTTTTGTGAGCATCGCTTGCCACAGTGTGGGACGCTTGGGCACTTGGTCGACCTCAAAAGGTCCAGCTGCGAAATTAGTGATTAGCAAAAAGGGATTGCGCTTTATTTCTTGAACTACGGTGTTTTCAAGACATAAGAAAACAAAAGAAAATATAAAACAGGGAGCGGAGCAGAAATTTGCTAATCAGGCGAATCTCAGAAAAGTGTTATCTCTGGCTACGAGACTAGTTTCCTCGCAAGTACACATGACGAGCTTGGTTAAGTGTAAAGCAGATGTGAGTGAGCGCTTGCACGAAGAAACATTTATCTGTGGACAGCACGGGTTCTGCACTGCCCGCCAAAGTTATTTTCTGGTTGTTTTGAGACGTTACCCATTGCGTGGGGGGCAAGCACCTCGGATGGAAAATGCTCGTAATGTCATCGCGGATAGTTTAAAGCATGAAGAGACCTGTTGGCGAGAAGTTGCTAAAGTTTGTTCATTCAAGCACATTGTGTGTTCCAAGCATGCTTTCCTTTTTTAAGGCATCGCCGCGGAGCAAGCAACCGTTATGGAATGACCTCGCGAGCATTGATTTGGGGGCTAGAGTACTACATTTTAAGAATAATTCCGCATAGCGCAGGCTTGTACCACAGCGCTACTTTGCGATCACACCAAAACGTGAAAGGAAGTTTACGTAAGGAGTTACTGTCAAACGAATTGATGGGCTCGGCCAATTTTCTACAGGGCCTAAAAAATATGTCACACTATAAGGTGACACGAAAAAAAAAAAAAAAGACCTGAGCCTGGAATACTGTGGCGCGCCACGTGTATTACCAGAGGAGGCCTGTAAGGTGCTGTAAGCACAAAATGAGCTAAATAAGCTCAATGAGTGGACAGAGCAGCAAGAAGCACAAAAACAAAAAGAAAAGCGAAGAGAAAGTGAAAGGCAACCACGGCGATTACAAAAAAAAAAAAAAAGAAAGGAGACAGAGGAAGAAAGAAGGCAGCAAAAAAGAGCGAGGCTGGCCCCCGGCGCGGCCGGAGAGCGTGCATAGGTGGAGGCCGCGCGTGTGACTATTAAACGGCTCCGGCGAGGGGTGGTGGCGCGGCCGGCTGGCTAATGTCTCAACTTAGCGCTAACCGGCAGCCTTCCCGCCCTCCGTTTACACGGTCATCGCCTATGCGAAACTATCATTACACACACACGGCGGGGAGGAGGAGGGGGCAGGCGCACGATGCGGCCGCAATGCCGGCGCCCGAAGAAGGCCCTCTCGCTTTCACGGTTCGGGCCCATTTGTGCTCGCGCCGGCGGCCGCACAAGAGGAAGAGCGAGCCGGGAACAGCGCTGCTCGGAAGCCCGATTCTCAACATCCCCTCTCCCCCGCCCCCCCCACCTCCCCCAATTTCATAAGCGGTCTCTGCGCAGAGCGGTGTGAAAATGTGCAAACTCCACTTCCATTTGTGGGTCTGTTATTACGCTGCAAAGGGCGGAGTATAACAGCTCCATGGTTTTTTCCGTTTTTGTTCTCCCTCTGACGACGCGCCCATCCGCGAGCTGAGAAGCACAGATTCAAGGAGCAGTTAGAGCGAAGCACGGCGAAAACGCATCCGTTTCACATGGTCGGTAAGCCACACTGCGCGCTCAATTTTTTTTGCATGTGGTCACACTACGTGGAGGTGTTACTGTCATTTAGAATTATGATAGACTGCGTGCAAGTAAAGTAATGTACTGTTCGTGTGGCAATGCATTTCTGAGCTGTATCAATGCTTATATGAGTGATTGTAAAAAGAGAAGCAAGTACGCGTCTTGCAGACTCGGGCCAGCTGAAAAGAAAAAAAAAAAGCACGAGTCGAGTGCGGTGCTTGCAAGGCTTGAGAAATGCTTCGTATGATTGGCGTGGTTCTATAGCCTCTAATAGATGCAGGCCAATCGCGCTATGCTTGCGCTGGAAAACAAAGCAGAACTTGAGCAACAAATTGCGCTCGGAGGTGAAGTGCAGCGCATGAACGAATGAGATAGGGTTCATACGATGAGAGTGGTTTTAGCAAATGTAGTGAATGACAGGTCTGGTCGAACGCCCCATGCAGATGCGACCTCTATGACTAATATTCTTCAGGGCGCACATATCTGCACGTTTTAGTACTCTTCAAGCTCAGACACAACCACCTTAAAACTCCAGGGCACAGGCCCGAAAGACAGCAGCGACGTGGAAGTATTTGCTTATTTATTGAAAAAGGAACAGGGTTTGGAAGATAAGCCCATATACATTCCTAAGGAAAGCCTTGGCTTTCCGTGACATGTTTTTTATATTCAAACTGATAGCATTTGCAGCGATGATTTTGTGCTACCCAAGATATATGTTTACTATAGGGCAGTAAGAACGACCCAAACTTGTACAGCGATATCAAATAATAAAAGTACAGGGCACTTTATCGCGACCGACCAGTGATGCACGTGAAAGTCGCCGATGACGCTCCTTCAGGTACACAACCGGTCACCCGCGACGCGTGAAGCAAGCGCATAAAAGTCACACTATTTCAGCCAGCACAGCAATGCAGACAGGACACACAGGAAAGTGGTATGCTGAAACTATTTTTTTTATTGCAGTTGACAAGAGCTACAGGTATAGCCGTTTGGCCATTATATGGCTTACATAGCAGTGCAGTTCCACTAAATAATCTTAACTCAATTTGCCTTCTTAAATTATTCTTAGTCAGTTTGCAGTTAATGACAAAAAAGCACAAGAAATATAACTTTTCTGCCTGCAGATGAGAGTTTTAAGGACAAATGAAGAGAGAGAAACAGCAAGAGGGCATCACTAGAATAAATACATTAGGCGTTTACATCGGTTTAGCGTCTAAGAATTAGAATGGTAATACTGAGCAACAGCCTTCGGACACCAGGATAGTGGTCTGTTCATTAGCTGTTTACACAAGAAGGAATATAATTATACTGCGAAAGAAACATTAAAAACCGAAGGCACCTGTGTACACCCGTCTGTTGGGTGATCCTTATTGCTTCAAAGACACCGAAAGAAAAATGCACGAGAGAGAGGTTTGCAAATGAACAGGGCAAAACTTTCGCGAATATAGACTGCCAAGTTTTTGTAAACAAAATGATGCCTGCAGCTAAAGGTTGATCTATCCCTTAACGTTAGAGCTTCTGAGCTTAGTTCACCTCAACAGCTGTTAATGAATTTACATACAGCCCTCATTGTGAAGGCTATAAGGATGCATGCTGTTCAATGAAACTGTGCACCCATACTTACCCCCCCCCCCCCCCCCCCCCCCCTTCTATTACCTACCAAATAAACTTTCTTGGTGGGTGATTGTTTCGTTACGATAGTTTTTTTATCCTGCATTTCCGTACACAAATGTTCGTTCATATTATGCAGAGTGTCTGCGAAAGGCTTCGTGAACATTCGTGAACGTTGACTAGTGTAACAGTTCAAATATGCTTGCTTTTCCGAGTCTACCTAATTCCCCTAAAATGTGTGCCGAATGTTGCACCGTTACAGGCACGCATTGACGCTGTAACGGCGAGACGTACTCGGTGCTTTGTGATGCATTAGCCAAGCGCATGCTCCGGCTATAGGGGGATGCGGTGCAAGTTAATCGTGCAGAGTTACGGCAAGCGGCACATGTGCGCCGAATGGTCAAGCAACTTGAAAAGAACCGAGGAAAAGGCGTTGAGGCGCAAGCTGCATGAGCACAAAAAACGAAACAGGAAACGCGTGGGTGAGCAGCACAGCAGGAACAAAGCAGCAGCAGCAGCAAAGAGTTGGCACAAGGAACAGACAGAGCGCGAAGCCGGTGTGAGCATTCTCAAGCCTTCAGCAAGCTGCACTCGGTCCTCGCCGTGGCGCGAATAACAGGTCGTTTCTGTGGACAACTGTAACCATTCGTAAACGTCCTCTCAGCGCAGTTAAATCCGCGTGCTTGCAGTCTAAGCACGTAGATTTAATCCGTGTCTGAGAGGAAATTGGAACATCCATTTCCTCTGCCAGCGACATATTTGTTTTATCCTTTTCCTAATGGACTTGCTCCAGCCGAGTTTACATGCTTTCGGTAAAGCTCCAGAAATGGATGGACTGTTTTTTCTTTTTTTAGCGCAGGGCGAGCGATAAGTGTGGTCGAGCCACGTTCGGAGCAGGAAACACCGCAATCGGAAGATCGAATCCGCTTAAAAAGTTCACCAAGCGTCTGCAGTCGGCGTGTTCAGCGGGAAGAATGCTACGCGTCGTCGCTCAATCTGATATCTCAAACAGTCTGAAACGCAACGTGACCACTCTACAAAGAAAAAAAAAGTAGGGACAGACAAAGGACCACCAAGGGGATCAGCGCAAAATACTACTGACAACCTGTGTGCTTTGTCGGACTGAAAATTTCTCAGGGTCTGTGAAATTTCATTTCATTTCGTGCCCACGTCTTTTTTAAAAATGTGCATCTAAGGCTGGGCGCCGTTGGTAATTACAAATTTTGCCATCGGGCGCACATTTTCAATTTTGGTCGCATTCCATAGCACCAGTTGCCAGACAAGAGCTCACGAACGACGGTAATTGCAGTGTGCGCGCGTGCAGCTCTCCGATTTAATGTGCGACCAAAATGAAAAGGCGCGAACCCAAGGCGCAATAATAACACAGTGGTGTGTGCAATAAACTTTATCAGTTATCTCATGAGAAGCAGCCATGCAACGTGTTTGTTACTTGCTCCATCTGTCGCCTTTCTGTGCAACAGACCAGGCAATACAAAGAATTCGCCACACACACCAGCTGTTTAAATGCGGCAATCCTTATTTTCTTTCTTTTTTACAAACGACAGTTGGCAGATTTTCCCGCGCTGCCAGCTGTTATCTGTCAAGTAGCGACTTCCCCCGGAATGACATCTTGTTTACATTGCACATCTATCGTTTACACAGACCCGTGCGCAAGTTTGCTCATACTGTATAAATTCAGCTTTACATGCCATTTACTGCGGAACGGCTACCTGTGTACCGACATGAGTCTACGAAGCATGGGAGACAAAATGTTGCCACACTAATCAATCTCTGTACTGACCCCATGGTGAGCTGCTGGCTATTTTACTTGTTGCTACAAGCAGCCCCGGCTGCGGTGTGGAATTGTCGAGTCACTACAGAACACTGTGTTCTGTGTTTGTCAGCGCTGTGTTTGTCCTCTTCTTCCGTTGGCCTTGTGCCGTTGCGCTGCTTCACTAGAAAACTCACACAATGTTTTGTGGACATACTTTCAGGGTGATGACTGAACTTTACATGAGAAGCAAGCGACTGAACATTATCTGTACAGTATCCTGCCGGCACACAAAGAGCGCAGCTGTTTTCGCACTAAAACTGCGCAGGCTGCCGTGTCAAATTAGCCTCGTTGTAAACAATTCGCAATGATTGTGATGAGCACTGTTTCTGCGGAACGCATCGACGCGGTATATGAGGTCTATGTAAGTTATGTGCGTTGGTGCTCATTATGAGCACTAACGTTAAACCAGTTTGATGTTGATATCGAGTGTTCTTTGAAGGCTACACATGGCCATGCCGCTTTCATTTGTCGAGACACCATACGTATACTGGCCAAGAAATGGGAGATTGTCCTCTGCATTACTCATTTTACCTGAGGAACCTGATTCGTTTCGTCGCGAATATTCAAACAACGTTAAAGACAGTACTTTCTCAGCTTTTCTGACGCATAGTGACGAGCAGGTATGCGGCCTATTGGCAACCCGGTTCACTGCACGGATGTATTAAAAAAAATTAAAAAAAGATGAACTCGGCAAAGAAAAGGAAAACAAGGCGTTATCGTGCTACATATTCTGTTGAACGCCAATGCGACCCTCCAACGGGACATTGAAATGAAACAAACCTGACATTGAGTGTATACCCTTTCTGTCATTCTGCTTTCTCCGTGAGCATTTGATAAATCGAGAGCTCAAGGGGAACAGAAACCGACCCGCACACTTTATTTCGAATACCGATTAATAGCAACGGCCAGTGTCATATGTGCGAATGAGCATAACGTTTCCATTTTTTAACGAATGCCTCAAAAGAAGGCCCTGTATACACAGGCCAGAGTTACTTAAAAAACTAGCGCCAATCTGCAGCACAGGGGCAACAAGCACTAGGACAAAAAGGAAGTGGCATCTACCATGCAAAAAGCCGTTTATTCACAGAAGAAGCCAATTTTACAGAATTTGTTTTTCCCTGAGTTTTGAAGGAAAAAAAAAAACTTCTATGTTAATTTCTGCTGGTAGCCATGTAATTTGATGATGGGAATAAAAACTGTCACTAATGGTAGTTCATGCGCCAAGCGTCCCACACGTACTGCATGTGCATCGCATGTCCTTAGTGTGTAAATGCGACTACAAGGTACTTGAAGAAGGAAATGTACTGCTTTGCGTCGTTTCTTTAAACTACTCACGCACCGTGTGTCAATGCAATCAGCCACCATCAGGAGAGCTTGGATGGGGCGTCGCCGGACAAGTTTACGAGCCTCCATCGTGGCGGACGATACGACAGTACGCCGCTGAATTCCGCCTTGCTGGAACTCCACAGGTTATAATTAAAAGCTGAATTAGGTGCCGATTGAAACAGTACTTTAAAGGGTCATTCAGTATCAGCAAGCTCTATAGCAAGCTCAGCATCCTTTACTCAATGTTAGTACGCGTATAATCACAACGTCGCTTTGAATGCCTCCGAATGGGAGCACGAGGACGCCCTGGCAATATGTCGGCTACCAAAAAGCTCGCGGCGTACGAGTAAACACAATGAAAAAAAAAAAAACTTTGTGAATGGAGGGATCTCTGTGGCGTGTAGTTTGAGGTGACAGCATGATGTCACGTGCTTTCCGCCGCCAGGCGCCGTCGCGACAGGCCTGACAGCGGAAGCGGCGCGAGTTTCACGCGCGACGCACTCACCGTTGTGGCTATTCCCGACGCAGAGGGAGCTTGACGCTGGTGACGCGATGTGCCTACTGGGACAAGCTTGCTTCCGTCGGGACATAGTCAGCTGGACCACTGTACCGTCACCACACTCGACAACTACACGCGCCGGCAGAAAGGCACCAGCTAGCCCCGAGCCGGCTGGCGGTCAGTTAAGTCTGCGGCCGGCGGCGACCGGGGTTCACACGAAGTTCGCCAGTGCGGCTATGGCAAGCGACGCTCGTCCGTGGGAGTCCCGTGAAGTACACGGGGTCACGACGTCTCACACAAGTTCGTCGACGACACGGTAGCAGCTGTCGCGACGCACTGGGGCGCCTGTTGTCTGGAGAAGCTTAGTACGAGCACTAGGTTGAAGGCTCCAAGGCAAGGTCCGAAGCACAATGTCAAGGCCTCTGGAGCACCACCGCTGGTTCCTAACGCACGGTGTCCGATGGACTGCAGGGCAACGGGCTGGCTCTCCACGAGTCTCAAAAGCGGCGCTAGGGTTTCGCGTGGAGTTTCTCGCGGGTGCACGTGAGATCGCGGGGCCAAACAGCGGCGGTCAGGGTGTTGAGGCCGCGCGAGCCGCCGGCCGACGAAGGGTGTCCGCCCCCCGTGTGGCTGCTCGGCGCTGTCGAGGAGTGTAGCGCCCAGGCGGTCAGAAGCAGCGTCCCGGTCGCAGCGGGGCCCCCGCCATACCGTCGGCGGG
Source organism: Amblyomma mixtum (assembly GCF_055824585.1). Taxonomy (NCBI): domain Eukaryota; kingdom Metazoa; phylum Arthropoda; class Arachnida; order Ixodida; family Ixodidae; genus Amblyomma; species Amblyomma mixtum. The sequence continues at coordinate 105,584,078 of NC_143014.1, read as the reverse complement.
ACACCACAGAGCTGGGATGGAGGCTCGCCGGCGAGCAGCGCTCGAGTGATCGGAGCGCCCGCAGCGCCGCTGCGGCCCTGGCGGTGGGCGAGGAAAGGAGGGAGGGGATGCCGCCGCAGAGAGCGCCGCCCCTCGGTCGCGGCACCAACCGAGGAGCCGTCATAACCGGCCGCGTATTGGATGACTAGCGGGGACCCTTTGACGCCTGCGCAACGCCCCCCATCTCTTCGTTTCTGTATTTCTGCGCGCACGAGCGCGCTCACTGCCGCTATGGAGGGGCGATCGTTTTTGAGTCCGACGGTCGTCCGCCGGGGGGCTCCGCGACCGCTCCCCAAAAGGCGCGCCCGTGGTCGTTGCTCCGGCACCGGCGACCGGGCTGCGTGCGGCCGGCGGTCGACCGCAACGCTGGCGCACACCGATGGGCGGCCGCCCGGCTCGTCATATGCGCGCCATTTCGCTCGCGCACCCGAGGAAAGGGGAGGTTGTCTTGCGGGAAAGAACACGGTTGTGTCCATGAGTTGAAGGCACGTGCACGCAAAGACGAGAGCAGAGAACTGGGCCACAAGAAGGCGTATCCATTTTCTGCCCTCAAACTCCGATGGAAGATTCTGGCCGGCGTTTTCGCTACGGACTGTAGGCTTGCGTTCACGACTAAAACACAGCGACGAAATTCTGATGCTTTGTGGCTTTTGTGTTCTCAGAAATTCTGTGGACACCTTTACCCTAAACCATCCATGCTAATTTTTATATACACAAATATTATCATTTAAATATCGCAGGAACTAAAACTCTCAGGATCGCAGGATGTTCACGCAGTTAAAAGAGGTGCACTGAAAAACTGGTTTACAAAAACATCATCATGATAGTCCATCCAACAAACACAATATCTCCTCAGAATGTCCCAATATTATTCCATCGGTACAGTTCGTTGCCCAGAAGGCGGTCACTTTCCCGAGCACATCCCGGAAACGTTTCTGCAACCAGCGGTATCTAAAAAAAAAAAAATGTGCATTCCGGGGACGGCTCCAAAAAGTAGCTTTGTGATTTCATCGTGTCGGTCATGTGTGCAATATTTCATGCTTCTCAACCAACTGCACCGCTAGTTCTCAGTTAATGTATGCAGTGTGCAGGAATGTATACAGATAGCAGATGCATGTGTGTACCATTAATACACAATGTAGCGCCAAGGAGCGGGCATCTAAGGACAACTACTTCAGTCCAGTGTTGTAGCCAGACCTTCTCCAATTTGAAAGCCTGAAGAATGAAATAAAATCACAGTGTGGGCTGGAAACTGAAACTCATTGGGGCGACATTCTAATGTCTATAAAATCATACACATGTATGAGAGCAAACTAATCAAAAAGCAGCTTTTAAAACCAAACAAAAAGACATAGCACGGCCCGCACTGCAAATAAGCTGATTCAAGCCACATGCGTTCGTACAAGAAATTCGAAGAAACATAACGCATCTCTCCCAACCACCCTCCGCTTTTTTGCATTCTTTACGACGGATAAAACCTCGCATTTGAAGACGCGCTCAGCGAGTCTCGGAACAGCTGCAGAGGCGCACGTCTTTGCCAAAGGGGTTTGTTTCTTAGCTCTGTAGTCGCGCACTTATGCCACCCGTTATGTTTATAAATCTGTATAATATAATAAGAACCCTTGTCCTCACCTTTCGTCAATTTTTGGTTTTTAGAGCTGTACGTATAAGGGCTCTACCGTATGGTTGAGGAGTAAACCCGGTTGCCTGGTTGTTTGGGCAAAGACGGTACGTGCTTGGAAAAGTAATAGAGAAAGAGCTTTTCTTTTGTTCTACTCGGAAAAAAAAACTAAATTCTCCCTGAAGAGTCCCATATCTTAAAGACGTTGCCGAAAAAAACAAGCAATGAAATAGAGAAACGCTAACCGTAAGCTCTACATAACTCTCCAGCCCGCGCCTTCCGTACATCACGACTTGCCACCCTCGCTTGAAGCAGTGAGTATCGAGTACAATGCCTACACGGTGAAACGACGCTTTCACTTCCTTCGCTTAGCTTCCTTCCTTTGTTCCACTTGGGCAACGTCGACCAGTGAAAACTAGATTGAAATCTGATATAATGTCAATCAGCAAGCAGTTCTCGCAGTTATAATTGATGCGTACTACGTACCACAAACCAAACGCTGAATGACTAAGCTGTGCTGGAATGTTTACATCACCACAACAAGCACTTGAAGAAACGGCGAAACTTTCGAAAAACGCCACCAAGAAAGCTATCCGAGCACGAGCTAACTCAATAAGCACGCTACCACACACACACACACACACACACACACACATACACAGAAGCATAGAAAATAGGAAAATAGTGGTCCTGCAGTATACTGACCGTTGTCAACTCAAAGAAATAATATCTGATCATGAATCACGTTTTCAGTTTTTTATCGTGCATAAAAGCTGCAGTAACAATTAGATAGTTTACATACCAGCAATGCTCCTACCGAGCATGCACTTTTGATGCAGGTTATATCTCAGATCATGAATGGCAGTCTACCAATATCTCTCAAGAGAAAAAACATATAACAGCTGGATCTTACCGGTACTCGCCTACGGGGCAGAAACGTGGAGGCTAACGAAAAGAGTTCAGCTTAAGTGAAGGACAGCGCAGCGAGCAATGGAAAGAAAAATAACAGGTGTAACGTTAAGAGACCGGAAGCGGGCAGCGTGGATGACCGAACAAACGCCGATTAATGACATCCTAATCGAAATCAAGAGGAAGAAATGGGCTTGCGCAGGGCATGTAATGCGAAGGCAAGATAACCGCTGGTTCTTAATCCAAGAGTAGGAAAGCATAGCACGGGGCGCCAGGAAGTTAGGTGGGCGGATGAGATTAAGAAGTCTGCTGGGATACGGTGGCCGCAGCTGGCAAAGGACAGGGTTAATTGTAGAGACAAGGGACAGGCCTTTGCCCTGCAGTGGGCGTAGTTAGGCTGATGATGATGATGATATGAAACTTTCGCTTCTTCATCATCAGCAGCACCCTAACTACCATCAGCAGCCTAACGTCATCCTCCACCAGCTGCGGCCATCCTCCCCGGTAACTTCCTAATCTCATACGCCCACCTCACGCTCCGCCGCTCCCTGCTATACGCTTACTCTGCATTCGCAGCCATTCCGTTACGCTAAGGGATCATCGGTTAATATGCCCTCGCATTTCATGTCCTGCCCAGGTCGATTTCTTCTTTCTGATTTCAACTAGGATATTATACCCTCTCTGCTCTTTTCACGTCTCTTAACGTTCTTTTTCTCATTTACCTTTCATTGGCCGCGGCGCTGTTCTCAACTTAAATTTCAGTCTTTTTGCTAGCCTCCAAGTTTCCTTTTCATAGGTGTACATTGCCTAGCTAACGCTTCATAGTGATGGTTCAACAGCGCAAACACACACAGACCAAGAAGGAGACAAGACACACTCACAGACACACTCACACTCACACACTCACACTCAGACACACTCACACTCAGACACACTCACACTCAGACACACTCAGTTTCCCCCTTTGCGCTGTTGAACCATCACTATGAATCTACACCAACTAGCCCAATCTGCAGTTCTTCTATAGCTAACGCTGTTATATACTTTCTTTGAGGGATACTGGAAAACTGTTATTCATGAACTGAGAGCACCTGTCAAATGCACTCTACTTCCTTCTTATTTCCATAGTTATTTCACTCTCGTGATTTTTATCTGCGGACCCTACCTGTCGTGAATATACAGGGTGTTTCACCAAAGACTTTACAGAGTTTTTAAATATAGGCGTTTCGTATTAAAAACACGCTTTTTTTCGGCGTAACACTGGCAGCTATGTAGTACATCAGAATACCGCTAAGACATGCTAACTGGCATGCTTGTTAACTTGTAGTGAATAGTGAACTTTTTAAGTATTACTGCTAGGCTCATTAATTATTGAGAGGCATGTAGCCCACCGTAAGTAATATCAATATCAGTTTTTACAGTTTCGAAAATGCTGCTACCCTCGGCACTGGGGCCAAACAAATTTTGACTATTTAGACGGGTTACGTGCACTGGAGAGGTTGCTTTCCCTGCAAGCTTCTCGAAAGCGCAAGTATTTTGGCTCGATGTAGCCCAAATTTGTGGGACAAAGCGCCGAGGGTAACCACGCTTTCGAAATTCTAAAAACTGACATGGATATTACTTACCGTGGGCTACATGCCTTTCAATAAATAGGGAGACTAACAGTAATAGTTAAAGAGCTAACTATTCAATATTAGTTAACCAGCCCGCTAGTTAGAATGCCTTAGATGTATTCAGACGTTCTACACCGCTGACGGTGCTATGCCTTAAAAAGGGCTCTTCTTACTAAAAACTATTTTCTATTTTCTATTTTCTAACTAAAAACTTCTTCTAACTATTTTAAAAAATTGGGTAAAGTCTTAGGTGAAACACCCCGCATGTATGCTCTTGACACTTCAGTTGCTTCGCTACCTATTGTAATCTGTTGCTGCCTTTCTAGACTGTTTGCACAAAATTTCTTCATACCAATTTTTAGACCCACCGTTCGCTGTACCTGTCTTAGGCTTCGATCATGCTTTCCACTTCGTTCCCTGAGTTACTTAGCAAGGCAATGTCATAAGCGAATTGCAGATTACTAAGGTACTCTCCATTAACTTTTATCCTTAACTGCTCCCGATACAGTTCTCTGAATACTTCCTGTAGACACGCGATGAACAGTACTGGTGAGGTCGTATCTCATTGGTAACATCCTTTCTGATTGGGATTTTATCAGTTTCCTTATGGAGCGCCTGGTCGCTACACTGTTAGCAAAAAAACACCCAAAAGGGAGTAAATGGTTTGTCCTCTAACGCACACCCAAAAGGAGGTTTTTTTTACTCCATACGTATGGTGTTTTTTATTTAATCCCTTATATAAGGGAGTTATTTTGGAGTATAAAGGGAGTTATTTTGGAGTGAAAAGGGAGTAAATTTTTTACTACCCACAGAAATGGAGCCCAAAAATGGCGTCATGTTTATTTATCCTCATTCAGGCTCACTCTTACAGCAGTGACAGCGGCGGGAACGGGCAGTAGCTCTGCGGGCCGCCGGCAACCCAACTTGGGAAACTGCGCTGCCCTAGACCCCGCGTCACGCATTCTTTCCGCCGTCTGCTAGCCCAGCGGCGGCGTACGCGGCAGGAGTCGTCTGCTTGTCGTCTCCTTTTGCTGTACGAGCTCGTTTCGTTGGCCATGTTCGTAGATAAAGGGATGTAACATTATAATCAGTAGTTCAAAACTGAAAAGGAGACGCTGGGTAGTTTTCACGGTCATGCACCACGCTATATTTGACCCAAAACCAGAGCAGAAACGATGAAAATACACCTGATGGTAGTTTGGAACGGCAGTGCTTGCTTTCATATTCACTTCATTAAGGCTTGGATTTTAAACATGGCTGAGGAAGAATGTGGCCTCATGAGCTCAATCAAGATTTCAGCGTTGACACTATGTTCTATCACAGTTCCATGTTCATGCAACACATTGCGAGGACCACACTAAAAAAAGCCTGTGAGAATTAGGCCTAAGCGGGGGCTGTAACGGGGTGGCGACACAAACCAAGGAAAGTTAGGTATGGTTAGAGCACTGGATGCTTCACAGGAGCAATTCAATTATGTACCGTACTGTAGCGGAAAACGGCGACAAGCCGATATCTTGTACCGCGGCAGGCGCCCGTGAAGGAGCAGAAGTCAGCAGAGATCCGGCGACGATGGTAACCAAGCGGTCTTCACTCACCGCCGTTATCAGACGACTGACCAGAAGCAGACGAGACGCTAGGTGGCGGGGCGGATGGCACAAAATGGTGTTTTTTTTACTCCATTTCGGCACTGGTGGAGTATTTGGCACAATTAACTCCCTTTCTAGACTGGAGTAAATGCTGGTAAATCCTCATTTTTACTCCCTTATTCCCTCATGGGAGTAAAATAAAGGACAGTCCACCTTTTTACTCCCCACTCATGGAGTAAATGTTTTCACAAATGGAGTAAAAAGGGTGGCCGCCACCCTTTTTACTCCCTTTCGGGTATATTTTTGTTTACAGTGTATATATATTATCCGGTACCTTTACGTATGCCTCTTTTACACCCTTGTTACACGATACCTGCATGACTGTTGAGGTTTCTACTGAGTCAAAAGCTTTCTGCTAATCTATGAAGGCTGTGTATAGAGGTTGGTTGTATTGTGTGCACTTCTCTTTGACCTTATTGATTTTATGATAATGGTCCATTGTCAGGTAGCCTTTCCGTTGGCCACCCTGGTTCTTTGGTTGTCCGAAGTCTAAGGCTGGTGTAATTCACTTAGCGTTTACCTCGGTAAACGCTAAGTGATCGACCTGAAGTTTTCAATTTCTTGAAAACTCCCCTTTATTGTGACTGAGATAATGCGAGCGATCTTTCAAGATTCCGGTATGCTCCAGGCCCAAGACATTTCGCATACAGGGTGGCAAGTTTTTCTACCAGAATCTCCCCATTGTCCTTGAGTAGATCTGCTAACACTTCCTCACCTGCCGCTTTTCCCCCTTGCTCGTTTATCTGCGCCGTAATGAAACTATCTGCAGCTAGGAAGGACTTGCACAGGCCGACGGCATCTCCTTTCCGCTTGCCCCACAGCCATCCGTTCCCCACACTACCTCATCCCCTCTCCTCCCCAGTGGCGGGCGTGGCTGGCCTTGGTGGCTCACGTCGACCAATTGGGACTTGTCCGCTTGGCAGAAGAGCACATATAAGACAATAATTTGACATGTAAGAAAGTCTTTCTCTCTGTGTGTGTGTGGATGTCGTTTATTTGTCTTGTTTGTTTTAACGGGTTAGCGTTCAAGCTCCCGTTGTGCAGCAGAAAATCCGGAGTCGTCGGCGTCGCCTGCGTTGTGCGCGAAAAATCCCCAGAGAAGCAACCAGGTGGGCCACATATAGGTCACGTGACCGTGTGGCGTCATCGCAACCTGTCCACCGGATTGTGAGCAAACTAACCATAGTGGCAGGTGGGAGCTAAATAAAGGACTGGTCCCCCGGGAAGAGCAACCTGGGTCGCACAAGCCTCACCGATGGCAGCACCTGCCATCGCAGGACAGTGGTGCGTCGTTGAGCTGCTGCATGACTGCTTCAGGAGTGGTACGATGGCCCCCATGGACCTATGAATGTAAAGTGCAGAATGGGCAATTCCGTGTGTATGGGCATTAATTAACCCACTTACGCTATCGAGTCATATCTCTGAGGCGGAGCTTAAGTTCCCCTCCATTTTTTTTTTCAGAACGGCGGAAGCGAGAGCAAACATTTTTCGCCCTATAGCTTTAGCCGGCAACATTCGTTTTCTATTTGTTGCTGGCAATCTTTAGTCCTGGAGTTACCTTTCTAAGGCAAAAATTGGATGTTTCTTTTTGTCAGTGCTTCAATAAACCCGTTTATACTCTCGAAAAAGCGTTTCTGGAGCCTTTATGAGATCGGTCTCTTTTTGCTTTCATTTATATATCCTGCCTCTATGGTCTGCCAATGTTTGATAATTGTTTTACCGGGAATTAGGCGCGGTTCATCCTATTTTGGCGTTTCTGGAAAAATATCTTGTGTACTGGCAGTGTCTATAGGAACCGGAATCGTGTGGTTGAGGCGCCAAATGAGGCATTTTATTTGCTCAGTGCAAGTTGCACAAAGAGGGAAAAAAAAGCATGCGAATATTCTTCAAATATCAAATATTTTTAAAGTGCTTAGCGAATTGAAGGGAGCAAAGCTGTCGTTCAAGGAAGAACAATGCACGTTATGGAAAGGAAAAAGGCCTAATTATAAATTTAAAGCGCACGCTCGCAAGGAGCCGTCAGATATACTTGAGCTGCGCTCAAGAACTGGAACGAATTTACGAAGGATTGCCAAGTAAGTTTTAAGCCTAATTATAAGCAATGAACTGATGATGGTCCAATTTCGCACGCATACTTCGCTTCAAGGGAATTATGTGTCCCTCATTTGCCGCGCTTTCCATGTCACAGAGAATAAAATACGTTAGGTGTCGCTGAAGCGAAGGACAGCATTAATCGCCGTAATCGAGGTTTCGAGAAAACAGAGAGCAGCGGCAGAAGAAGTGAGTGTACAAACGCTTCTAGTTGATATGGAGCAGCAAATCTGTATTGCGGCAGCCTTAAATCATAAAAACTTGCGATTATATATACATAGTCTGCGTTAGGTGGCAGAAAGGTCGGCTCCTGAAGGTTATCTTTTACCGCATACTACGAAGAACATAAACTCAGGCAACTCAGGTGGATGTGCTGTCTGAAATAACGCCTGAAATTAAACATCCACTGTAAGGTTGTTGGGAAGGTTAGCCATACGTACATGCATGATAAACGCTCATGAGAGCTATAGATACTTTTATGGGCGGCCACTTAGTGGAAACGTGGGGTCTGCTGCACCCTTGGTCAGATGCTACAGGCGTTGTGCTTCTTAACCTATAGGTGTCCGTGCCCTGGACTGTCGGTATTGTTAGCGAGACTTGGAGCCCCGGGATTTTACAGGATCTCAGCATCTTTGCTTCTGCTGGGTGGATGTAGTCCCCGTGCTAATGGACAGTTGCCTCCTTTTTTCTGACATTTTTCTACCTTTTCCGCATCAACTGGCGCAGTCGGCGTAAGATTGGAGGAGGATCTGTAGAATTTTGCGGAAGATCTGAAGATTGACCACTGCAGAGAATTAAGTTCGAAGGCGTGAACCCCGCTCTACGCCAGCTGTTGTAAGGATATAGGAGTATGAAGCTGCACCCAGGATACATCTTAGAGCATCTGCCGCCTTCGAGAAAAGCAGGAGGCGACGAGTCATCTGCCATCAACGCCAAGTGCTCCTCTACAACTTTCTGAATCTGCATCCCAGGGCGCAAGGCGGGAGTTTGTGGCCAGCAAGAAGGAGGCGGCCACGGCAACCTTGCGTACCAGCTGAGTGAGCTCCCATTTTACTTGCTTCTGTACTCGATATGCAAGGCTAAGTCAAGGTCAGGGCACAGAGAAATGGCTGCACAAACGCGGCCTACTGGGCATGGAGGTGAACCCGTGTCAAGAGTCCAGTTCTCGCAACGAGCTGGAATTAGAGAATGGATTATATATGTGGGTATTTGTGGCTGCTTGCTTCCAGTTGGACCATAGAAAGCTGAAGCGACTGATCGAAAGCATGGAGAGGAAGCAAGGGGGGATGCAGCAGGAGGCTACGTCGTTGCTTAAAGCTGAAGCAAAACTTTCACCTTGAGGTAAAGGGATTGCAAACAGCATGCTGAGGATAGCCGCATAGAAACCAGAGGGCTGGTGACGAGAGGCTGGGAGCCGACAATCGCAAAACAGCACCATCGCTGTGCTTCTGTAATTTTTTCTACTGGTCCAATTTGCTTTTCGCGCACATGTCTTTGTCGAACTTTCGAAGTGAAAGAGTTGATATATATATATATATATATATATATATATATATATATATATATATATATATTTGGCGTCTCTCATAGCCTTAGTCGCTTTGGGACATTAAACCCCATAAACCATATATATATATATATATATGCCGTGTAGTTGAACATCAGGAAACGTGAGGTACAAAAAACAGCAACATAACTGTTGATACGTCGTTTGCTCTAATTCTAGCTCTTGAAGCAAGCTGGTTTAAGTTTTGTAATGAGTTAAATGAACGTATCAGCGTTGATATCGTAGTTTTTCCGTGCCTCACGTGAAATAAAGTTCAAATGGCACGACACAGCCATCGTTCGGCGGATGAAACCGAAATGGCATTATAGAAGAAATTCAATCTTTTTAAGACTGAATTTCTTCTATAATGCCATTTCAAATTATTTTGTGGTCGGAGGCGAATACCACGCGGTTATACACGTATTCTAATGTCTAACGAATCATTTTAAAGAAAAAAATATCGAATAAAATTAGGTGTCCATAATACTCTAATAAGAGTTGATGTCAAACATTAACCAATTACATCCATCGCACATTTTACTACAGATTTTAAGGTGCTGTCTACCTTTGCGAATAAGGAAGTTATTGTGACGGTATAGGGGCCACCTGCAAAAAACTTATAAGCCTTCTTGAATCCCTTTTGATGTTCACAAATGACAACACCCTAACTCTCATTTACGGTGGGGATTTCAACATAAACGTAATAACACCTCCTACTAGCGTAAATGAATTTGTCAATGCTTGATGCATATTTTTGAATCCGTTTGTGGGGTCTTGCTTGAAAACTGGGAAACTTGAAACTTGCTTGAAAACAATCAAATATACTTTCACATTTTATAACAAACCATCATCCTGATTAAGTTAAGGCTAGAGTCTGGTCATATGACCTCAGTGAACACCTCTTGATTTTCTTTGCACTAAGCTCCAAGGAAAGCAAAAGCTACCACACCGTTAGACCGCCATACAAACCAATTTTACTTAGAGAAATTTCACAGTGATACGATGCGCGTCGGTTGGTCCGATGAGTTGGCAACGTTGGACGTTATCGTTTAGTGTTGCTTATTTTTGAACAAGTTCACTCAACTATGCAGGAAGTACATCAGTTTTAAAAAGTTTCAGTCTTCGAAAAACAAAAACCTTAAAGCTTGGATAAATAAACACTTTTTGGATAAAATTAAAATTCAACATGATTTATTTAGCAGGTTTTAAACACTCGGGATCTTGCCCTACTTCGAGAATTTACGAAACACTGTAACAGTTTCAAAAAAGAAATTAGGATAAGTAAGGCTTCTATTCAACTTACAATAAATGGTACATGAAATGGTACAAATGAAATAGTACATGGTACCGCTCTAGCGGATGTATTTGGCGACCATTTCAGGAATCCTCTAGTGCCTTCATTGTCAGGTGACAGTAAGGATTCAATTAACGTGAAGTCTTCTAACAGTTTATTTCTTTCTCCTTCTTCTGCCAACACAAGGTATGTAACATTTAGGGAGCGGAAAAATTCAAGTATTTGCGATGCCCAGGGGCTACGTAAACCTTTGTTAAATTTGTACAGGAGGTTACATGGGAGGTTTCAAGTGAATGTTTACGAACACTGCTCCTGTAGAAAAAGAGAAACATTACGCTGCAAGAAATATAATTGTATAGATGAAGATGAACTTTGTATTGTTGTATAATCAAAAGGAAACATGTTACTCTTCAGGTGTCACGCCCCACCACTGCACGGCCCCACAGCCAACAGTATTTGCAAATAAAAAAAATAAATATCTCCGATTTTGTCATATATGTTTAACCAATGTCTCAGCTCTGGCGTTATTCCTTAATATATAGAATTCAGTCAAACCTATCTACAAAAAACATGATCACAACAAACTCAATAACTATCGCCCAGTCTGAATTCTGTCCTTATTTCGAAATGGTCTTGAAAACCTAATTCTGGTGCGCCTTGAATCTTATGTTCAAAAATGTATCTTCATAACTGAACACAATGTGGCTTCCGCAAATTCCGTACAACATAACTCGCTCTCTCAGATATGAAAGGGCCGAAATTAAGAATTTTGTACAAGGCATATTTGGTGGTTTTATCAAGGCCTTCTATATAAAGCGAAATATATTTCCGAAAAATTAATATCTTACGGTATCCATGGTAAATAAGTGGATCTCATCAAATCTGATCTCTCACTGTACCTCGCTGTTAGCAGTTTTTCATACAAAACACGCTTATATATCTATAGGTAACTGCTCCACAGGGCAGCGTTATTGGCCTTTTTTTACTTAATATATATTGGAACGACATTATCACGATTGGTGCGAGGGCGAAGTTCATTATTTACGCCGGCGGCAGAAATATTTTTTATTTTTTCGATATATGTCAAGAACTCTTCAATATTGCGAATACAACCTTGTCTACATTAGGTACATGAGCCGATTAAATGGTTAGTTAATTAACTGCTCTAAAATCTCGAATGTCTTCTATGTTGCAGCAAGGCATGTTGCACGGCCTCCAACACTAGGGAATGTGTGCTGGGACAAGCACACAGATTATGTACCATCCAAACTTGCGTCAGTAATAGGCAGTGTATATAAACGCAGATTTTTTTTAACCAAGAAACAAAAATGCTGCTTTTGTACAATTCACTTTTCTTATCCTACTTATGTTATTGCGTTATGGTTTTGAGAAAGACTGCAGCAAACAAAATACTAAACGTTGCCAGGTTACAATGTACAATATTTAGTGTTAATTTATGCCATACTAGCCATACGATAGCAATATAGTTGATTTTCCATTCTACAGCGCAAGGAACGGGACAAGAAGGACACAGGCAGAGACACAACACAGCGGAACCAACTCGCCCAGCAACTTACCTTGTCAAATATAGTTGAAAAATTCAAAACGTTAACTTTAACACGAGTGGAAGATATCTGTAGTTTTAATTTATGTTCAGCACTAATTACAGAAAGTAACGTTGTCAATACTACGGTACTAAATATGTAACTTTTTGTCATGCAACGCAGAAGTCACAACACACCAAATTCCAAGCACTTGAAGATTGAGCGTCGTCGCACAAATTCATCGATGAAAACTCTAGGTTATCGCATTCCCCATATATTAAGCAGTTGCCTAAACAACAGCGTCGACATCTTCGACTGAGTCTGAAGCCGCCTAAGGACATTTTTTGAAACCCCACTGCAGCATATGTTTGAAGAAATCTGTTGCTCTCCCAATGATCTTTATAAGTTGCTTAGAACAAACAGGAGTGACTATTTTGAGCACATGTTGTTTGAGCTATACATTCTATAATTAGCTTAACGGGGTCCGCTGGGCCCCGGACCCCGTCAAGCCCATCTTGGAGCTTTTTGTCTGCAGCCCTCCAACACCGCTGACGTTGAAAATAAACATATTGATTGACGAGATTTCCTTTGCGTATGCTTGAAATGTGTTGCGGGCTGCTTAAATCTTCTTGTGTTTGCTTTTTGTACCCTTCTTTTGGCCTCTTTCATTTTTTTAGACACATACAAATAATTCCTATTTTTCCGTCTATATATGTACTCTGTGGTCTAACACAAACTTAAGTTACAGTGAAGCTCCACCCTCATATATGGCCGCCGCACAGAATTCTTCTGGGGCGAAAAGCCGTTGTTAAAACTCCTTGTTACCTAAACAAGAAGCTAATCACAAGAAAAATATTGTAAGGTCTAGAATTTTTTTACCTGACTTGTTTAATAAAGTTAAACATTAAAACGGTTATTTACTTTACAGTTGTGATTTCTATCAGACCGCCACAAAATAAACTGAATTTTGTTCCTTTTGTGATTCTTCCACGCGAGGTAAACATTCCAATACCTAACTATGTTCAACCTTCTACCACCAGAGGAACACGACCCACTAAGGAACAAACACTGCAGCCTATCTTTGCACGAACAAATCCATTCAAGTATAGCTTCTTCCCCCAAACCATCTCCGATTGGAACTTGCTCCCCGAATCCTTTTTTCAAAATAGTAATTTTAGCAACGCATTGGAAGAACATTTCCTTGTTTAAGTTGTCTGATTTTGTATTTTTTAATGGTGTTCTTTTTATCTTCCCTTTGTTATCGCCGAATGATGCTGTGTGTTGTTTTTCGTTTCTTTGTATGTGATTTTTGTGTTGTTTGCCACTCCTGCTTGGGCCACATAGGCCTGCAGTATTTTGAAATAAATAAATAAATAGATTGGCTAGCGGAGTAATTCAGGATGCCCCCGACCGTGGCGGCCAAAGTTACCAACTGCTATTTTTTAAGTTGTATCCTATTATAATTACTGAGTTATTTTCGGCATTATTAAAAAATTGTTCTCGTTTTTTGTGTCTGTACATCCGTAATGTTGTTGTTTTTTTTTAGATAACAGTTTTGTAACCAGTGACAGGATGTCTTGCATGGGCCACTGTTGGGTGAAGGCAACGAGGTCCCGTCAAGCTGCGCATTGCAAGTTTACCTCTCTTTCTCCACATTTTATGAAAATAAAGACATTCATTGATAAACAGTGGTTGTCTTTGGTACTTTTCTTGTGGAATTCGTCATGCAGACTTGAGTATACATTTTGTTGGCTCACGTCCTTTAAACTAGGAAAGCAGACTTACGTGCAAAAGGTACGGCCCTGGATACTCCTTGGAATTTTGCACTGCTGTTAGTGAACCGCGGCTCAGAGCTGCGAGAAATCAGCGACAAATGGCCCGCAGAGGTCCTTTGCTCCATGTATTCGGGTTAGCTTCGCACACAGAGGAGCATTTACATAGCTCGCGGTTTCACTGCTAAGGGTCTCTGTGCAGCAGGCCCGCGAAACTATGCGAGCGGTACAGTGGCACGTTGCGGTAATGCGGCGTTGTGGACTCTGATGGCCCGACATCTTTAACTTCTGGTCTATGCACCCCCCCTCCCCCCATACACACACACAACATGACGAGCCACTGTGCGCCGTTTTTTCGTGGTCGACAGTGCCTAAGCATTGCTGGGTTGTTATATTGTGAATTTTATTGTATTATACACTGTATTGTGCTATACTGTGAATTGTATTGAAAATTATATATTATATTATACTGTAAATTGTTATATTTGCGAACGTTGCCTTGTCCGGTGCATTGAGTTGATTAGGTGCGGCAGGAAAAAAACTGTATGCAGGTAACCGAAAATAAAGTTTTTACCATTTCTATTTTTATTGTTATTATTAATATTATTGCGCTAGAGGGACGAGAAAGACACAATTGAAAATTTACAAAATATTTTCGAACATCAGAACCTCTTCGGACTCTTCACGGATTGATGTTAATGCCCGTGCTAGCTGTTAAAGGCCCATTCCTTGGGCTGACGTCGTTCTAGTAGTGTAGCAGTAGTAGTAGTAGTAGTAGTAGTAGTAGTAGTAGTAGTAGTAGTAGTAGTAGTAGTCGGCGTAACTGAGGAGTGGTAACCGCGGAGGGTGGTTACCTAGGAAGGAAGGATTGCGCTGACGTCATTCATTGCGTCACTGAGACGCGGCATGGCAACGCACCACCCTGAGCGGTGCGAACCCTGTGACGTCACGCCGAACAACACAGTTCCTCTCCTTCGTAACTCCTCCCACTGTTGTGACGATCTCTTCTAACACAGGCATAGACCTCGTCTTTCAGTATCAGCCATTGGTCAAACACCTCGTCGACATCTCCTGCTACTTCTCAGATCACAAAGCTTCCTTCATGACTATCAGCGGCTTGTATACAGAAGTGCAACTTGAAGACTGAGTACGTCTTAAAATTAAGAATAGTGGCCTATAACTGAGCATATATGAATACCGCTCAGAAATTTTATACCTCAATATATCACGAAATGAAAATACATACCTCAAAAGCTGTCGCTGAATCTCGTGTTACGCAGCCCTAGCTGATTTTTTGGACAGATCAAAAATCACTATTTTAACATTTGACGACGGTCCGCGCGACTTGCCTGTGTTTCGTAATATATCAGTCTACCAAGGCTTCAGAAAACCCTTTCTACGAGGTTATAGTTGTGGTGCCTGTAAGCCTATCGGCATCGAAGCCTCTTCGATATATAGTGTTGTTTACCGCAAACTTCTGGTAGGGCACCGGTTTTAGTGCGACGTGGTGTATTCAGTCAACAGATAACGTCAGCAGAACGCTTAGAGCGCTGCCAAGTGCGTGCAGTAAAGGCCTTTCTTACGTTGGTGTTAAACGCAAGAAAACGCCGTCGTTTAAAGTTCCAGCCTACAAACCACTTACGCACTCATTCGTGAAGAGGAGATACAATCTGTCTCGAGATGTTATTTTTATTTTATTTATTTTATTTATTTATTTTTATTCAATACTGCCAGCCTCCATTTGGTGGCCAAGGCAGGAGCGGTACAAGGATACATCGTACATCGCGACAAAACAAAGCAAGTAAAAATGCGAATAAAGAAGCAAAAGCTAACACACAGGGTTTTATAGAAAGACAAAGAGCAAGGTTAAATGCACGCGGTTACCTAAAAATACAAAATAAAGCAAACAAAAGAGCATGAATGAATACACTGCGCTTAAAATGACGATATGACAGCAGATAAAAAAGATTTCTGATCTGTCAAACGGACCACGTCACACGAAAGCCCGTTCCATTCCAATATCGTTCTTGGAAAAAAAGAAAACTGATACGCTTTCGTTCGGCACCATGGCACCATGATTGTCAAATTGTGTTTATTGCGCGTTGGTCGTGAAGTGTTGTATGCCATATAGGTCTCAAAATTAATGTTTGTTACGTTATTAACAATCCCATGCAACATTTTTAGACTGTGCAACTTGCGACGAGCTTGAAGTGTCTGCAGTTCAGATTGCCTCAATAGATTAGTAACCGAAACGTGCCTTCCATATGCGTTGTAGATAAATCTAAGCGCCTTCCTTTGAACGCCTTCAATGTGCTGTACATCTACTTGGGTGTGCGGATCCCAAACCACATCTGCGTATTCCAGTAATGGCCGTACGAGTGCAGTGTAAGCTGCTAATTTAGTTTTAGATGTGCAGTGCCCTAGACGATTTCTTAACAGCCAAAGCCTGTTGGACGCCTTTGAGACTATATGCCCGATGTGCGAACTCCAACTCAAGTTACTATTGAATACAACCCCCAAGTATTTGTATTCGTTTACGGGAGAAACAGCTGCACCGTTTATTGTGTATGTGTAATTAAGAGCGCACTTTTTACGCGTAAATGTCATTTTTGAACACTTAGACGTGTTTAGTGACATTTGGCAGACTAGGCACCACCTTGAGACCTCTGAAAAGTAGTCATTCAGCACATGGTTATCCTCCGCATTTTGAATAGGCAGATATACAACGCAGTCGTCAGCAGCGAAAAAACGGCACCGTACAGGGGAGTCGAAGTTTAAGTCGTTTAAGTAAATAAGGAACAATATTGGACCGAGAACGGAGCCCTGGGGTACTCCTGAGAGAACTGGAGCTGGCATAGAATTGGAACCTGAGATCTGGACGTACTGGTGCCGTTCAGAGAGGTAGGAATCGAGCCATTGAACAAGACGCTGATTTTGTAATAGATGTTTGAGTTTTATTATTAGATTACGGTGCGAAACGCGATCAAAGGCCTTCGCAAAGTCGAGAAATATTGCATCTACTTGCCCACCCTGATCAATGCATGCCAAAAGTTCATTGGTTGTGTTAATTAGTTGTGTTACGGTGGACAGGCCACGCCGAAACCCATGCTGGTTACTAGAAAAGAAGTTACTGCTTTCTAGAAAAGAAATCAAGTGCTTGAAAATGAAATGCTCCATAACGCCGCCGCGGTGGCTCAGTGGCTATGGTGCTCGGCTGCTGTCCCGAAAGACGCGGGTTCGATCCCGGCCGCGGCGGCTGGAATTTCTTTGGAGGAGAAATTCTAGAGGCCCGTGTGCTGTGCGATGTCAGTGCACGTTAAAGAACCCCAGGTGGTCGAAATTTCCGGAGCCCTTCACTACGGCGTCTCTCATAGCCTCAGTCGCTTTGGGACGTTAAACCCCATAAAAACCAAACCAAACCAAATGCTCCATAACCTTACTCGAGGTACACAGGAGTGAAACTGGCCTGTAGTTGTTTACACAAAGTTTTTCACCCGAATTGTGGATAGGGATGACCTTTGCAGTCTTCCAGTCAGCCGGAACTTCTGAATTTAAAAGACTTTCATTGTAAATGATGACAAGATATTTCGCGCACCATTCTGCGTAGCGGGAGAGAAACGCATTTGGAATGCCATCGGGCCCAGGAGACTTCTTTTTGTCTAAACTGAGTAGAGCTGAAAAAACTCCTTCGACTGATATTTGCAGGTCTGGTAAGATAAGGCACGTGGATTGAAATTCAGGCTCCTGCCTACTGTCAGTAGAAAACACTGAAGAAAAGTAATTATTGAAAGCTGATGCAATGTCGTAAGGATCCTTACTTTCTCTGTTATTCAAACGAATTTTACTAACTGTATCCTTTTTCTTTGTTAAGTGTATCCAAAATTTGTGTGGGTCTGTGGTGAGAAAGTTATGCATTTTAACGTTAAAAAAAGTGTACTTAGACTGTTTAATTTTCATGCGCAACTCTGTGCGAAGTGACTGTAGGGAAATGTGCCCTGTTTTAAATCGCTTGGATCCTAGACGCTTGAGCTGGAGCAGTTCGCGAGTAATCCAGGGACTACTGCGATTCATTTTTCTAAGTTTAGTCGGCACGTATCTTGTGATACATTTCTGTACAATAAACTTGAAGTGCACCCATAGGTCATTAACTTTCCTGAGACCAGCCGCGTGTTTCAAAACGAATTCATCGTAGTCTTGTTCCAATAAATCTAAGATACTTTCGTCTAGGGCATTGTTGAAGTCAAGAAATGGTTTTCTTAACTCAGGGACAGGCGGTCGCATCATGTTACTTTTGAAGAGTACAGCTTTGTGATCAGAAATGCCTGGTATGATTTCAACGGAGAAGCCAAGTTTTTCAATAGTATCGGTAACAAACACAAGGTCTAGAAGGGAGCTTGAACCTGATGCAGTACGTGTCGGCCCCTGCACGACCTGCTTTAAATTAAATGCAAAGGCGATATCAAGCAAAAGATCAGAATGTTGACATGAAGCTACAGTACGCAGAAGTTCCCAGTTGATTTTTGGTAAATTAAAGTCACCACACATCATTACATAAGCATATTTTTTACCATGTTCTAACAAAAATTCGTGCACCTTTAATTTAGGCCTTCACACGAGCCCATTTTCCGTCTATCTAAAATGTCTAGCCATGTAAACACAACTAGATGCCGAGCTAGGAGATATAGAGTCGGGTATAATAACCCAAGTGTAAACAAATGTTGCGCACTTTATAAGCGCATTATAAGCGTTCGAAACCAGGTTTCTTCTTGAAATTATGACCATTTCTTTTCTTATCTGCATTTATCATAGAGACGCTCACACTTTCTGTCTTATTTGTTTGTTTGTTTATTGTGCTTAAGACAGTACAGAAGTAGTGCCAAGGGGCAGAGGCAAAAGGCGATAGCAATGAACGCCTGACTGGGCCAATGTCCTTACAAAACTTGCAGCACAAACAGCACACACATAGGAATGAAAATAAAGCAAACTTGCACATGAACAGAGGCAGTCTGTCGTTTACAGAAGAAATTTAAGAGAGCAGGATTGAAGCCAGAACTAAGTAGTTAAACTATACAATTGTGTAAACTAAGCACAAAATAAATTGACAGAATAAGTTGAATAATAAAATACAGAACCAATCAGTGGGCATAAACTCATGCAGTAGAAAATAAGATCACAGGACAACATTGAATTATGATATGCTATTCGCAAGCAGCATCATTGACCAAATACTGTAGGTATGCTTACGACTTATACAGAAAATAAATTTTCCCCTTTTTCCTGAACGAAATCAGGGAAGAACAACAATTAATGATTTCGATTAAAGGCGGGAAAAGATTCAAACAGTTAGGAATTTGCCACTTGAGCAGTTGCATACCATAATTCGTTCTAATGAAAGGTTTAACAAAGGAGTGGTGTCTGAACGTGTAATAAGGTAAATTCTTA
This sequence comes from Amblyomma mixtum, assembly GCF_055824585.1. Taxonomy (NCBI): domain Eukaryota; kingdom Metazoa; phylum Arthropoda; class Arachnida; order Ixodida; family Ixodidae; genus Amblyomma; species Amblyomma mixtum. The sequence continues at coordinate 105,564,561 of NC_143014.1, read as the reverse complement.
GTGTAAGTAGAAAAGAAAAGTTCGCTATTTGTTTTCACCTCTAGATAGATAGCTTCGGAAAGCCGCTGGTAGTACAAGGCTTCAAGTTTCAATATACCATCTTTAACAAAAAACTCAGACACGTGTTCATAAGACGATAGGCCATGAATAAATCTTAAACCTTTCTTTTGCATCAGATATAATTTATTAAGGTTAGATTTTGAAGTTACGCCCCAAACAAGTAGACAGTAAGTCAACCGGGAATGAATTAAGGCGAAATATAGCTGGCGTTTTAGGTTCTTTGGAAGGTAAGCTTGAATTCTGTTTAGCATCCCCAGCATTTGAGCAATCCTACTTTTTACTGAATTTACATGTTGGGACCAGTGAAGGTTTTCATGAAATTTGACCCCTAAGAATTTATGCTCGGGTACTCTTTCTAAAGTATGCAGGTTAAATTTCACTGCATACGCAAGATTGGTCCGCTTATTTTTAGGACCAAATAAAATCTATTTTGTTTTTTTCACATTTAAATTAAGTTGATTAGCCTGAAGCCACTGAGACAGATTCTCAAGCCATATATTTGCGGTTACGCAGAGAGATGTTAAATCATCAGAAGAAAAGAAAACATTTGTATCATCCGCATAGAGAATAATGTCTTGGGTGTTGGAAAGTGAGACTATGTCATTTACATATAAGAGAAAAATTACAGGACCAAGAATGGAGCCTTGCGGGACACCGAATTTTATCGCTCCGGTGCCTGAAACGATACTGTTTATTGTGACATATTGTTTACGATTTGTTAGGTAACTGCTGATAAATTTAAGCGGAAGGCCTCTTATGCCATAATGAGGTAATTTGGTATACAGAATGTCATGTTTTATGGAATCAAACGCTTTCTTAAAGTCTAAAAATATACCTATGGTGTACAGTTATTGCTCAATATTGTTGACAGTTTTAGCTCGGATTTTTAGCAGTGCTGACTCAGTGGATTTGCCTTTCTGGAATCCATATTGACAGTCAGATAGTAAGTTGTGTGTATTTAGATGATTAATCAATCTAGTGTTAATAGCTTTCTCTACTACCTTTGAGAACAATGGCAAAATTGATATAGGCCTATAATTACCTATATCGTTTAGAGCTCCTCCTTTGTGTATAACAGAGACTTTTGCTATTTTCATTTTTTCAGGAAAAACACCAGTCGCAAACACCAGATTTATCAGTCGACACAGCACATCGCATATCAAATCTACCACAGCCTTAATTGGCAACACACTGATCCCGTCGAAACCAAACGCAGAGCTATTCTTAATATCGTTGATTATGCTGACCATTTCCTCGGGAGTAACAGGTTTTAAAAACATGGTGTTCTGGATACTATGTTTAATATATGGGGTAGCTTGTAGAGAGGATGTTGAGTTCACGGCACCAAAATCTAGGAAACGTCGATTGAATTCATTTGCAAGGCTTATGCCACTGAATAACTGCTCACCTAACTCAATTTCATTAGACATACAGTTGGCGGGTTGTCTCAGCAAGCTCTTTATTGTGCGCCACGTTTGCTCACGCCACGTGCGCTCACGTCATCCCAGTTTTATCCTGATTTATCTAGCCTATATTGAGTTCCTCCGTTATGCGGTTCTTATCAGTGGGTTTAGTGCAGTGCAAATATACCGGGTGTTTCGGCGAACACTTTCAAAGAATTTCAAAATAGGTTTGTTTGGGTAAAAATATCGCTTTTGCGGCATAGTATTACCAGTTTTGGCGGACACCATAAAACCGGTGAGTTCTCTTAAGTAGTAAGCTGGTTAACTCATTTTTAATAATTAACTTTTTAACTAGTAGAGTTAGGCACCTAGTTGCGATTAGCGGTTTGTAGCTGGTCGTTAGTAGTATCCATATCAGTTTTTATAGTTTCGAAAACGCAATTACCCTTGGCGCTGTGGCTCGACGAAATTTGGCCTTTTCGACTAGTTACGTACACTGGAGCGGTTGCTTTGCCTGCATGCTTTCGAAAGCGCATGTATTTTCGCACCATGCAGCCAAGTTTTGTCGAACCACAGCAGCGAGGATAATCGCATTTTCAAAATTCGAATAACTGACACGGCCATTACTAACGACCGGCTACACAACTCTAATTGCAACTAGGCGCCTAACTGTAGTAGTTAAAAAGTTAATTATTAAAAATTAGTTAACCAGCTTACTACTTAAAACGATTCACCGGTTTTCTGGTGTCCGTCAAGACTGGTGATACTACGCCGCAAAAGCCGCACTTTGACCACCAAAAGCCTATTTTTGATAATTTTTGAAAGTTCTGGCTGAAACACGCCGTATATTTTTCTGGCTTCCCAGTGTTATCGATATGTATGAGTGTCCCGTATAGGATGGACACCATTTATATAGTTATGTAGGCACTGCAATTCGATGTCAGAACACACCACCGCGTTTGAACACTGGGTTTGCTTATACTAATTTGACAAACGTATTATCAACCATGGAAAAGCATCGCTACATAGACATATATGTTGTCAGTGCAGAGTCATTAGGGCCCAGAACGACGCAAGCACGATGTGAGGAATGATAAACTGCGAGAATGGTTGAGTGTACACGCAGGGCAGCGGCACAATACTATTTTCTTTTCTTTTAAGTGTCTGCTTGCAGGCTCAAACCTTGCATGCACGTTGTACCTAGAGTCTGGTTCGACAGAATAATATTCATAATATAGCCGAACCGGTGTTCCAGATGCAACATATGCGGGACACTCTTTCATATAAATCTTCTTAATTCAACTGAAACGTTCTTGCAGATATTTTGTTGATTTCTGGTAAGGCGGGACGTTAAAAAATCCCATTTAAGTTCCAGTTACTAGCGGGAATCTACGTTGAATCAGATTAAGAGTGCATATATCGGTATTGAATATTAAAGAGCAAGAGGGTCTGCAGTTTCTCTGTGAGCTTATAAAGTCACAATTTTTTCATTATTCTTTTCTTCCGAGCAGTCTTCCGTCGTGTACTTTGCCAGCCGCATTCGCAGCATTTATTCGTCAGTGCGAAGCTATTTCTGACCTTCAGCGTATATATTGTTCCCGTTCACCGGTGAAGACGGAAGTGTACGAGGGCAGCGTGCTCCTCAGTGTCAGCGCTCGCAGGTGTGTCGGTAAGGCCTATATACGGCATCTGTCCGTCACATATCCTAGAGTGTCAACCGTCGGACTCGCAGAGCTGCATCTTTCTTAGCAATCCAGAAAGAGTGTGGTCATGCTGCTCATCGTGAAGGCTTCCTTCTGTTGATTCCGGCGTAAACCTGTACATCCTCAGTGAAGGTAGTTTCAACGGTTCACACCTCATAGAAATATCGCTTGACTCCCTTGGTTGCCATTTGTCAGTAGTCGTCGCAGGCGACGAAGTGCTCATTGTTCGGCTGAGTCTCTCCTGCGAGCGGTAGATTGCAGTCGCGAATCATAGCCTGATTTATAGCGTCGTTCTGCAGCATGGTCTACCTTTTCCACTACTTCCTTGATTTCGCAACGGCACAGTCCAGGTGTCCACCCAGTGAGAGACTGCTACTGCGCCTGTTGTGTCCTTATAACTAGTAATAACCCAGACACAGATGCGCACTCTGTGGCGTGATTGCCATCGATTGGGAAACTTCATTGCTGGTTTCCTCTAGCAGCGCACAGCAGCCTTCGTCCTCCTTGTCTCCGATCGCCCGATGTGCCTGTTAGCTCTGCTTTTCCCGCTTTCACCCTCCTCCGAAGTGAACAAATGACAGATGTTAGGGTGGGCTTGTCTAAAAGGAAAGTAAAATAATAGAGCCCGACCCGCACCGCTTAGAGCACAACGGGCTTATGAACAAATGACAGTAACAACTGTGCCTCGTCACTGGTCCATGCGACTGCCAACTGCCAGCCCCAAGTCTTCCAAGCAGGCCTCCTGGATACCATTCGCCGCGACCAGCAGGTGAACGTGGCACTTTTCGCTTACGGCATGGCAACTATGCCATGCATTCCTGAGAAAGTCATTAATAAAACTATTGCCAATATCACATAATGAAGGTACGTGCTAAAGGACTCTCAGCTACTTATCCGTTCCTCGTGATGAAGAAATAACCACGACAGCTGTGCCGTACAGCCTTCATCCCACTCGTTCCTTTCACTTGAGGCCAAAAAGCACTGTAGGTCCACATAAATAGCAATGCAAATGGCACATTTATCTTGAGCATCCGCTCTCTGTCCAGCGCGGCACCCATGGCCCAAGATATCATGGATCACGTTCTTGTCAGCCAGCAGGAGGAACACGGGAGTCCCCGCAGACTACGACTCTTAAAGTTATCATAAAATGATATTTGCTGAGTCTTAGCAACGCGCACCAGCGATCGGTATTCCATCACTCGTCACTGCAGTGCAAATTTCTTTAAGTTAGCTTCATAACTGCGGAGATATCGATCAGTAAAAGGCATGCCCCCCCCCCCCCCCCCCCTCAACTCGCACATGCCGACGTGCCAAAAAGAAAAAAAAAACTAAAGAAAGCAGGTCGTGACTGCAACCCTCAGCGCCTAATCTAGCCCCATCCCGCCCACGCCACCTGAGCACGCCCAATGATGAGGCTCGCCCAGATTGTCTACTGACGTCATCGGGGTAGGGGCGGGTAATAACGCGTTAGGAGGTGTCTCCCTAGTCGCTTGCGAGCTACTGTGAGCAGCAATTTTTAAAAATTATTTGTAAATTATATGGTCCACGCAGAGCGCTTAAATTTTATTCCAATACTAACAAAGGCCGCCTCTACAGATTTTTTGCACTAGAATATCACCATAAAAATAATTTCCGAGTCCCGCCGCAAACAGAGATTGTTTCCCGGTTGAAAAACTCCTCATACAGATACCACTGTAACGTTCTTTCGAATTTGCCTTCTGTCATTTATTGACCATGCATGTGAGCATCGCTTTTGAACAGGTAAGCATCATGAAAGGTGTATACTGTGCTACTGTACAAAGGCAAGTCTAGAGACGCATGCATGCGAACATGTATTTCCTCCTCTTTTCCACACAGCGCACATACGCATGCACTCAGAACGCTTACGTCTGGCCAGCTCGTACTGCAGCACTGCCGTCTGCATCCTTGTAGAGCACGTACGGCGCATCTTAGGTATCAAAGCGGGCGCAACTGGTTCTTTTTTAGCGCCCCCGGGGTAAAAGAGTTGACCGGCACGTATTCGACAACCAAAGCTATGGGCGGTATTTAGGCAGGAGCTGTCGCAGACTGAATGCACAGGCGTGCGACACTCGCGGCCGCCAGAGGAGGAAACGATCGGGTGCGAGGTAAGGCGAGGACGAGTGATCGCCAGCGCAGTCCTTGCATCGCCCCTCTTGGTTGTTCCTTTCGCACCAGAGCGTGAATTACGAGCTTGCTCTCTGCATCAGCGCAGTCTGCTGTTCCCGGTCTGCAGTTGCTGGCCGCTTCAGAAGTTTTGTGCAGCACAGTGCGTGACAAAGGCAGTTCGCATAACGCGCAGAGCGGAATGCACGTAAAAACTGTACCGGCCGGTCCCCATGAGGAATCTTCGTTTGAGACCTCTGTATACGTGACAAACTGGTATACAAGGGGGTTACGTGCATTCTTCTTGCACTTGTTAAGGCCACTCGATGACTTCTAATCGTCAGGAAAAAAAAAACAAGAAAAGAGAAGCGTTTTCTGTTGTATTGCTTCCAAGAACACGTATATCTAGATCCTTTACAGCCCTCGGGTGGCTGCGTCCGCTTAGTCGTTACACAGTGGAGCGCCAGGCTTTTCAGAACAGATGCGATGCATACAACAAGCGGCAGGCGACACCCGACGTCGAGTAGTGTGCAGTCGGTGAGGGTGCGTCGCGGCGTTTAGAGGCCGCGGAATGGCTGTGCGCGACACAAAGTATTGCCGCGTTCAACCACTACCGGCGGATCCAGTTTGCGGAAAAGCGGCCAGCCGTGCACAGTCTGTATATACAGGCGTTCTTCGTGGATGGCAGTTTTCCCGCGGACAAGCTATAAGTGAGCATGTTGGCGCTGCTAACACTGCTATTCGCCGTGTCGCCAGAAGTCCTGCTTGCTGCGCAGTCGCTGTCTTTCACCAGGTCGGGGGCTCTTAAGCGTGCAGTGCGAAACTCTGGTGAGCGCGCCTTTCAGATCTTTTTGTTTAAAAAAAAAAATGATCCGGATGCCAAAAAAAAAAACAGGCTATAAAATTTTTAACTGTGAATTAACATTGCTGACGCATGATCCGCTTGCCCCACTTCGTCTAGGGGTCTTAACCGACCTTGAAGTTTAGAATATCATTCTTTTCTACCCCCTACCCTGGAGCGAAGAAATGACCCCAAATGACCCAAGGTCACATTTATGACGATATTAGCACGAAGGACTTTTTCCAAGATCAACGACGTTGCGGCCCCCTTCGACGAGGTATGTCGCAACCATAAACTTCCGCGTTCCCTCGTTCGCTGTTCAAAGGAAACGATGGACTTGGGTAGGACTTAGGGCTGCAAAATCTCTTTAGCTGTAGCGATACCTGTTGTGTAGATGTAATTGTAGCTGTACTATTGATGTTGACATTGCTATTGCTCTAGGACCAGTAGTTTCCTCTGTCACTTCTTCAGGCTAATTGTAGGAGAAAAGTTTCAGAGGGTTTTTTCTTCTACACCTCTTGTTTTTCTGAAATGAACATTGTACCTACGATGTGTTTGAGAGGTCGAAGTAAGGATCACTTCGGGATGCATACTCAAGGCTCTTTTCACCCTTCCATGAAGCCATTTACAAATGTCCTGTTCAATCGAGAGTGGCCAGTTAATCACAAATGGTTAGGACACCGAGTTGCAACAAGCCTTTACTTGCCAGGCGTCTCACCAAGAATGAAATTTGCGAGCACATTTATTTTTCTTGAAAAGTACCTTGCAGAACTCGAGCTCAATCAAGAAGCGGTCGCAGGTCGACATGAAAATGATATCAAATTCCGAACCTCAACCCAGCGCGGAGAGCTCTAGTCACAGCCAGTCTCAAAAACAATAGTGCTCAGAAGCTTTGACTCAATAATTCCTATGTGCCAGTAAAATTTGTTTTAGAGGGGTAGTATTGCGCATATTCTATTTCGAGGAGTGCCACCTGGAATGTAACCAGCAACCTCCTGACTCCTAACCAGTAACGCTACCCACTAAACCCCCTTTTTTTCTTTATTGCATGTGTAAGCTGCCGAAAAATGAAAGACTCGAACATACTCGTGCCTTAGATCATCAGACGGCATAATACTACCCCGACATACTCCCATATTTCACCACCATGACAAATATAAAAAGCGGTCGAGTGGGCTGACAAAGTCGTCGAGGGCTATGCACTCTCGACCACTTAACGCGACGTCTTACCAAGCTTTTTCCGGCGAATAAAATGTTTTACAGTCAATGGGAAGCACACACATACATCAAGGTATTGTAGCCAGTTTGGAGGTTCTTTCAGTGCAACATACATACTCCTCACCAAGCTCTTCGAACACACTTCTATGATCGTGGTGATTTGGCATGTCGGTCCATCATACAGCTCTTTCACATACTGAATAGCCCCATCAACTCAAAGAGAACACAAAGCACTACACAGTTTTCCTCAACATGCAAAAATGTAATACTGTACGGTGCAATTTCAATGTTTTTAAGCGTTTGTTGTAATATGTCCTAGAAGAACGTATCGTCACGGTACAGAATGAAACAATCATCAGTGCGTATTGCACCGGCGGAAGTTTACAGTCCATTTCACAAACATCTCCTTAGTGTATAGCCATGCCTTGACAGGCAGCGTCAATGTGCGCGATTTGCAAAGAAAGTTTCTGCAGCATTTGAATGCACATTCGCTTAACACGCTTTCAAATTAAACACTTGTGTCAAGAAACCCCAGATAAAGCTGTCGAAACAACGGCATAGGAACAAAGACTCAATAAGAACCTGAGTCATCTGTTTTCTGGAAAGGTGTATACAGGTGATCTAAAGAAAAGCGCACAGTTTGAAAATTTCAGGTGTCAGCAACTTCCTTAAGGAATCCCTAAGAGTCTCTTCAGAAGCCTCTCCAGTCAGTGTGAATAGGTAAGGCAAGATAAGAAAAGGCAAGACGTCTAATAAGCATAGCTGGTAAAAGAGAGCGATTAGCCCATTAAAAAAAAAAAAAACTTGATGCACGAACATATAAACAAGGCCAAATCCACCGGGCCCCAATGGAAGAAGCAAGTTGTCACGACGCGTGTGCTCCATTGAGAGCGCCACACGAAGGTTGTGAATGTTCTATGTATTACCCACACATTCTTCCTCGCACAACGCAAGACTTGTAGAACGTTGTAAAACTTTCCAAAACAGAGTTTTCGACCGATCCAAGCCTGTGTTTGTCGTTTCTTAGGCAAGATGTGTGAATTCCAGTCGGCCACACTGTTTTGAACCTGGTGCAGAACAACCCCTAGTAAATGACTGGTATAACACCATCTGCCGGGCTAGTTGGTTGCGATCAATATGTATCAGCAGCGCGAACACCACACAGGTAGAAGAAGGAGAAGATAGTACAGAGCGCTGAACTTCCAACTTCTATCTCAACAAAATTGAACCCGCACTTATATACACACACCAGGTAAAAGTCACCAGGGGGAGTAACCAAGGCGCGCGATCACTGCCCCTCGTGGGCTTTTACCCTGTGTGTGTATATAAGTGCGGGTTCAGTTTTGTTCAAATAAAAGTTGGAAGTTCAGCGCTCTGTACTATCTTTAAAGGAAACTTGGCTGTATCCTTCCGTTTCTAACTCTGAATTGTCTTCCATTTTTCCTAATTATGATATCTTCCGCCATGATCGCGAGAACAGGCGTGGCGGTGGCGTCTTAATTGCCACCCATCAAAGCTTACTCTGCTACCCCATAAACGTCACCTCGTGTTTGGAAATCGCATTCGTTGGCTCCAAAGCATTTAACCCGCCCGTTATCATCGGCTCCTGCTACAGGCCTCCTGACGCTGATGCCTCTTTTGTCGTGCACTTTCATGATGCGCTCCAGTCCGTAACCACCTCATATCCGCGCACACCTTTGCTTATATTTGGCGACTTCAATTTCCCTCTCATAGCGTGGAATGACCTTGCAACAACATTAAACAAGCATACTATCGAGAGCGTTTTTTTGAACTCGTGCCGCACATTTGATCTGTCTCAGCTCGTCACCAACCCGACTAGGCAGGATAATCATTCTTCTAGCATTCTTGATCTCGTGCTCGCTACTCATCCTGAGAGCATTTCACCGCTTACGCACCTAGCAGGCTTGAGTGATCACTCGGTAATCTACGGCACCTATCACAGTCCTTTATTACGCCCTGAAAAATTAACGAAAACATTGACGCTCTACGACAAAGGTGACTATGATGCCATGAATAACGACCTCACGGAATTCTGTAGCTCTCTCCTCTCGAACTTTTCAAATCGCTCTGTCGAAACTAACTGGTCTCTGTTCACTGATAAAATGCGCGAGCTCATCCACACCTACATCCCTACTAAACCAGTCACCACACGGTCATCATCGCCATGGTTCAACGGAAAGTTAAAAAGGCTGCTTAACAAAAAGAAAAGGCTCTTTCGTTCTGCAAATCATTCCAATGACGCCCGCGCATGGGAAAGCTATCATACTGCCGAAAAGAACTTTCTTTCTCACGCAGCACAAGCCAAAAAAACCTTCTTCTCATCCACATTACCTGATATGCTTCACAACAACCCCAGGCAATTTTGGAAAGCTATAAACCCAAAAGCAACCCCGCCAATATCGCTTTGCGACGAACACGGTTCACCAATTCCACATACTGACACGGCTGAAGCATTAAATTATACCTTTTCATCCAATTTTACCCACGATCCTGTAGGCGACATGCCTGACTATCCTTATTTTGATTACCCCCCTATGCCTGACATACGTTTCGACCCTAACGGAATAATCGCGTTGATTGATTCTATGAAACTAACCTCATCTGCTGGTATAGATGAAATTAACACAAAAGTTCTCAAGAATACTAAAAACGTTGTAGCTGTTCTTCTTTGTCGTATCTTCCAGCAATCACTCGAGTCCGGTATTGTACCCCACGACTGGAAAGTGGGAAAAATCATCCCAGTACACAAAAAAGGCCCCCCATCGTCTAGTAAGAACTACCGTCCCATCTCCCTCACTAGCGTTCCCTCTAAATTAATGGAGCACGTAATTTACTCACACATCATGACCTTCTTGCAGTCTGTCACCTTTTTTGACCCTTCTCAACACGGATTCCTGAAAAACCTATCCTGCTCTACCCAACTGGCCCTCTTTACTCATGACATCAGTTCTAGTATGGACACGAACACACCCGTCGACGCTCTTTTCTTAGACTTTGAAAAAGCTTTCGACAAAGTCTCCCATGAACGCCTCTTATTTAAACTTTCGCGCCTAAACCTCCACCCACTAGTATACGATTGGCTCCGGAATTTTTTGACTAACCGTCAGCAGTTTGTATGGGCTAACAATCATGCATCTTCCATCTCCCCTGTTACCTCCGGCGTACCTCAAGGCACGGTTTTAGGACCTCTACTATTTTTAATTTACATCAACGACCTCCCGAGTAATCTATCTTCCACCGTTCGTTTGTTCGCCGACGACTGCGTCATCTACCGGAGCATCACTTGTAACAGAGACACTTACCATCTGCAGTACGACATAGGACTTGTGGAAGAGTGGTGCGCAAACTGGCTGATGTCTTTAAACGTTAATAAAACAACGCTAGTATCATTTCATCGCCGTCAATCGTATCCTACTCCCAATTACACCCTTCGCGGTTCCATGATAACACACGCATCTTCATATAAATATTTAGGTATTAGCTTTACACAGGATTTCTCTTGGACCACCCACATAATGAACATAACCAACGAAGCTAACCGTGTTCTTGGTTATCTAAAGCGTAACTTGCGTTTGGCACCTGCTTCCGTAAAACTGTCCGCCTATTTAACTCTTGTCCGTCCTAAACTTGAATATTCATGCTCAATCTGGGACCCCCAACAAATTAACCTAGCCAAAACCCTTGAGTGCGTCCAGAGCCGCGCGATAAGATTCGTATATTCTGATTACTCATATCATACGAGCGTAACAGCATTGAAAACAAAAGCTAACCTCCCCAGCCTTGAATCCCGTCGAAAAATAGCCAGACTTTGCCTTTTCCACAAGTTTTATCATTCGCATTTCAGCCAATCTGTTATCACCCCTGCATACCGCCTTTCACTTCGCATCAGTCATCCGAAAGCTGTTCATACACCTCGAGCATCTACTTCTGCGCACCTAAAATCATTCTTCGCCCAGACCGCAAGAAACTGGAATGACCTCCCCGCTGAAGCTTTCATCCATCCTGGCCTGGAATACTTCAAATCATTCATCACTGATTTTTTTCTTCAATGATATGTATGCCCACCCCTCATGTAATGCCCCTAGTGGGCCTTTGAGGTACTAATAAATAATAAATAATAAAGAAAGAACAGTGCGAAGAAACACGGACATACGAAGAAACGACACACACACGAGCGCTGACTCAAAACTTTCTTTAAATGCATTACCAACTAGCCCGTAACCTTGCTCTTCAGTACTATCTTCTACTTCTTCTTCCTGTTTTGTGTTCGCGCTGCTGATACATATAATGACTGATATCGCTGTCCCAGCTTATGCCACCAAAATGACTTGGCCTCATACCCCAGTGATCTAACCAAAATCCTTTGGATTCACCTAAATTCAGAGCCACACATGGCCCCTCGGAAAGTTAGCCACTCAAATGTTAAGCCTCAAGTAAACTTTTTTTGTCAGAACAAAAAAGGGCGACGTCACCAACATAGGCTGAAATCTTAATTTCGCACTGAGTAAAAGAGAAACCACGAATAACGACGCTGTTAATAATACTACTGAGGAAAAGATGCTGTATATATAGGGCGAGCGACGAAGGAGGTAACGGACATCCTTGGTGAACAGATGATTTCGATGGTATAGGTTTTCTTAGCTCTTGGTTAAAAGGAAAACTCCAACATCTGAATGCTCGAAGACCGCGAACAAGAAATTGTGCCGAGTGTCATCAAATGCCTTCTCAAGGCCGGTCTGAATAAGAGCTACCTAGCCTGCCTCATCTGATGCTGTCTCTATATCGCACGTGTAGTATGAATATAGGTTTGGATACTGCGACCTCTGATACGACAGGCCTTATGCGATCCTATTAAGCTCATGGGCACTAGCTGCAGACAGCTACGAAGAACCTTCGTAAACAGTTTGTGATCTACATTACAGAAGGAAATAGGACAATATTACTCAAGAGTATCCAACCAACTAGTATCTGACCTTTATATATATATATATATATATATATATATATATATATATATATATATATATATATATATATATATATATATATATATATATATATATATATATATATATATATATATATATACATGGGCGTCCGGAGGGGGGGGGGGCAAGGGGGGGCGGCTGCACCCCCCTGGAAAATCACTCACTCGAACCGTGAGTGATGGCCGCACGCCAGGGGTGGTGGTGCGCTCAGCCAAAAGGGTAAAAGCAGCCCCGCTTCGACGCTTGGTCACATCTGCGAAATGCCGCGTCCGGGCGCGCGTCGTTCCGCCGTTTTCAAACCACGCCACCGCCAGCTCTGCTGAAGGACGACCTGTTGCAGACATGCAGCGGCACCGGCGAGCATGTGCTTCGAGCCGTCTTGAGATGGGTGTCTGTTTCTTTGATCTCTAGAGAGATAGCGACACGGAGGCAGACAGTGCACAGGGCACAGGTCGATACGTTCGTACGCCGGCCACCGATGAATTCTTGAGGGGGGAAGGACAAATCAGCCGTGTCCACCCCCGCTTTGTCGGGCTGCTCAGGGGCAAGCGGGCGACGAGTTGGCGCCGCCGCCGCGCGCTGTCTCCTCCGATCCACGGGAGAGCTCGGTGCGGTAGAAGCGCCGCTTTCAGAACCTTCGGCAAAGGGGATTAGCTGCTTTTGTTCACGGCGACGCAGTCTCCAGAGGCGCCCCCACACCAGCGTTCCTTGCGTCTTCTCCGAAAACCAGCGCCTTTGGTCAACGCAGCCCGATGGCGCCTGCCTGGCTCGCCTGTCACCTCTGGCTGGGCCTCAAATCACAACAGCGCCCATGTACTGTGCGTGTCAGTGCATGGTAAAGAGACCCAGGTGGTCGACATTATCCGAAACTCTGTACTACTCCGTCCCTCATAGCCTGAGTCGTTTTGGGGCTCTGAACCCCATAAAAGCACAAAAACAAATTTTCCGGCCGAATTAGTTGCGGGTGTCCCTTCCCCTCGGAAGTCGCGCGGCGTTCCTTACACCCCAAAAGTGCGCATTCGTGGATATTGTGGCAAGTAAGCCCTTGCACGTGTGCGCGCCTCTGTGTTTGTGCTTCGGTGTTTTTAGTGGCGGGTTGTCAACGAAGGTGAGAACAACCAAGACAGCGGACGAGAAAACGACGAGCGGCGAGCAGTGTGTGTGCGGTTGCTCGACTGTGCGGATGCGCGAGCAAGATGGAGCGAGGTGTATGAAGCTGCGAGCGTGCATTTATCTTGTAAATAAGTTTTCGTTGTATATATAGTCATCTTTTGTTTTCAACGTACTCGTTCAACCATTTTTCCAATCAATATATATGATGACTGTGCACTGAGAGCGTGTAATGAAGCACAGAAATGAATTTATCACCCGTGTAACTACGCAATTCGCCCAGAAAAATCCGAGGCGCCTACAGTTGCTGTTCAAGGAAGACTGACTGAGTGACTGTAGTTGCGTGTTTGTGAACATATTGCGCTGTGTGCTGGTCATCAATTCGGGTGAGTCGAGAACCCGTATGCAGTAAGACTGAGCACTTCGAGTATTGATAGTATCTTTTTGCATTTTTATTAATTTTAATTGTTTCTTTGTTGATAAACTCCAATGTATCTCTACAATCCGCGCTTTAATTTGCTGCTTGTAATTTTCTTTCATGTGTGTATTTTACTTATTTTTTATTTATATATAAATAAATAAATTTACTCCGCAAATAGTGCCTTTTCGCTACGAATATACCCCCCCCCCCCCTCCGGCGCCAACAACCAATGGGCCCCCCCCTGCAAAAAATTCTGCGGACGCCCTTGTATATATATAAGCAGATAAAGGAAGGGGGATGAGGGGCTCGCTATACATATGAGAGAAGCCAACAGCCACAGACACTAAGGGACACAAGGGATTTTTTTTTATTTTGTTGTGTAGATCAATAAAGAATATTATCGAATATGTTATGGATTAAATGATAATCGATTACAAAACCAGAAGAAAAAACAACCACATGCCGCCGGTGGGAACCGAACCCACGACCTCCGAGTTACGCGTCCGATGCTCTACCAACCGAGCTACGGCGACGGCTGTCAGATCTTCTGCTTTCGGGGGTATTTATGTTTACGAGTAACCTAACCTTGAGAGTGTTCATCAGCGCCACCCACGTTCATAAGCGGCGGACGTAGTACGTCCTGAGTTACCGCTGGTGTGACGTGGAACGTCATCGAACAGCGAGGGTGGAAGCTGTGTGAGAACCCTATGCTTCCTATGGTATCAAGGCTGCCAGGACCGAGGCCTTCAGATAAGGGAAGGGGGATGAAAGACTCGTTATACATATGAGAGAAGCCAAGGGCCACAGAAACCAAGGAACACAGGGGATTTTTTTTCGAAGATCGTGGGTTCGGTTCCCGCCGGCGGCATGTGGTTGTTTTTTCTTGTGCTTTTCAAATCAATGATCATTTAATCCATAACATATTCGATAATATTCTTCATTGATCAACACCACCAAATAAGAAAAAATCCCCCGTGTTCCTTGGTTTCTGCAGCTGTTCGCTTCTCTCGTGTGTGTGTGTGTTTGACGTGAAAAAAAATATCTCGTGTATCTCGTATCTCCTCACGGATATCAAGACAAGAAAGCATAAAAGTCTTTTTATGATAACGTCAAGAATTTCACGCGGGTTGCTCTTTTCCACAGCTTTGCCTTTACTCAGCAGTTTATTTAATAAATTTGGAACAGCGAAGCGTAACATCGAACGTCCGAATTCTGTGGGGCAGAAGGGAATGCACCAAAATCATCGATTGCGAAATGCATAGGTTAGAATGGTTGCTTTCAGGCAGGATAGTTCTAGAAGCTTATCTCGGTGGTAACGGGTCATTTTTCTGCCTCATTATCAAGTTATATTCGCATAGGTCAAGAACGTTGTGGTGTGAAAGCGAACAAACAATCCTCTGGCTGCGCATGGTAATCCACATTTGCTATGTGTCGAACAGCTTTCTTTTGGAGCATGAATATTAAGCTGCTGAAGCATGAGCAAGCAACTGCTATCTTATTCCCAATTTTGGCCTCTTCGACTCCTAAAAGCTTCGAATAATATTCAAAAACAGCATCAAGGGTACTTGGTGCATAGCTGTACGTGCAATCAACATACTGAATTTCAACTATTTCCTTCGCAGCAGCAGTGTTCTTTTCACCACTCGGCGCATGGCGACATGGTTGCTCCTCTAGAAACCTACGGGATCAAAATCTTATCAAGCCCCTTATATATTTTGGTTGCAAAGAGTTGAAGCTGTGCTTTTACGTTATTGATTTCTTCTACGTAGGCACCTAATCAATCCTCTGTAGCTCATGTAGCTCAGTTAAAGTACGCTCGAGGTCGTGAAGGTGATGTGTCGTCAGGAACGCAAATGCAGCTGAGGCTTTAATAGCCATGATTTACAGCGGCAGCTGTTAAGCGCCCGTTCCTTGGTTTCGCGTCGTAGTCGTTGTATGCGTAACTGGTCGCTGCCTTGTCATCGTAACAACTCGGAGAGTTACCGCGGGGGGAAGAGGGTGTGATGAGAGCGGAGGAATTTGTAACCGGTGGATGATTACCCCCAGCACCATCCGCAGGTGGTTTCCGTGGAAAGAGGAGGGTATGACGAGAGCGGATTAATGCGTAACCGGTGAGTGATTGCCACCGCAAACATCCGGAGGGTGATCACCAAGGAAGGAGTACGGCGTGACGAGAGCGCAGGAATGAGCAACCAGTGTGTGGTTACACTGGAGCTACCACCAGGGTGTACGCTAGAAGGAAGAGGAGGGTTACTCTGGAAGGAGGATGGTATGGCGAGTGTGTAGGAAGGTGTAATCGGAGGGTGGTATCCTCGGGAACTGTACGTCCGGATGATGCTTAGCGCGGAAGGAGGAGGGTTTGGCGAGTACATAGAAAAACATACCAGAGGGTGGTATTTTGCCATATGTAGATGTAGGTTAGTAGATTTATGATGCTTAACGTCCTAAAGCGACTCAGGCCATGAAGGACGCCGTGGTGAAGAGCTCCTGATAATTCTACCACCTGGGGTTCTTTAACGTGCACTGACATCACACAGCACACGAGCCTATAGCATTCTGCCTCCATCGAAGCGCTACCGGTGCGGACGGGATCGAACGCGCGCCGTTCGGGTCAGCAGCCGAGTACCACAGCCAATGCGCCGGCCATAAGCAGATATGAATACAAACTTTGTCCTCTCGCATCGTATAAGCTACAAAGGCGACATTACATGCATGTCGTATACCACCCCAGGTACTGCTTGAAATTTTACACAGCTGACTGTTGATAACAGTTAATCAAAGCTGGGAATTCTGCGAGAAATCCGCAAAAATGGCGCGTTGAGTTCCTTTGCTCCTGGGCAGACTTGTCGGGCGGAGGATACTCGACTTAGTGCATGGTTTCATTGTCCAGCGATGCTTTTAGGAAGGCCCGCAGAACTGAGCCAGTGGTGCAGTGTCACGCCGCGCTGTTACGTTAATCTGGATGCTGAAGCCGCGGTATATTTAACGGCTTTAACTGCGTGCGCGTGCACGCGCACGCACGCACTTAGTGGCACGCTATTGTTCGCTGTTTTAGTACGAAAGCACTACTTAACGGGATCAAACCGAACTAAGAACCTTGTGTGAAGCCTCGGAGTAACTCGGGTAAGCTCGGGTTAGTGCGGAGGAGCGTCGCGCAAGCTGCAGCCAATGAGAGGACGCTCGGGTAAGTTCGGAGGAGCGTCGCGCCAGCTGTAGCCAATGAGAGGATGGCGTTGTTCCAGCTGTCGCTGAGTGGAGAGAGGGTGTGAAGATGAAGAGCGAGAATCCGGGTTGCGTGCACATGCTTATGCCAGGAAGACGAGACGAAGAAAGAACACATGGTTTTGCACGTCTACTGTGTTGAAATACGTTAAAACTACCATTTTTCGCGGCGGATTGCACCTAACTCATATTAAAGTTAAAGGGCCACGGACCACCCCAGCTCAGCAGACACTCTCTACCTCTCTTTCAGCGAGCCTCCTCTCCTTCCACTCCCTCCTCGAAATTTTTCTCTCCCGCTCCTCGTCGAGTAGGCTCGGCAAGGCAAAATCACCCCTTCCTTCTCCGGTGTAAGCCGGAGGCGTGGTGTCTGTGGAGTGCGTCACAGGGCGACGTCATGGCCCCGCCTTCAATAGAATTCTTTTCTTGGTTTTTGCATTTTCTCCGCACACTGAACGATCGAGAGGCGCGATCGGCTCGACCACCTAGACTTGTTAGCGAGCGCATCCTTTCATACATCTGTTTGTCATTCCCAGTTAACGAGCCACCTTTTCATTTTCTTTTAGGCCTCCCCACCGTTTCACGAGCGGAGGGGCGGAAGTCGGTTGTGTTCGAAACACACGGCGAAGCGCGGACCCGGCAACCGCCCGTTTGCTTTTCTCCGTGCGTGTTTGTGTTCTGTGTGTTTGTGTCTTTTCTCCGCTCCAAAGCATATGTCATTCATTGGAGTCAAGGCGTACGCAAGATGCACGAAAGATAAGCGGTATGTGTGCGGAGCGGTAAAATGGGCGAGCGAGGGAAAGGCTCTGCTGCACTACTAATTAAAACCTTGTTTTGGGGGGCTCGCATAGAAGAAAAGAAACTGAGAAGGGAGCGCGCACGCAGAGCGTCTCGTGACGGGATCACGGCGGGGGGGGGGGGGGGAGGGGGAGGGGGGGGGGCGAGCCAACTCCCTCAGTTTTACTGTTTTTTTACTTTTTATGGCTAGGGTTCAAGGCTGTCGCCGCACGCTCCCTCCGCAGTTTTTTTTTTTTGTTCCTTCATGCGGGTTTGTAGGCATGAGCCAGAACAGAAGGCGCTGCGGAAAGCGTTGTGCAGACGACGCGACGCCAAGGCTACGCCCAACCTTCTCCCGTCAGTCAGAACGATGCACCAATGGAGTGCCTTTAGCGAAAGTAGCCCCCCCTGACGTCAGCGGGGTGCAGAGTAGTGGGCCGGGCCCGTTTTTGAAGGAAGGAAAGAACGAACGGGCTTTGATTTGAATTTTCGCAGCTTTTCGGGGCGCGCATGGCTCTAGTATTTTGCAGAGGTTATCTTCGATGCCTCATCTATGCAGTGGGCTTGTTTTTCAAAAATGTCCGGACCCTGGTCAGTGGCCCTTTAAGAGAAAATGACTGAGTTGATAATTTAAACAAAATTTCGGATGTTTAAAACCGCCTTCACCTCTCACAATATTATCCTGATGCCCAAGGGGCGAATCGACTTCAGGCGAATGCGTTTTGTGCTCTTTTTTATTTTTTTTGTCAGAAGGCGAAGGTATACGAGACCTGTCACTGAACCTGCCGCTGAACTTTTTTTGCCTTTATTTGGCAACGAGAAATCAAGACTAGGCAGCCTGCTGTTATATACTGTACTTTAGTCTTTTTAAATATATCGCACCAAATGCTGATTAATATCACGAAAGGGACATGATACAAAAGGCAGCCACATGGCGTAGCAGAAATAGGCCATGCATGTCAATGATTAAGAAGGTTTTTAATATCTGATGCGATCACAAACAATAGGGTGCAGAAAATGCACGTCCAGGTGGTTTATTCTTGGAACCACCTCTTTGCTTTCATTCTCCATTCTGCAACTCATGCAGCTCATGAACAGCTTTGAGACTTGATTTTTGTGATTGTAGACTCATATTTGTTGTAACTCTATCGTAACAGTGCAAATTTTTACGTGCTGGTTATAGCATGCAAAAATTGGCTCTGTTATGATAGAGGTGTTTGCATCTGTTTGTATCCCATTGTCACAAGGTTTGGTATTTCTGCGTTGTTTAT
Organism: Amblyomma mixtum; assembly: GCF_055824585.1. Taxonomy (NCBI): domain Eukaryota; kingdom Metazoa; phylum Arthropoda; class Arachnida; order Ixodida; family Ixodidae; genus Amblyomma; species Amblyomma mixtum. The sequence goes on along the minus strand of NC_143014.1, from coordinate 105,545,405 downwards.
TTTAAATTTGGGCCATTCATTAGACATAATGGCTATTGGTCGAAACATCTGTGGGTACATATTTTTTCAAAATGAAAAATGCGAAATAATAAACACAAAACGCATGATAGCTGGAAATATGATTTTGTCAAGAAGTGTCTTTTTGGCAGCCATGTTTTTAGACAGGTGTTGCCTTCTGAACAAGTGGTCCAAAGAAATTTTTTTTTGAACTTGACCTCACTTTTTCCTTATCTAAATTCTGCAACCACTTCTAAAGAATATAATATTGTCACGACCAGAGGAGCCGTGAAGGTAGACGTCGGGAAGAACCCAAGACCGGGAGCCTTCTTTTAATTATGGAGCCAGCTTCCACGACACAGAACAGAACAGCGCGCCACGAGAGCCCACCGCCGCTTCGTCGTCGTCTTCAACTCAGCGCGGAGGCCGCGCGGCGCGTTAGGCGCGTGGCATTATTCCCCCCCGCGAAAACAAACATCGTCTCGATGTGGAATGAGGTATGTACAGTGAGGGGAGGAGGAACAAAAAAAAAAGACTGGGGGTGAGGTGAACTATACAGTGCGCGCTAGATGACATGCAGGGAGAGTCAAGTTCACACGTGAGGTAAGGGGAAAAGGTACGAAACAGCGTGAACACAGCGCTCAGTCACGCGAAAAGTACGGCTTTAAGCGCACTACATGCACGATTTCAGGCCGTTGACGCTGAGGGCCGGCGACCACAGTTCCATGGGGGACAACTTCGTAGTTGACGCTGTTCAGGCGGCCCAGGACTCTGTACGGGCCAAAATACCTATTTAAAAGCTTTTCGCACAATACCTTGCGGCGCACTGGTGTCCACACCCACACGTGGTCGCCCGGCTCGTAGTGCACGTCCCTGTGCCGAAAGTTATAGTGTCGGGCATCGGCGGATTGCTGGTCCTTGATGTGCAAGCGGGCCAGCTGACGGGCCTGCTCTGCTTGCTCCACGAAGTGGCCAGCTTCAGGGGGAAGCTCTGCGTCGCCGTACGGCAGCATGGCGTCTAGCATCATGCGGGCCTCTCTGCCATACACGAGACGGAACGGGGTGAACTGGGTGGTTTCCTGCGTCGCGGTATTATATGCGAAGGTGACGTACGGCAAGACCTCATCCCAGGTTTTGTGTTCAACGTCGACGTACATCGAGATCATGTCCGCCAATGTTTTGTTGAGCCGTTCCGTTAGACCATTGGTTTGGGGATGATACGCTGTTGTTGGTCGATGAGCAGTATGGCTAAGCGCTAAGATGTCACGTAGGAGTCGGGCTGTAAACGCCTTGCCTCGGTCAGTAATGATGGCCGATGGGGCGCCGTGTCTAAGCACGATGTCGTGCATAAAGAAGTGGGCAACTTCGGCGGCAGTACTTCGCGCAAGGGCCTTCGTTTCAGCGTAGCGGGTCAAGTAGTCTGTGGCGACTCCGATCCACTTGTGGCCGGAAGACGAGAGAGGAAATGGCCCCAGAAGGTCCATGCCGACTTTGTCGAATGGTATTTGTGGCGGCTCGATGCACTGAAGCAGTCCAGGAGGCTTGAGCGCGGGTTTTTTTCGCCGCTGGCATTGCCGGCATGTCCGGACATAATGCTTGACACTTGAAGTTAGGTTGGGCCAGTAATAGTTCTGCCGGATTCGGGATAAGGTGCGGGTAACTCCAAGGTGGCCGGAAGTCGGTTCATCATGGCAGGCAAGGAGGACTTCATCCCGCAGATCAGACGGTATGACGAGCAGGTAAGTTGTCGGACTTGAAGTAGAGTTCTTTTTATAAAGCACCCCTCTCCGCAGGCAGAACGACGATAGTCCACGAGCTAGGTTTCGTGGTATTTCAGGGCACCCACCTTCGAGATGTTCGATGAGCAGACGGAGCTCGGCGTCGGCACGCTGTCTGGAAACGAGCTCAGATGTGCTGACCGCTCCAAGGAAGCTATCATCGTCGGTGGTGTCTTGCGGAGGAGGTTCGACGGGAGCGCGTGACAAAGTATCAGCGTCGGTGTGTTTCCGGCCTGACTTGTAGGTGACGGTGAAATCGAATTCCTGCAGGCGTAATGCCCAACGTGCTAGGCGGCCGCAAGGGTCCTTTAAATTTTTCAGCCAGCACAGCGAGTGGTGGTCAGTGACGATACGAAACGGTCTGCCATAGAGGTATGGGCGGAACTTGGCGGCGGCCCAGACTACCGCTAAACATTCTTTTTCCGTGGTAGAGTAGTTCAACTCAGCACGCGACAGTGCGCGGCTGGCGTAGGCAATTACTTTGTCGACACCGTTTTGCCGCTGAACTAGAACGGCGCCAAGACCGACGTTGCTCGCATCCGTGTGCACCTCCGTATCGGCATCTTCGTCGAAATGTGCCAGGATGGGCGGTGATTGGAGTAGGCGTCGTAACTCGTCGAAGGCAGTCTGTTGTTCGTTGCCCCAGGAAAATGACGTGTCATCACGGGTTAGGAGCGTCAGAGGGCTGGCGAGCTGGGCGAAGTTTCTAATGAAGAGGCGATAATAGGAGCACAGGCCCAGAAAACGTCGGACTGCTTTTTTGTGGGAGGGGACCGGAAAGGCAGCAACGGCAGCAAGCTTCTCTGGGTCAGCGCGGATTCCGTCAGCACTAATGACGTGCCCGAGGAACTTCAATTCGGTGAACACAAAGTGGCATTTTTCTGGTTTGAGGGAGAGGTTGGCGGATCGAACGGCTTTGAGGACAGTCCTGAGGCGGTGCAGATGTTCCGTGAACGTTGCGGAAAAAATGATGACATCGTCAAGATAAACAAGACAGGTCTGCCACTTCAAACCGGTGAGAACGGTGTCCATCATTCTTTGGAACATGGCAGGAGCACAGCAGAGCCCGAATGGGAGGACGCGAAAATCATACAGCCCGTCTGGTGTAATGAAGGCGGTTTTCTCACGGTCCCTCTCATCAACTTCTATCTGCCAATAACCACTTCTGAGGTCGACCGAAGAGAAGTACTTGGCTTGACGAAGTCGGTCGAGGGAGTCGTCGATACGCGGGAGCGGGTACACGTCTTTCTTGGTCACACTGTTCAGCTTCCTGTAGTCGACGCAGAACCGTAGTGTCCCGTCTTTCTTTTTCACGAGGACGGCAGGAGACGACCACGGACTGCTTGACGGTTGGATGACGCCGTCTGTGAGCATCTCTTCGACCCGTGTTTGAATAGCATCTCGCTCACGAGGGGACACACGATAGGGCTGCTGATGGATGGGTCGGGCTCCTTCATGCGTGATAATGCGGTGTTTAACTATCGACGTTTGGCGCACTTTGGACGACGACGTGAAACACGCACCAAACTCCCGCAAGAGGTCCTGGAGTAGCCTCTTTTCAGTGGGTGGAAGGCCAGGATTTATGTCTACGCTGGTGACCGCTTCGGCGTCAGCTCCAGGTGTGTCCTCCGCACAAGCAAAGCATTCGGCCACTTCCTGAACATGGTCGACGTAAGAGATGGCTGTGCCATGGAACAGATGTCGATGTTCATTGCAGAAGTTGGTGACAAGGACCTCTGTACAACCGTCATGAAAGGATCCAAGGCCCCGTGCCACCGCAACCCCCTTAGTGAGTACGAGGGAGACATTAGGCTCGACAACCCGGAGTCCCCTATGTGGCTCGTCGCAGGTAACTGTCGTGAGAATGCTGGCACGTGGTGGCACCGTAACGTTATCGTCGGCGACTCGCAGGGCGGACCGAGAACCCTGGTGCGCAGGTTCTTCTGTGGCCATTGCGGTAGAAAACGTCACCAAGCGGTTCGGGAGGTCTATGATCGCACCGTGCTCCCGAAGAAAGTCGATGCCAAGGATGACATCGCGAGAACATTCGCGGAGAACGAGAAAAGTGGCAACGAATGTGCAGCCTCGAACCGTAACCCGGGCCGCACACATGCCGAGTGGTGCGACAAGATGTCCGCCTGCCGTGCGTATGTCGGGACCGTCCCAGGGTGTCGTCACTTTTTTCAGGGCCGTCGCAAGCCGTCCGCTAAGGATAGAGTAATCTGCGCCCGTATCAACCAACGCGCTGACCTCCTTTGTGTCGATGAGAACAGGGATATCCAAGGAGACCCTGCCTTCAGCACGGCCCGTCGATGGCTGTTGTGGAGGATTCAGTCGGTGCGGCGGCGGAACCTGGTCGGCGACTGGGGTTGCGCTGTAGGAGCGATTCAAGCGGCGCGTTGGGGGAAACTCTTCGGCGATGCGGCGTTCGGCGTCGGGGCGATTGGGTCGGTGCGGCGGCGGAAGCGGGTCGGCGATTGGGATTGCGGCCATATTAATCCTTCCACATTTTTATTCATTTAACCCCTGTAGTTCTTCTCTCCTGAGGTTGTCGTAAGTGGCTCAGCAGCAGAGGGTGAAATTTCATGTAAGTCTAGTTCCTGGCTTTTCAACATAAATTGCAGATAACGCTGTATGCAATTGCAAGCAGATGTATGGTTGTGCAAACACTACAGGTCCATGCCAGAAAATAGCATCATCTTTGACAAGTGTTATTGCTCAGAATATCTTGGTCCAAGCAATGTCAAGACGAAAATGCGCGCTTCGTGCGAAGGGCTCACGGAAATGAGCACTTCGTGCGAAGGCTCTTGTGATGCAGTTCGATGCTGCTTGAACATGCCCTGGCATCACTCTCCATAGTGCTCAAAATATGCAAAGTCAGGACGCCAAACCACCAACGGAGTTGGGCGTCCCTGTTTTGCTGCGACGACGAGCAGTGAAGCCATTCATTAGGTCAACACTCCCGAGCTGTCTGTATGTGGAACATGGTGTTCCAGATACATGTATGAGGAACGTCATATTCTAGATGCCTGTACAAGGAACTCTGTGTTCCATATAAAATATTTCCACTTTATCTAGAATGCGTCTCCAGATATTCCTTAGTTTTCTATCTGCAACGCTGGTTCCACTTATATAAGTGAACGTTTAAGAAGTTCTACTTTGGAACATATGTGAAACCAGATTAAGAGTGTACGACGCTGGCGCCGGACTCATGTTGAACATGGCTACACCGTAGACACAGAGGAGGCCTCCCTGGGATCAGAGTTAAAGCCTGTACTCCAAAAACGTCAATTATGTGAGGAATTGTACCTGCGGACACTCCGTCCTTGAGCGTGAGCGAGAGTTCACGGTTGGCCGTCCCAGGGCACTGCCACTTACCATGCTCCACAGATTAACCAGTTCCAAAGGGCTCCAAGGTTTCTACAATCCTCCGATGCTCCATATCGCGCCGAAGCCAAAGCAACTTAACTTTAACGTTTTTCGTGTCCGGGTCAAATACCATGCACATGAGTTCTTTGACAAGAAACTCTGCTTTATCAACAAGCTTCTGCTTGGAGGAACTACAAGACAGGTAACCACCCAGACATGACTCATTTGGTATTGCCCATTACACAGCATTCCACGTAGGTGCAAAATCTGCTTGAATGCGTCTTGGAAGCCGGGAGAGCGTTACGGGTGACCCTTGAGGTAGACAACGGTACTCAGAACCACGCTTCCGGTAGGAAGTCTAGGGACAACACTTTGAGCTCGTAGACATTCCAGTCGTCGGAAGACCTCGGCCAGAGGCCGGTGCACGCGCTGTTACCAGCAGGAAGCATTTCAAGACACGGCCGTTCAGAACGGCTTCTACTTCTTCGGCTTCTACTGCCATCACCATGGCACCACTTGGAAGTTTGCTACTTTATGGTCGTGTAAACCATTGCTGCAGTTGTCCGCTGTTGGATTGTTTTCATCAACTTCAGCATTTGCAGCTGAAGGTTGTTCGTCGTGAGGCACGTGTTACAACTCCTGTGCTTGCATTATAATGTCACAAGCAGTTCATGATCAGCTAAATGCGGCGTGATAATTCAAGAATTTATTTCGTAGCGAACATGTTAGAAATGTAAAGACGCTTAGTACGATCGACACCTTGGCTAGTTGGTACGTCATGCGGGAAACAGTTCAAAAGTAAAAAAACACGGCAAAAATTGTGGGAAATGGGCACAGTTTTTCTTTTTCTTTTTTTTCAGTTTCGTTTATTGCTTGTTCGAGACTTTTTTTTCCTCTGTGTGTTTCGTTCCTTTCTCGCTGTTTGTGCTTCGGATGAGAGCGAAGACAGCGAGCTTACGATCGTTGTTTCATGCCCTGTATATAGCTTGTGGTCGAGCTAGCTGCGCGTATTCAGTTGTCCATCACATTGTCTGAGGGTCTTCAAGCATATATTTCACTTTGCCAACAATGATCTCTGGTGTACGATTTTAATTTTGCGTGGTAACTTTTTCGTCAATCAAGCACCTGTCTATTACCTCGAGGACACGGGAAGGAAACTGATGTGTATTCCCTTTTACGGGAAGAGCCTACTAAAACTCAACCTCTAAGTGAGAAAAAAATACCCAAACTAAGTCTGTACACAGCGGAAATAATAAGGCAGAAGGTAACATATAAAAAGGAGAAAGCAATGTGCATTACTTATTTTCCATAGAACAAACGAAAGAAGATCGTGTTTTTCCTGTTACAAGCGGCTGAGTATTCTGCTCCAACTGAAGTTCTTCGATTCAGAAAAGAAGAAACCAAATCTAAGCCCATTTCAAAAGAAAATGGAAAGGCAGGAGAACGCACCCATAAAGAAAAAAACAATGCGTTATACTTGCTTTAAATTTACTCAATGACCAAGAAGAGAAATTGGTTGTATTTTCTTCATATATATCAGAACACAGCCAGTTCAGAGTAACCTTACGCCAGAAGAAAGGGCAGTGTTAACTGTCAGTTGAAAGTGAGCTTTCTTTTCTTACAAGAAAGGAAAGTCTGTAAAAAGTCACTTAACAGTGAGCTTTCATTTGGGAGCAGAAGAGACGCATAAACAAAGTCAGTTCAAAGTGAGCTTTCTTTTGTCAGAAGAAAAGAAAAGTCTATTGAAAGTCTGTTCAGGAAACAAAGGAAAAACAAAGCCAGCAGAAAGGCAAAATTCATTTCCATAAGGGACGTGGTCCAGTGTTTCGCGGACCGTGCAGTTTCTAAGGTTAATGTCGCCAGGTGAAAGAAAGTAATGTGGCTGACTAACAATTCCGGCAGAGGGGAGCGTAAACTTGGCAGTCATAGCGAAGGCGAGTTACCTTCAGTACCCTCTGTATTTTTCGACAAACGCCTAGTGGGAAGAACACGCTGATCATTCCGTTAAACTACTGCTGGCATGACTTGCTTAGAGCACTGCACGGGCCGCAATTTTCAGCCCGTTACCAGCCCGAGCCCTGTGAAACTAACACATGCCCGGGCCTGGCCCGAGCCGGAGGACAGTCGGACCTACCCGGCCCGGCCCGGGTTAGGATATATATAATTTTGAAGGCTTGCCATGTAGCATAAGAGGAGGCTGACGAAAAGCTATATAGTTAGCAAAGTTCGGAAGTAAAGCATGCCTGCGAATGGTCGGCGTCTTGGCTGGCGTACTGTTGCCTCTACAGCGACGGTGCGCGCACTTTTAGATGAGTGTGCACTTTCTGTGCTTCGTAAATGGTGCGCTTACTTTAACCCTTCGATAAATGAGTCTGACAGCCAATAATCTTAGCTGTAGACGCTAAACAAACATGCAATTTCCATGGGACAACCATTTATCTGAAAACTCGTAGTCTGTGGGTGACCACGGCAGGTGCGTATGCATCCTCTTGTGAAGTACGAAATACAGATTTCCGACCTTCGACGGATTCAAAAAAGCCTTACCTTAAAATATATCCTAAATTCTTCTGCCTCATTACCTCGCCTCACAATCTGAAAAAGCTTCCGGCCATACCACCAGTCATATCAAAACCATCGCTGGAGGGCAGCTCTGTTCAGGGTGCTGCAATGATCGCAAAGCACGCCTACTTTACTCGCGTATGAGATGAAAGCACTATAGAATCGCAGTGAGCTCTGGCCCGCTGAGTGCACTGGCCAGCATATTTTTCGCAGTTTTTTTTGTTTTAGATGCAAAAATGCATACTCGGGGTTGGACGCCAAATTTTCGCGGAAACACTTGTGCGCCAGCACTGCAGAGCTCACCTGGATAGCAACCCAGGTCCAAGCTCTCCTTAATAAACATATATAGGGCATATAACCATGTATCTGCAACTGTATCGATGGCGCCGCAGCACGGGAGGCTGAGCCCGAAATGTCTCCCATTTAGCTAACAAAATGAATGAATGAAAGCTAACAAAATGAACGAAATGTCTCCCATTTAGCTACGCACAAGGTGTAAAGATATTCTTGTGGCTCCGCTTCTGTGTTTTAGCGTGTGAGGTATGCGGATAGCCTGCTTGAAATATCGCCTCTGTTAAAACATTTACCTTTTCACGCGGTGTTAAATGATCATGACCTGCGATGGTATACTCATAAATGCCCTCACGATTATCTTCAGCGTCCTTTTCAACGACCGCAAGGTGAGAGAGTTGCACCGGTGAAGCTCTCATCAGCTTGTCCAGGGCACCGTCCACAACCACTCACTAAGGCGACGCCGAGCCATGAAGATGACCCCTGGCTGCTCGCCGAGGACGTGATTCATAAACTTTGCAATGGCTGCCATCATGTTTGCATTTTTTGTCCCACGAAATGTATAGCCATTGTTGTGCCAGAGTTTTTTCAACAAAATTTCGTTTCGCTCGCATCATATCATATCGCATCGTATCCTACCGGTACTCACCTATGGGGCAGAAACGTGGAGACTAACAAAGAGGGTTCAGCTTAAGTTAAGGACAACGCAGCGAGCTATGGAAAGGAAAATGATAGGTGTAACGTTAAGAGATCGGATGAGGGCGGAATGGGTGAGGGAACAAACGCGGGATAATGACATGTTAGTTGAAATCAAGAGGAAGAAATGGGCTCGGGCAGGGCATGCAATGCGAAGGCAAGATAACCGCTGGTCCTTAAGGGTAACGGAGTGGATTCCAAGAGAAAGCAAACGTAGCAGGGGACGGCAGAAAGTTAGGTGGGCGGATGAGATTAAGAAGCTTGCGGGGATACACTGGCGGCAACTGACAAAGGACAGGGTTAATTGGAAACACATGGGAGAGGCCTTTGCCCTGCAGTGGGTGTAGTCAGGCTGATGATGATGATATTGAAGCCAGGCACAGAGTTCATCGGCCCAGCGCAAGACCGCCTCCCTGCCCAGCACCCAGCGGCAGCTTGTCCAAATTCCCCCCAACTCCAAATAGAGATCGATGTTGCGTAGCTATAACTGCTAAAGCAGCGCTTCGCTGTTCCTTACGATTACTTATTGAGCATTCGCAAAAGTAGGGAATATTCGTCGCACGATTAAATTCGTTTTATGTTCGGTTATCTCACAATTAGATTCGTATTCGATTCGGTAGCAAAGCTACACTATTCGTATTCGATTCGGTTTGGAAAAAGTACTATTCGCACACTTCTAGTGATGACCATTAGTATAAAATCTGAATTTCTCATAGACACACTGACAAACAATGCCTGTCGGCATCCCATACAGCACAGGTAGTCGGCCCAATATTGGAAATGGATGGTTCCACTCCGGTCCTTTGTAGGACCGGTATTTGCCAATACATTACCGACATTGGGCCGATTACCTGTGCTGATTGGGATCCCATTTTTTTTCCCCACTTAGCTCATATTATGTTTCTCCGATGTTGGTTCTTAACAGTGGGTGAAGTGCTGCATAGGTGCAACCTCCGGCTTCCCAGTGTTATTCATATGTACAATGAGTTTGCTGCAACCATCATGCAACCACTCCTGGCAACCATCATGCCCAGCTTTCCTGAACATTTAAAGTCACTGGAACTAGCGTCACCTGTTGGCCGCCAGTAGCGAACACCGCGTAACTCAGTCAGGATAATTTAAACTCGTAATTTTAAGAAAACTAGGAAGTCCCAGTGAGATTCTGCGAATACATGGCGGTTATTATAGTCAACTCTTCCCCCTCACTGCAAAATCTTGTCTATTAAGTGCTTCCTGCGCTTACACCAGCTATTTCTGGCGGACAGAGAAAATCGAGTGTATGCACCGAGCATTCGAAATTACCGCGGTGATTGAGTGTTCGGTGCCACGCGTCACGTGGTGACAGCAGTGTGCACTATAAGCGTTTGTCCAGATTTTCTGGGCTTGCATATATTGTCATGCAGGCACTGCTATCCCATGTCAGAAGATCCAAGGGATGAAACATCGAATTTGCCAACACTAATCTGACCGAGCCATGGGTTATTTGTTGTGTTTTTAATTTCATTGAACCCTGCTCAACAGTACCGAACCATTAGTGCCCAGAAAGTCGCAAACACGAAGTGAAGACGGTAAGATGCAATAGTGGCTGGGCGTGACCGCAGAGCAGCGGCGCCAGGAACTTTCAGGCTCAACCCCTGGAAGCAAGCCCTCTATAGCGTGGTTCCACATAATAATCTTTAATATATAATCGGAACCATGTTGTATACATATGCGCACATGAAGCACCGTTTCACAGAAACATCTTAATTTAACTGGAGCGTTGTTCCGCATGTTTTACTGATTTCTGAATGTGGAATGCAGTTCCACTTAGTTTGAGTAACTAGCCGGAGCGTAAGTGCAACTAAATCAAGAATGTATGCCCGCTCAGTCGTCAAGAGTGTCGGTGTTTTTAATACGCCTGTAAACTCAGATTTTTTTGTTGTTTTGAACTGGAAAGCACGTAACTCGCGTTTGTTAATGCGGCTTTAATGAGGCAGGGAAACTTGAGAGAGTGATTGATGGCTGTTATGCACTGTTGTGGGCGATAAAATTTCACCACTGAGCGCATGTGAAGCATTTTTCTTCTGACAAGCGCACTTTATGACGGGGTGCATCGCTGCTTGAGCCTTTAGTGGCTACTCTGCAACCGCAGCGCGTGGGACATCAGTGCCGAACGTTTCCATAGAGCACCGTGGAAGTAGTTACCCTGAACACACGTGGTCGTATGAGAGCATGCAAGGAAGGGAAATTCGCAGCACCCCTTGGGATAGCCACGTGGATCTCTGTTTGTTGCGGGCACCTCCACACGCCTCGGGCATCGTAGCCCTGCTGCTCCCGTTGCGCCTGCGGCCACGGGCAGGGCTCGCCCTCTCAGGCGCTTCCGTCTTCAGCGTCAGCCGCCTCGGTGTCTTCGGCCTCGGTGGCCTCGAGCTGACGCGAACCGGCTTCGGGCATCCCTGGCCGAGACTCTGCGTCGCCTCTCCGTCGCCTGTGCCGGCCGTGGTGCCGCTTGGGCCTCTTCTCGTGGGCGTCCTCCGCGTCCGTCCTGCGCGTTAACAAGACGTGAGCAGCAGCGCGAGCCCCGGCCTCTCCAATGCGCCGCACACTGATGTACAGAGTCGATGCGCGGCTCGTTTGTGGCAATGTGGCACGCCAGCGAGCGACAGCCTTATACCCTCAAGTCGTCTTATGATGGGGCCGCTTATCGTGTACCCCAATTGTTTGACGAAAGAATTAAAGTTGTTAAGTCTGGCGCTCACAGACAGGAAACCATGAAAACGGGCGGAAAATAAAATCAGTAATCTTCGGGCCAAACTTTTCGACTGAAGACGGACGATGCACTTCTACATCAGAGACCAAAAGTATGTGTGATAGGGCTTAGTTCTTTGGAGACTGACTGCGTTGCAACAACCATTAGTAATAGAGAAAAGAATATAGCCGTTACTCCCTCAGAGGCTAACTACAGTGAGACGTTAGTTGCATTAAGTATCTCCACGAACAAGCCGGTCACCGCGAGGACCAAGTGGTAGAGTTAGTACAATATTAACCGGTTTTGGCTTAATGTGTGTTGCTGAACACCTTTGTACGCTGATGAGCCGCCGCTCTCTTCAAGGTCGAGCAGTCTTAGTGACTCATTTGACGTTATTATGGGTGTATAATTCTTGCCACCTCACCTTTACTTACGTTTTAAGACATCACGAAGTGCTAGATGCCTTCGTTAGAAGCTGCAAATCCAGTGGAGGACATTTCTCCTCCGCTAGCGTTGTGCGCAATTTTTTTTCTTGGCCTCTGAGCGTAATGATGAATCGGTTGTAAACAAAGAAAGGGTTGCAAACAAAAAAAAAAAGCAGTGCAAGTTCGTGAGTCGTCACATTTGTACGTGTCACAAGAAAAGATATTTGAGCATGTCCTTAAAAGCAAAAGCGTGACAGCGAATTGCACAGTCGTACCAAATAATACCTTCATACAGCCTTAACAAGCAAGCATGTTATCAGCTGCTAAGTTATACACGTCGGAGCTCGTGGGACAGCACAGCTATTCGATAAATTGTGCAGGAGGATTTCTACAAATGCCATAGTGTCTACCTGGCACATAATTCGTTTCAAATCTCTACACTGTGCCCAGCGGTGGAGATAATGCAGTCATACCGTGACATAACGGAGTGTTTTAGCATGCCGCTCACGCGCTGGCACTCGCTACCGCCGCTGACAATTCAGCTCGAGCGCTTTGCTGCTTGAAAACCAGGATACTTAATTTACGCCTGTACCCTGAAAGCGTGGTATGCAGTTTCCAGGAACTATTTAAGCTCCTCCACCCCCGCTACAAAGCAACTGTTGAGAGAAACGTACACCTGCTCCTGCTCGGGCTGCGGCAAGTAGTGCACCGGTGCATGCATCGGCACCGGTGCGGCGATGGCCGCCTTGTGCTGCTGGCGACTGCGCTCGGAGCGCAGCGACTGCGCCAGGAACATGGTGCTGAGCAGAAAGGCGACGGCCGCCAGGAAGGCGGCCACGGCCACCAGTCCCCGCAGTAGGAGCCGCCGCGGCGGAGGGCCGAGCTCGCCGCCGCCGCCCAGCGCGGACAATACACCGCCGCCCGCCGACTGTTTGGGCCGGCTGCACACAGGAGAAGCGCCGAGAGCCTGGATGGGGCTCGCGCTATTCGGACAACTCGAGCACAACGAGATGTGGGACCACATAGAGGGCTTGTTACGTGCAAACCGTCACACCCTTAGGCTGAAAAGGCTGAAAGTGCTGCAGGAGCTAGTCCTTTGAGGAGCAATTAAGTTGCCACTACCTCAAAGGCATCAAATACCATTAGTGTACTGCAAAGACCAACGTTTACTCCCACAGAGACTAAGTGGGAGATTAAGAGCAAAGGTACATCAGCCACCGTTATTCTACTACAGGCTACCCGTTAGCAGCGAGGACGAAGCTGTGCAGTTTGTCTTCACAACTTCGCAATACCCCCCGCGGCTAAACAAGCTGCCTTGGGCCCCTCCAAAAAAAAAAAAAAAGTTCTGGCAACGTTCCTTTCGCGCTTATATAGATAGATTACTGTGGAAATGACACGCTTTCACACACCTGGTGTTTCTAGTGGTTTTGAAATTTTGTTCAGTTTTTCCAAACCAAGCAGTAAATCACAACCATGATGCCGTTCATTCAGGATTGAGTGGCATTATGGTGATGCTCAACTTTAAGACAAACGAGTGCGCCATACGAGAATTTTTTGATGCCAAGAAGTATCTCAGTGGATGGAATAATATTAGTCTACTGGGCTCTTAATTTAAGCGATGATGGCCTGATCTAACGATTGCATTTGGCATGTTCTCTCGGATCATGAATGGCAGTTTACCAATATCCCTCAAGAGAAAAGTATACATTAGTTATATCTTACCGGTGCTCACCCAAGGGGCAGAAACGTGAAGGATAACGAGAAGTGTTCAACTTAAGTTAAGGCCAACGCAGCGAGCTATGGAAAGGAAAATTATAGGTGTAACGTAACGTAAGAGATCGGAAGCGGGCGGACTGGGTGAGGGAACAAACGTGGGTTAATGGCATCCTAGTCGAAATCAAGAGGAAGAAATAGGCTTGGGCCGGGCATGTAATGCGAAGGCAAGATAACCGCCGGTCGTTAAGGGTAACAGAGTGGATTCCAAGCGAAGGCAAACGTAGCAGGGGGCGGCAGAAAGTTAGGTGGACGGATGCGATTAAGAAGTTTGCGGGTATATAGGGGGGTCGCAGCTGGCACACGACAGGGTTGATTGGAGAGATATGGGAGAGAGTTTTGCCCTAAAGCGAGTGTAGTCAGGCTGGTGATGGCATGATCTAACGAGGGACACAAGCGAAATGAAGCTGTCGCTTGACCCGTCCGGTGTATAGTATAGTCATGCGTTGTCTTGAGCTGGGACCACATTTTGCAACCATTCTTCGCTCAGTTCATCTCTATCTCTCTACTGTATAGATTCTGCTTCTGCGACCAGGACTTGCTGTAACAAGCAATCTCGGTCCCTGGCTGTGCTACCAGGGCGGTGGTGCCAAAAGGCAAAAAGAATGCATTGGAAGAAAAATACTTGCTAGGTACGAAGGATGTTTGTGTAATGTTTGTTTCGTTGTTCCTGTCCATTCCTGTTGTAGTTGTGTTAATCCAACTTGAATATGTTAGTATTTCGCTCAATGCTCAATACATACTCTTGCTGTGCTATAAGCCTTGCCATTATTTTGGTGCTCATAGTTGGTGGTAATACGTAAAAAGATAGGTGGTGTCTAAGACTCCTTCATCTGCCTCCTTCATTTTGTCTGCTGTGTGACTTACTTTTCTCGCTTTGTCTGGTTGAAGTTAAGTTATAATCAAATACTTCTTCGGCTTGTTAGTTGACGGTTAGCCAGCTTGTAAGCATACACTATAGGTGTATACTTACAACGCGTGCGCTGGTGCGTGATCTTGACGGCTTGTGGTATGGATGCATTGTCAATGTATGAACCCTTCGGATCCCCAGCCCGCCCTCCTAGACACCCACCATTCATAACAACAAGTGTTTTGCTAGGCCATAACAATCAGGTGCTGCGACTTAGGTTCAAAATAAGGCCCAGGTTGTCTGAAATTAATCGAACAGTGTACGCACTTCCAGCAGCGTGGGAGTTTTGCGATAGTTGTTCCTAGGCCAAGAAAGCGAAAGCGTGCTATACACTGAGAAGAGAAACGACATTACGCACCTGATGGGGAGCAGTACCCGTCCATTCCTCGCGTACGTTACGGGGCATCCGAACCGCAACCCTCGTCGTCCAGAGAACGGCGCGCGCCCGTTCTCAGCGGGCTTGAGTGCGTCGATCAGAGTGCGTGCGAGCCGCTGGCATCGTGGTTGGGCGTCCGTCGCGTCTTCCCCGGCGCACCCAGAGGTGGACGCCTGCGCTGCCTCCGGGGCGTTCTCAGAAGGTCCAGCGGGCCCAGAGGTCTCAGCAGGCCCAGAGGTCTCAGCAGGCCCAGAGGTCTCAGCGGGCTGCTGGGCAGCGTTATCGGCTGCCATGGCGGCAGCCTTCTTTTCAAAGGCATCGATCTTGTCTTCCACGGTGCTCGCGGTATTCATCGTCCTCGTTGTCTTCCAACGGCCGGGCCTTGGGGGCGCTGCTGTGCTTTGGCTCGCGTAACGACAAAACTGAACCCGGAGCAGCACCTCGCCTCACATCTCCCAAGCTGTGCGTGTGCTAGACCGCTGAATACCCCAGACATTGGCGTGAAGAGCGAAACGTTTTCTGTAAAGGGCGCAAATAGCGTTGTAAAATTGCCAGACGCTTGCTTTGGTCCTTCGGTTTCTTCTAATGTCTCACGCTCCTCAAAGCGTGCCTTCCTGGGACGAACAGTGGTGCTGCATTTTGCTGCAGTGCTGACTAGCGCACTGCAGTATGATGTTGCTGCCTCGCGCAACTATGAAGATTGAACCCCATGACACACCTCTGAACGGTTCACGAAGAGAAAATTCGCCTTTTTGCGAAGTAATTTTTCGACGTGGCCTTCTTGAGGTCGAATGCATTTTTCCCACACCCCGCCGCGGTGGCTCAGTGGTTAACTGCGCTCGGCTGCTGACCCGAAAGACACGGGTTCAACCCTGGCCAGAGCAGTCGAATTTCGATGGAGGCGAAATTCTGGAGGCCCGTGTTCTGTACCATGTCAGTACACGTTAAAGAACCCCAGGTGGTCGAAATTTCCGAGCCCTCCACTACGGCGTCCCTCATAGCTTGAGTAGCTTTGGGACGTTAAACCACAGATCTCCAATATTACATTGCTTCCTGAAAAAGATTTCTCAACAATGACGAACCACACAACTTCGGCCCATTATCGCATCATTACTCGATAAATGCCTGCTTCTGCATAAGTGTTCCTCCAGCTTTGGGAAGAGTGTGAGTCACTGGCAGCCCGGTTCGTTTAATACCTTGTTTATTTGCTTATACCTGAAAGTTCTCGCTGCGAGGAATTATAAGAGTGAGCATGCACACGCACTTAACTGTTAAGGTAATCACCGATGGCCTTAAATTTTGTGGTTTACAAACGAAGCGATGTGGGCGTGAAGGTAGCTAAAGTATTTTGTTCTATGCACAAAAAAAAAGACCTTTGGGGGATATGCTACAATCTGAAGCGTTCTTTGTGACTGGCAGTAATTTCAATGCAGTAGAAGGTAATAAACTGAACCTTAGGGTTGATTTTACTGTCATCATGAATGTGCACTATTTCCCCCGCGCTTTTGATTGCAACGAGTAAATTTGTAATTAAGTCCGCATGATAACAACTAAGTTATCCTGACCTTACTTTATGAATCATCTTTGATATCCGGCAATATACACAGAATAATCCTGAGTGCTGACAGCATGCTCTTGAGTTTTGTAAGAAGTGAAGATCCTGGATGTTCCTACTGGTTAGTTCGTATCTTACATTAAGA
The DNA here is from genome assembly GCF_055824585.1 of Amblyomma mixtum. Lineage (NCBI taxonomy): Eukaryota > Metazoa > Arthropoda > Arachnida > Ixodida > Ixodidae > Amblyomma > Amblyomma mixtum. Next base: position 105,528,803 of record NC_143014.1, on the reverse strand, counting down.
GCCACGATGCAGGAGCTTGGACGCGTTCGCAATCATATATCTTTTGAGGAATTTTTTATACAAACAGAGCAGGTTTAAGGGGACACGGGAGAATACTATCCAGTTTTGTTACTCATTGAAAATCGATTCTATGATTTTTTCTTGTCATTATGCCGTTTGTCCGGCAGCAAAAGGTGCATATTTACTGCTGAGAAAATTGCATTAAAAAATTCTCGCGCCACTGGATTCAAACTAGTGGAACCTGCACAGAGAAGGACTTCGCTCCGCGATCACAGTCTTGAAATAAACGGTGGTGTACCCGAGGACTTGAAATACGGGCCTAAAATCTGTGTCGATGCACCGTGTTTACTCGCGAAGTCGACTGGCGTTGACACCTTCCTGTACTTCACTTTTCGTTCGTTTCTAATTAATAAAAGCCCTAGATTTAGTAAAAGTGCATCTTTGTCGTTTAAATGCATTGATGTTTCCATACAGGCCAACTTCAATTCGTCCTCAGATTTCCTTAATCACCACCCAGAAAAAGCGTCACTCTCGTCCCCTTTTTCTCAGGTTGATGTGTGCCCGTGGTAACATACACTTGTTCCCTCTTATAAATCCATACTTCTTGATGTAACGTCAATATATCCTCGGTTTTATTCATTGGAGGTTTTTGATAGGACGCCACCATGTTCATCTTCGCACAATGTTCTGGCGCGTTTGAATTTCCGGCATCACCTGTTTGCACAGTTATATGACATAGCAATTCCCTCAAAGTGGCTGACTCAATTCTGTCGGGTTGTGTTGGAATCATCTTCTTTTGCATGTGCACATTCACAGCCATCTGCCGACATGGTTCATTTTTATACTGACCTACTGTGTCTCATACCTCAGGTACTTGCGCAAAAAAAAAAAAAAAAAAACTTCACAGACGTGTGAATTTACATGCACTCTGTAACGGCATCAGTTGATATTCCCCTTTAAGGCTGCGCCAGTTGCGATCCTGTCTTGACTGCGCCAGTTGATATCTTGGACTGACTGCGTCAATTGATGTCCCCAACTGGCATCTGGAAGCAGGGAAATTTGGTTGATGATAATTGTTGGAGGATGCTTGACGTCTTGCAGGTTCGAATTGCTCAATCACATTGCCAGAGGACACTTCTAGAGAGGTTAACTTTTTATAACAATTAAAAGCACAAAGGAAGATACAAGCAAGGAGAAAACATATTTACACTTGACTGACTCGTCGTTGTACGTGACGAAACCAGCCCTCGGTCCTGCCGAAACAGCTGGTTTTAAACCCCATGTCCCCGCCCTCGGTGGGGAGAATAACCAATCAGGTAGCTGCACAAACATCCACCCAATAAATTATTGGGGAAAGGATAACACCACCAATCAGCAATTTGTAAAGGACAATACAACCAATCAATGATTGGGGAAAGAAGGTAACTCATCGCGACAAACACTGTACACATATGTACACTTTCCACCATCACGATTTTGGAGAATTATGCTTTCCTGCTGCGAGCTTCGCGAACACTCTCACTTTCCCAACGTCCGGTTGACCCAAGTTCAAGGAAAGTCAATTCAACCCATCTGTTAAGCATCGTCGCTCCTCATGCTTGCAGCTAGCGTGGCAATATCCTGTTGACCGCGCTTCAAGCTGTCAACGCACGCCGCTGCAGACATGGGACAAAAGCCACGCACTGTGACGCGGGTCCGCCTCGCCGCAAGCATGTGCACACAGGATGCGACCTAATGAAACCGTCCCTGAAGGGAGTTTGACCTTTCCCGTAATCCTCCGCTATCCGGCTCCCACCTTATCCCGCTGGGTCGACTCACCCCCTTCTCTGCGGTTGTGCGGAGGTCCCAAGAGAAAAAAAGTAATGGGCATTCCACTAACGCGAACCGGATGCGGCAAAACAAAGTACAGCACCGCGAACTTCACTGCTTCCATTATAAATACTGCAAGACATAAAATTTTCAGTGCTTTTGGAAATGGCCAGGGATGGAGCATAATAATCACACCGCGCACGAGTGCAAAGACGGCAGAATTATAATGGAGTGTGTCAGACATCAAATGTAGAGCAATCTGATTTTCACTTAAACTCTCCTTTTAAAATGTCGCGCCTTGATACCTTTCACACACATACCCCCCCCCCCCTGCCTTCGAGAAAGGCAACCACTGATATATGCAATCCACAATACCTTCTACAATACCTTCGTCGAACACCAGGAGGTGCTCCTTATACCACATACAGCACAGAAAAAGCTCTGGACTTGAAGCCCAAAAAGCCCTTGTAGCACAAGCACGGACAGCAGCGGCGCTAATGGAGTCTCGGGCCAGGGACCCCACCCGCACATCCTCCTCCCAAATCTTCCAATAAAATTTTTCATTCATTCACAGAGGGAGCACCTATTCCCCTACGCAACGGGCAGGCCCCTGCTGGCCAGGCTGGGCTAGCTATGCTGACTGTATTCGAAAAATTCCAGAAAGCGGCATTATCCCAGATGAGCTGCGTAGTACATTCTCGGTCCAGCCGTTCCTCCGGAGCATGCATCCCGCAATGAAAAAGGGGTGCAGTTAGGCAAGAGTCAAGAACCTGGAGAAACACCTAATAGGAAGGGCAGACACGGCCTACGTAGGCGCCTCCAGCTACGCAGGAATCTGAGCGGCAGTAGCCTCGGTAGTCGACCGCACTAATCGGGAGATCACCAGCGTCACCGTCAACTACGACGCCCCAACGGAAGCGGAGGAAGTCGCCTCTGCCCACGCGATATTCGAAGGCTCCAGGAGGGTCATCCTCCCCACACAATAATCGCGGATTCCCAGGCTGCCTGCCGTAATAACCTTATGAGTGGAGTCAACAATCCAGCGCTCCAAATCTTCCTGCAAATCCTACGTCTAGGCCCTGCGGCCAGCATCGGAGAGCACTAAGTTATATTTTCACCAGGTGACGCCGGCTTGGCTGGAAACTGTGCGGCGCATAGCTCGAGGATACACTGATCGAGCTGCGAAGGACTTGTTGGAACCCAGACCAGTAACTTACAATGTTATCTTTGAACAACACAGAGGGGGGAGGATGGTAGTACCCGACATCACGGCGAGCTCACAAAAGAACAAGCAGCCGCTTGGAGACCGCTACAAACAAACGCTTGCACAAATTTAAACATCTTCTCAGCCTGTCCGCTTCCAGGGGCGCGAGAAACTTGGACAAAGTACTATTTTGAGACATGTAACCACGAAGAAGACTGATATTTGTTTAACCTGCATAGGGAAGCCCCTCAAAATGCATTATCAGCAGTAAAAGTAAATGATCTGCGCAAGGGAACAAAGTTTATTGCAGGACAGTTTAACACTGCAGTCAGAAAATGATGCGTTTACTGCCATGCCAGGCTTCAAGAAACAAAGTTTTAAATCTACTTCCATGGGCCACTTCTTTTCGCTGCCGATGGTGCGTAACAGGAAATGGTTTATAGTTTATGGGGTTTAACGTCCCAAAGCGACTGTAGCTATGAGGAATGCCATAGTGGAGGACGCCGGAAAATTTCGTCCACCTGTGGCTTTTCAAGGTGCGCTGACATCGCACAGTACACGGGCCTCTAGAATTTCGCCTCCATCGAAATTCGACCACCGCGGCAGGGATCGAACCCGCCTCTTTCGGGTCAGCAGCCGAGCACTATAGCCATTGAGCCACCGTGGCGGAGGTAACAGGAAAGGAACCGCATTTGGCGATATATCGGCATGCGGAGAATTACTTTGAGGCATTATTTATTTATTTGTTTGTTCGTTTATTTATTCATTGTGAGGTGCCCACTGGCAGTCACAGGCCTTTTACAGTGGTGCAAGTGAAAGCGGATGTCGTCCGCGTGAGAACTTAGTGCGGAATAAGTCATGGTCCTCAGCTCTGACCTTTCGAACTTGCGATGAACAGACAGAGAGGCGAAAAGCGCGAGGCGGAATTATTTACTGGGCCTCCGGCGCTCTATTAGAGTGATGCGGGTGAAAGCGCGCGCTTGACGCCTCCCTCCCCCCACCCAGCGGCGGCGCAGTAGCCGGCGGCCGTGATGCGCGCCGGTCGCTATGAATCGATATGCGGCCAGCGGCGGCCTTGCATGCCATCTGCTGCGCCTTCAGGCTCGTAATTTGATCACGCGGGGCAGCCAGCGAGAGCGAGAACAAAGCCGAGTGGACGCAGGTGAAGGTGGCCGTGCCCAGCGCGGCCGCCGCAGTCGTGAGGAGGCCGCAATGCGTCGACGGCCATTCGGTTTCTGCGGCTGCGGACCGGCCGAGCGACCGTTTTTTACGAGTCGCCGGCCGCTGTCACGTCCACGTCGTAATTCACGGTTGCTGGAGCAGTGGCCGCCAGGCATGGAGGCAGCGCGCATGCGCCGCCCCGGCTCCCGACTGCACGCGGACTCCGCCGCCGGTGCGCTGCTGCATACAAAGTGCACGGCCGCAGGAATGTCCGCCAGGGAGCGCCCCGCGCCGAAGATCTCGGCCGGAGGTATCAGGTTAGAGCCGGCCGCTCGATAGAAGATGAGAGAATCGCCGATTGTTCCCAGGGTTAATCTACCGAAATGGGCCGCTCGCCGGGCCCTTATATGGACTCCCGGCGCATTTTCCGCGAATGGCGCTGTCTGATACACGGCTCGGGCTTGGCTTGTATTACCTCCGCCCGCCGCTCCGCTGCGTAGCGCGCCAAAATTTCTCCGCAGCCCCGAGCTACATTTGCAGCACATAGAGCCGCTCCCGGTTGCTATGCTTGGGGCTTTCGGAAGGGATCGTGTGTTCACTCTGTTGCGATCAGAAGCAACAATTTCGACCGCTGGCTGTGCCGGTTGGCGCCATCCATTTCAGGTCGCCCGCAAGTGCTCGGCTTACCAGAACGACTGCTGACCTGATGCCGCGGAGGGAGCCAGCCAGACGAAAAACAAGCGAAGGGGAACACGCTGCAAACGACTCGTTTTTGCCTTTCAGTGCGCTGCAGGCTTATTAAACCAAGAGAATGGATGAGATGGCCATCTAGCAGCAGTTGATACCTCAACTAGGAAGGGAGTAAGTCCGCGACAGCTTTTTGCGAACTCCAACCGCATGCCTTTCTGAAAAAGAAAAAAAAACAAGAGAAATGAAATAAAGGGCCCCCCAGATGGGCACCACTTATTCGAAAAAAAAAATGTATCGCTCCTACTAGAAAAAAAGAAAACAGTGACCCGGAACAGAAATCACGCAATAATTAAAAATGCAGCGAGCAAATTGCTCCTCAATGAGTGCAAAGCATAACTTCCTTTCCCTCATTATGCTGAAAATAAACTATTATCAACCACGACAGTCTACCGTCAAAGCTGTCGAATCGGAAGTAATGAGACGCAACACGAGCTGCAGTGAGCGATGTTTGAAAGCTGCACTGTTACCAAGCGGCATAAAGTTAGCATGCACATGGCCATGATTTCCATAGAAGAGGCCATTAAAAAATTGAGACCGTCTTCGAAGTCTATATTAATTCAGTTTACTTTTATGGCACTCTGCAGGCGTGATTTCGAGTAGAGTGCGACATAATAAAACTATAATCGACTGCCCAAACAAACCGCAAGCAAGCAAGAACACGAGCAAGAGAAAAGCACTGATACTGCTTCACGATAACGCAATGCATGGCCATTCATGTGGTCAGAATATTGCACACAGTGCTGGTCAACTGTTCCAGTTGTTTATGCCATGTGAAAAAAAAAAAAAACAGTGCTGGAATAAAGTCCCAGGAAAGTATGCGGTGAGACAGACAGAGAAAATGAGAGCAGTGGACTATGTGGGGACCATGATAATGTTATGTATGTTCCAGGTACTATTCCTTGTGAATGCTCATTTCGAGCAGAATGCACGCAAATTTTGACCTGTGATCTCTGACAGTCGTTCTATTCCATCAAATACAAAATGAAGTCGTCTCTTGAAAGTAATAGCAGAGTAGACTAAGATTGAATCTGGCTCAAACTATAGTTCGGGTGGTGTGCTGCTTCAACATGCTCTGTAAGTAAGCGTAAGTCATCGCTCAGTATTCTTCTTTGATTCGTTATCTAGGTCTGAAGTAGAGCGTAGTCGTTTTTCGCGTAGAAAATTCCTTCTCTCCTACTCAAAGACTCTGATAAAAACTCAACAAACTACGGCGTCATTCGTACTATCGAATGAAATGGCAGACGCGCGCAGTCCTCTTAGTACAAAGGAAATGAGAAGCACACCGAGACTGAGCTCTCTTGTTTCTGCCTCATAACATCTGGCCGTGACACTTCTTGTCTATTCATTCATAAAGTACTATAACCTCATGTGAAAGGGTACTTTTTTGTTATAAGAATCAAATCGTTCTATAAGTTCCTGCCACTTGTATCCGAACAAAACACTGTACGTTATAATCTATTATAAGTTGTTAATAGCAGAAAATGGACCCCTGGAGATGTTTCTTTCACCTTGGGACACAGTCCCAATTTCCGTGGCGGGAAGTCTGGTCTGTGAAGCGCAATGTGTCAGGGTCGCTGGTGTCGACCTCCTCTTTACTTGCTGCGACGGCACGCACAGAGTGCAGTGCACCAATGACGGAAATGCATCGCCGCTGGTGGGAACTATATCAGAGACAAGGGTGGATTTATGGGTGTCTTTTTGAGGAAGCATGGGGTTGGGCGGTCTTATTTGTGCAATGCATTTCTTGGATCTTCTTCTTCGGAAAAAATATGGTTTTTCGCGGTTTTCTTACTGAAAATTTCTTGGTGATAAAAAATAGCACCCCCCCCCCCCCCCCTTTCTCCTCATCCCCCCGACACACGCACTTCTTAAACCAACCCCTGCTTGGGAAGTGATGCGCTTCTTACGAAGAGACATGGCAAACTTTCCTTTCAGTGCTACTCTCTCCATTCCATCTGTCAATAATAAAGAGCCAGAAAAGGAAAACAACTTGAAAACGCCTCGTGAGGATCATCTACTTCACCATGCCACAAAAGTGCAATCGCATGACCCAGTAAATGCGAACTGTAGCTTCGAGGTACGCATATAAGTTCCGCTGAAATCCCCTGATGGTGCGCAGTTTCCTCCACTGCATTTGTTTCATAACTGTACAGAAAAACGAACAAAAATCAACGCTTCGAGATGCTTTCCTCACACGAGAAGCGAGCTTCCTTCTGGCCCACAAATACACCCGCAGAGAGTAAGGAGATATCTGCGCAAACGTTGTCATCCCCACGCGGCGCAGTTCTAAGCAACCAAAAGCGAAGCAGCGCTATCACCACAAAGGGTCACTCGGGCCTTCCCCACGAGCGCAGCAGCGTGTAGGCTCCTGTCCGATACCCTGCCGCAATCGCGCGGCCCCAGCGAATCCCGTGTACGCCGTGAAGCGGGCCGCACATGCCGGCGGCTGCACACCGCGCGCTGACTGTATCAATAGACCTGTGAAGCAGCGGCGGCGGCGGCAGCACGAAACAACGCGGAGCGGCCATCATCTTGTCGGAAGCGGTCGGTCGCGTTCATGCAGGCCCCGCGCTGCTGTGTCCACAAGCGTCGTGTTGGTCAGTGTCCGGTGAGCGACAAAGCGGTCTTTTGTTTCCCGGGCGCCGCGGACAGCGGCACCCTGCGACAAAAAAGGAACGCCGCCGCTGGGCAAACAAGCCGCGCGCCCTTTATGGGAGCTCCCGCCCTCCCGCTTCGCCTTCCCGCGCCCTCCTTCCCCGCGGGACCAGGAATAGTGGCGCGTGCAACAACAACGCCCGCGCACGCACAATGCGCGCATGTCGGTCACTGTTCAAATGCACGCGCGCGTACGAGGCGGCCCGCTCGCCCGTTGCGCGAACGCGCTCCACAGCGTCGATGGCACGGCGGGGAAAAACAAACGGAGAGCCGTGCAAATTGGTGCGCCCAATTTCGATGCAGCAGTCGGCGGTCCGGAAGAGGCCGACCGCGGTTAGGAGCCGCGGACTGGCGCGCGTCCTTGTTGAGGGCGTTAAGCGGCGCGTGCACTTGCGAACTGCCTTGGGATACTGCGCCATCTCGCCCTTGCTCCTGGGCACATGCAAGCCCACCTGCGTAAATGCCTGTACTTATCCGTAGGGCCTAGAAAGGGAAATTGAGGCGAAATGTAGCGTTTGAAGCCACAAGTGTCGATTTATGCTTGCAGATTTTTCTTTCTTCCCAGGCAGCATTGTGCTTTCAATAGGACACGATGGGAAGTATACAAACAGCAAGAAGGATAGCAAGCGAAGTATTTAACGGACTGAGAACAGAGCGTTCAACTCATGAGTAACAGGAAGTAGTAACTAGAAACTAAAACGCTTCAACGCTGGCACGGCCGGTAGCTATAGCCGACTCTCATGAAAGTCGACTGCTTAGTAGTAGCACAAAGCTTAAGAAGAAAGAAAAAAAATCAGAACAGCGTGCTCTACAGTGATCCAACATAGTACAGGGTGGTAGGCGCTTACCTTGACCAGGCCGGACTATTTTAACCTCCTTCTGATAAATGAGCAAACATGAAACCTGAGACAGCTTAGCAACAAATGTACTACATGTCAATAATAATGAAAAAAAATTCCGGGCGCTGGCAGGGCTGGAAAATTTCTAAAGAGGCTGAAGCAGTCCCGTTACGGTGTCAGGAAGAAAACATGTCTTCACATGGCCTAGCTGCACACGCTGAAGCCCAAGGATATAACAGAGACTGGAGCAACACGTGCGTATTGAAGAGAAAAAGAGCCTGCACTGCCGGCTATACCTGGAATCTCTGATTATCCGCCGAGCACGCCGTTAAGTGAACAGAAGGTGTCCTTCCGCACGGCGTCGCACACTGAGCCATAAAAAGCCTGCCGGTTTCCTTAACTGCTCAATTGAAACAAGGCTCTCATATGGGATACGAAGCATCATCTAGTTTTAACGCTATAGCGTTAAGTCTCCCTTTCAGCAGAAAATCCGGCTGTCGTCAGCGGCGTCGGCGTTGGGAGGAAGAAATCCAGGGTGAAGAATCCTATAGGTGGGGCACCTAGGTCACGTGACACTGTGGCGTCATCACAACCTGCCCACCGGTGGCTGTGTTTGAAATAGCCACATCCCGGGATAGTGGCGCATCGCTTAACCGCTGCACCACTGCGACAAGAGTGGTATGAGGACTCCCAGCGATCTATGAATGTGAAGTAGAGAATGACCAACACCACGTATGTGGGCATTAACTCATTAACGCTATCGCATCATACCCGTGAGACGGAACTTAAGTGTCGCCTCCAGTTTTTATTGCTTTTCGTATTCTCACCTTCATGATACGAAAAACGTCGGGCATTTTTTTTTTCTTAGATGCATTCAGAATGTATGCAATGCGCTTAGCAGTTGTAGAAAATTTGTCAACAGCGCAGCGTCGTCACTAGCTATGTACGTTCGCGTACAGATACGCCATCCGCGTCGCCCATGGACAAGAGAGAAACACGCGATACCCTTCGCGCATAAGGAGCGCATCTTGAGCTAGTGTCTTCACCATGGCTTGAAGGAGCAAACCATTGCGAAGTAGATCTAATGGGCTCTATGAAGACTCATTTTTTGACATAACGGCACCGCGCTAGGCGTTTTTACTCCTAGCATCAACCTCATGAAACAATGTTATTCCTCCTAAGAGACGCAGAATACTTAAATCCGACTAGTAGTGCAGCTCAATGCTACAAGTAGCTTACCTATAGATTAAATCCAATGAGCTTTTGAAGCTGTTTCGAATGTTACACAGTGCTTATGCCAGGCAGTCCACAACCTGTACAATCAGTGACTTCCATGCCGAAAAGGAATACAATGCAGGATTTGCATCTAAATTAGAAATTATTATTATTGTGTTCTAATTATTTTAATTTGGATAACTTTGCATGAATGCCGATAAAACTGTGAAGTTACACAAAGTTGCGTGAAGCATATGGTTTTTGCAGATTTATTTTGCCTTACTACCTTCAAGTTGATTATCCTCACAGAGCTTGTTGCACCAGTTTAACTTTTGCGAACGTTCATAATTCTGTTAATCCATTGCCATTGCTTTATATATATATAAAGACAAGACAGCAGCATTGCAAGCATCGTATTAACGCTGAACAATATGTTCCGATGCAAACACAAGGGTGGAGGAGACTCGCACACGTGCGGAGATGCTCGTTATGTAAATGTTCAAGAAGATAACCCCGCGCATACATTAGGAAGTGGAAACACCCAGAACTTAAGCTGGCGCTGATCGAATGCTATAGTCGATAACTGTTTCTTTTGTTTTTCTCGACATCCTTTCTTTTTCCCCATCCTCAGAATCCGCACTTCTGCCGCAAAACAGCCCCAACAGAACAAAGATATACCAGATTTCAGCGCTGCGTGCTCAGTGCTGGCCCATAACTAACGGCTTCTGCTGCCCAGAGCGCTGGCGGACGTGGTTAAGCGCGCGGGCCGCCCGTCACGCAAGCGGCGCTCACGATCCATCGAACGCAGCCACGCACCGATCCGGGCAGCCGCGCAAAGTAACAAACGTCGCGGGACAGACCTCGCTCCCAGTAGTGACCGCGAAAGCCCGAACGCATGTTTATACGGTCCGCACGGCGCCGCGGGGAGTCCCGTTTTTACGATTCTTGAAACATTTATGGATCCATAGCCCAGCGCGGACTGGAATTGTCGCGGGACGTCGACAGCTGTCCTAGCAATCACGCGCCGCGCGTGTGTGCGTGTGCGGGCGTGTTGGTGCTCGACCAACACCGGCAGCTCGCGCAGGGAGGCTGTTTCTGCCGCCGGGGACTCGCGTATTGCTTGGAGACACGCAGTGGTCGTGAGTATTGTGATGACTGACCGCGGACCGGGGTGCGACCTCTCTGCAGCCTCTGACCAGCCGCGGCCCGGATTCATCGCCAGGGCCGGGCGCCCTGCCGGCCGCTCGGGCCGAGTGGGCGAAGTTGCGTGCGTGAGCGCCCTCGATTGCGTGTCGCGGTTTTATTCGCCGGACCCGTACGTGCTCCTAAAGCCAATGTGTTATTTACGTGCAGTAAAACAAGGACTCTCCGCTTCCATCTCGTTCGTGCTTCTGTTCTCGCACTTGCAATGGCATTGAATTATGCACTGTACACCCTTCCAGGTACTACACACGCGGCTACAAATGAGCGTAGGTGCAGAGTTGGTCAGCTCTCGCAGGCGTGAGCAAGCGAGCCCTGCCGTCGAGCTCTCATATCGACGAGGTTATGCGCTCGCGATGGGGCACTCTGACCACCGCGCAGGAGCAACCGAATTTCAAGCGATTGACGTTTCCCGCACCAAGAGGCAAGGGGTCCAAAGATATCTGCACACCGCAGTTTTTATTGCGCTTCATCCTTGTCTACGTTTTCGGGAGTGGATAAAGATTACGCTTTCGCGCCATCAAAGAACGAAGTGCTCGGTTGTGAGTCTCGTCGTTTTCGAATGTCCAGCCTTCATCACCAGGAATCAGGGGCAGCTCCCAGCCACTGCGGCTAAGCCTAGAGGCCTATCCCCTTCTGTTCTGCAGCCACTCAGTCATTCTCTTTCTTTCTCACGTCACGGATGTTGTCAACGAGTTGTTTTTGAATCTTCAAAGCCATGCTCAATGGGGTGGCAGCCAAAGGAACTAGAAGTGCTTGTCCCAAATTCCTGGTAATGCGAGCGCTCTTGACTTACATTACAGGACTGTCCACCTGACCGCGTGTATTTTCCAAGTGCTCTCAGCGATGAAGCTGCGTCCCTCGTGGGTCGCAAGGAAGCCGACAGAAATTTTGTTATAAGTGTGCCACGAAAGTGGTTCAAGCCGGAGTATCACCACGCGTATACGCATATAGTCTCGTTGACGACAAGGAGGTGATTGGTAGGTGGAGTGCCATGTACTGCCATCTGGTCTTGATGTTGGGGTTGTTGTGAGCTACAGGTGGGGATGGCCTTGCCATTTTTCTGTCGGCATTTGCATAACGCAGCGACCATTCAATAATTGATTAAATACTAGAGTTTGCGCCCCAGTTGTGTGGCCTGGCAGATCTCCGCCACCATGCACACAAGGGTCCACTGTAGTCGTCGATAGCCTCTGTGACCATTTGAAGTCGATATGAGCGTCTTGAAGGAATTCTAGAAGATGGCTGGAAGCCTCTCTTAAATTTCCAGTTTCTGCCCCGGTAAACAACGCCTTGCAGGGAACCGTGCAATGACCCTGTCCCCTGTCCTCTTCTCTGTGTCTGTAGAGGTATGGGCACACATGACTAAAACTGATGATCAAGTAAAACTTTATAGTTTGGGCGAGTTGGTTCATGTTGAAAGAAAAACTGGTAATGGCGCAAGGAACGGGGACACAGAAGGCACACACAGTGCATGAGCACTGACCTTTGCATTTCTCGAGCCCGTGGCGAAGGTAACCTTTTTAATGCATTTCTTGCTATTTGCGACCACATGCATGTGTATAGTTTACGCCACCTTACAAAGGGAGCCCTCTCATTTGCATACCCGTACCAGGGTTCAGTTTAGTCTTGCCACGTATATACAGATGACCTTCAGTGACCAATACAACTTAAAAAAAAAAGACTGCATGTTCAACAAAAACTGCATCACTGCAGCGGTCATCTGCGAAAATAATGACGATTCTCAAATCAGCAAGTCAATATATGGATTGCTTAACCATTTTGCTTTAGTGTTCGTGGTTGCAACAGATGGTTAAAAAAAGTCTTCAGTCAGCCAGGACTGGCTAAATCTGAGGAATTCTTGTGAGGCCCAAGGGCTTCGAAACATCTGCAACCATAAATTATGCATGTAACCAGAAGCGCGATACCTTGCGCTATTAGTTGTGCCAGGTTTCACCTGCCCATTCCGGCTAACGGCGTTCATGATTTTTAGTCATAATGTTACCAGAAAGGAGTCAAACCTTTTATCACTTTCGATAAATCATTACACAGAGTAATCTGTTTCAGTGAATCGAGGAAATTGTTATAATTGCGCTACGTTTTGTGTGGCACGTTAAATGAAGCCAGTGAAAAGCTTATGCGGCCATGTGCAAAACCGCGCATACAGTACAGTCTGACCAGACATGTTGATGCGTTGAAAACTCGACCTGTATGAGAATGCCGACATTGTTGAACAGGTTAAAAAAAAATGATATACTATCTTGGGGTGTTAGGAGCACTATGAGCTAGGAAGTGGGCACGCTGTAGTGCATGGAGGGCTCTGGATAAATGTCGGCCACCTGATGCCCTTTAGAGGGCAACGAAATACCAGCGAACGGGAGTCTTTGCTTTTCGCCGCCATCGAAACGCGGCCACTTTCGGCTCACGCTTTGTAGATCTCACTAGTCCTCCGTGCGGCCATCGGAAATAAAACAAAGAAACAAAAAAGCGGATAGAAAGAATATCCTCCCGATCCGAGACGCTCTCGACGGCAGCCCGACGCGTCGTCCCTCAGCTCCAAAGACCGGAGCTGCGTGGCTAATGAAGCCCGCCGCTGCGACGACGCCTGGGAAACGCGCCGCGGCGGAGGAAGCGAAGCCCCTTGATTAATGGCGGCGGCCGGGTCGGCTCGCCCAGCGCCGGAGTATGATTGGTGCGGGGAAATCATTCTGAGCGGCCGGCAATAAGCGCATCTGTCGCCCCAGTGATTAATTTCGGCGGCCGGTGAAGCCCCCGGGGCGGAGTGGGGAGAGCTCGGCACAGGTTGAGCGCGCGTTGGCAGACGCGGTCTGCCGCAGCACTGGGTCACGCAGAGCCACGGTCTGCGGCGGCGGCCTCCGAGACGCCGGAAACCAGGTATACGCGTCGGCCTCCTCCTTGCAACATGTGCGCGGGGGGAGGGGGATTCGGAGGGAAGCGCTCTTGTTTGACGGCTGGTTGGAACAGGGGCCTGTTGTGCCGCCGAGAAAGGAGGAAAGTGCCTGAGCGGAAAGCTGCGACGGGAAACGAGTCTCATTAATATGTGCTCTGTGCGACTGTTTAGGTGTGTGTTGATGCCGTGCATAATGTCAGGGAATTTGGTTCGTCGTTCGGATAAGCCGCAGAAATAAAAAAAAAAAATGCTAAGGTCTCCTAGGCAAATCTGCGCCACGATTGTGTTGCGAGGCATGCGGCATGTGAATGCTACAATGACCATAATGCGACAAGTGGAAGCACGGTACTAAAAACTTATCGCCGCCTACACTGGCACCTTTTTTAAAGACAGGGACTGTACCGCTTGCTCAAAATAACTTTTGCCATCTCAATTAAAGAAAAGCAATCTCCTTTGCTCTAACAAAATGAGTTGTAGGTATTAAGGTATTGTAGGTGTTAATGTGTTGTAGGTATTAAGGTGATGTGTCGTGCATCAAAGCTCGACACCTGCAGTCTATCATTTTTTTTTATCTACTGTACATGGACACGTAAGGAGAGGTCGGTGCCTGACAGCGGCGCCGGCTACTCCTTTCCGCATAGGGGTAAAAAACAACAACAACAACACAACAACAGACCACGTAATACAAAGCAAAACATACCTGCGCCATACAATAGACGACATACAAAACACAGTACAGATGTAAATAATGTTAACAGTAAATGGACAGTGAACATTAACCAAGGTTTGGTTTATGGTTTATGGGGGTTTAACGTCCTAAAGCGACTCAGGCTATGAGGGACGCCGTAATGAAGGACTCCGGAAATTTCGACACCTGGGATTCTTTAACGTGCTCTTAGATCGCAGAGTACACGGGCTTCTAGTATTTCGCCTCCATCGAAATTCGACCGCCGCGGCCGGGATCGAACTCGCATCCTTCGGGTCAGCAGCCGATCGCCATACCCACTGGGCCACTGAGCACTAAGCAGGGACATACCCATATGCCATGACCCTAAGGACATAATCACAGGCACATGAAGGCAATACGCGAATTTATACTGTTGTTTTCTTCTATCATCAATCAATCGAGAAGTGTATTTTGCTTGAACAAAGATTGTCACTGGAGGAAAAACTACTTTGTATTGCAGCTTGACGTCAAGATGCTCCGGCCAGCCGTAAAGCGGTTGTCTGACAAGCTTTCTAGACATTAACTTGAAATGCCAACACAGGAAAGGAAACACTGTAAAGTAGGAGTGGAATCAATCAGGTAGTGAATCTAACGTTTAGAAATTTGCAATGATATCGCTGTCTTTGAGGAAAGCTTTCATCGCCATGGTTGCTCTTTTTGTAGCGCAATCATCGGTCATGGAACTAATAGCTGTTGAAGACTAAAGGACTTTTAATCAACGGTCCTGAAGGCGCTCCTCAATAAGGTACTAAAATTTCGCTCTTTTGTACATTCCAATAAAAGGTATAGGGAGGTTTTGGCGGCAGGGAGACGTCTTCGCCGGAGGCATTGTTACTCACATTTTATTAACGAGCTGTTTATAATGATCGCTCATTGATTATTCATAACACAAACCGAGGAAGAACGCATAAGAATTCGTCCTCTTTTTAAACAAAATGGTCGATGCAGTACTAGTCCCACATGCCCACTGTGTGCAGGAGCTGACGAAAATGGTGCAGATGGCGTGTACTTGGCCAGTTTTTCCAACATTACGATATAGCTCGAGCGAGCATGACCACTCTACTGAAATAGTTGTGGCAGTTTGTGTCTAGGATAAATAATGAAGAGCCAACGCAGCCCGGTAAGTCTTGCTAAGGATTTGCCTGCACAACAAATACAAAGCATCCTCAGTGCAGGGATCTTCTCCCTACGTGCTTTGAGGGTTTTGAGGGTTTTCTTAGGACCGATCATAGGCCCTAAAATGTGGGTGGCCGGTCTTTTGGGGATGGGAGTACATTCGAAACTCTGCGGTATATACTTATAGAATTTGCACTATACAGGCGTCAGCGGTACTCGCCGGGTGGGGAGGATAGGCCGATGCGACGACGTGTGCTAAAATGCGCCCCCTCGCCGCCTCTCCCTCTTTCTTCGTCGCCGTTTTTGTCACGCAAGCCGAGCGAAATAAGTAAAGAAAAGACGATTTTATCATTCTGACAGCGAGTAAACGCGAGGAGCGGCCCGGGGTGCAGATTTCACTGGGGCGGCCGTCTGTGTGCCACGCACTCTGCGCGTGGCCACATATGGACGGACGCACGTGTCCTTCGGGTGCGCCCGCGGTTGTGAGCATTTTTTCCTTCTTTCTTCTTTCTAAAACCGTCCGTGGGACGCGAGGTTTCTTTTTCGGAGCGAAGGGGGCGAGGCCGCCTGCAGTAAGACGCCACGAAACAAAGGTGCACTTTTTTGTGCGATCGTCACGCCGTCGACGTGGGAGCGCATCAGTTGCCGACGCGGTCCCCTCGACAACAATGGGCCGTCATAATTCTTTCGTTTCTTCGGCCCGTCCCAGTGTCGCGTCGGCTGACGGCTCGCGCGGCTGCATTTTTCATTCCTTCTCCGGCGCGCTGCCCGAGAGATGGGGCAAAAAAGCATCTGCGCGGCTCCCGCGGCGATGTCCTCCCGGGGATTTTTTTTTTTCGTTCCTCGCTTCCTCTCCGTCCCCTTAAAAAATAGATGGAGAGATAGATAGGCGGCTTTGAGCTGCAAAGACCGATGAGTAAAAAAGCCGCTTTTGACGGCAGTCGCACGCTATGCCGGAGGAGCGGGGGTGGTGGTGCCCAAAGGCAACCATGGTGTAGTGCCCGCGCCGCAGCCCTTCTTCTAAACTAGAATATCTTCTTTCTTTTTTCCTTCCTTCCTGCCCCAAAAAACCGCAGAGTGCACAAAGAATGAAGTCGTCAAGGTCGAAGAAGACGACGGCTATGGGCAGACGCGCACTCCGGGACGCCGGAGGGGGCGCTAGAGCTTGCGATATTGTTTACTTCCTTGGGAACACTGTCACCGCAGCGGCCGGCGTCGGCGTCGTCGAAGAGCTCCACGCACACAGGGAATTTACCCACGCCGAGATGGACGTGCACGGAGAACACGTGTGTGAGAGTTATCTAGACGGGATGTGCGGGCAGTAACGTTTGGGCGCCATTTCTCGTTGTTTTGGAAACGCCGCAAAGGGGCGACGCTCCGCACTCTTCCGCACTGTAGACAAGACCGTGGAATGGCTGACTCGGCCTGTAGACGTATGACATTATCTGCGTTCGGGAAAAGGCTGGAATCCTGTTAGTTTTCTGCTTTGGCTAATGTCCACTTTCTATTCACTATGGTACCTGGACAGACAGGCTGGCTTCGAAATGCATCGAAGAAAGTGCAGCTTTCATAAACACTTTTAGGACTCGCAGTACGCTGTGTTATCGTGGAGCTGTTCGAGCTCAACAGTAACACGGCTGATGGTAGGGGAGCACTATGCTTCTCCTGTAGAACGACGCGCAATGAGGACAAGCGAAACCAATGTTTCTTGGGATAAAAATTATATCCCTCTCGTAATAAGGAGAAAGCAACACATAACAGAAGTAGGTGCTGGGGCGTGCGTTGAGCATGCCTGATTACTCATTCCTGTATTCTCTGTTGTGGATAAAAAATACATGCGATGTGTTTCACGCTAATCGTGTTGTTTTTTCCGCATTCACAACACCCTATTCAAAATGCTGCTTTATAATCTTGAACTCAAACGCATATTTATAACCAAAATTAACGTTATTGCTAACTTAATGTGGATGCGCGAAGTTATAAACTTAGCCCCCAAAAATATACCAGAAATGGGGCTGAAGCGCACACTGCAACATAAGAAATGAACACAAGAACAGAAGAACAAGTGTTAGCGGATTGTGTGTCGATAGTCTAGGTAGCATTGATGCATGCAGTGCATTCTTTTGCACGCATATTGGTACTGCCGTGTTTCGACTGCTCAGATTTCTTAACCTTAAATGGTAATAACATAGTGAGGTGATAATCAGGTAGGGCATTAAAACAAAGCAGTCGTTCTGCAGTGCCGCGATTTTTTTCACTGGAAATGTTAACAACACTCAAGATGCTCTTTCCTCACCAAACCCGGAAAGTGGACGCACACTTAACGCTTAAGCTTGAGCTTTGTTTGATCATTCTTGTGATTAAATGTTCTAGAGTTATATTTCAACAAACTATGTTTTGCAGCGTACACACGAGCCCTGTAGCTTCTGTATCAGTATCTCGCGCTGCCAGAATTCACTGCAAAGTGCGGCCGTCCTTGCAGAAAACGTTGAGCTAATTCGATATAAATCTATCGTTTTAAAACGTAACAATTTCTGATATTACTGCATTCCGTAGCATACGAAATAATGAAGTTCGTAATATTTCAGACGTTCCTTATGACAGCTTTGCAAGGCTATAATATATACATAAATCAGGCATTCTTTCCAGCGCTTGCAACTATCGTCCAATTTGACTTATATCTAGGGCCTATAAAATCTTAGGACATACAGCTTTGAAATCTATTTCAACGTTTATTGACAGCCATAAATGATTATTCCAAGTCAAAAAGGCTTCAGAAAAGGTTGGGTTACAAGAACTCAACTAACAGAAACCGTCTACGTCCTAGCACGATAAATAAACCGGGAAAATTCATATCATATTCCCCGATTGATCAAAAGCATTTGATTGGGTCTATCATTCTAAGCTGCACTATAAAATGGTTAAAATTCTTGGCTCTGGGACCATCACAGTGGTTGAAGGTTATCTAACAGGTCGGCGTCAATGTAGTAATGTTGCGGCCCGTCGGACTTGGCCTAGGTATTATATGGGGTGACATTGTTCGCACCAGTTCTTTTGTTTCTCTTCAATAATGATCTCAGCAAGAATAATGAAGTAGCTGAATGCATATCGCCTATACGACGATGTTATCAACAGAGATTAATTGTCATAAAAAATAAATGGTATTAAATGACACACTCTGCGCAGTGTGTCGCAAAATGTAGTCAGAACAAGTAGATAGATAGCCCCTCACCTAGAAAAAACCCGTTGCATATGACTGTCACTACAAGGAAACTTCACTTAAATTTCTCTATCAACTAGAACACAAGATACTGGACCACTTAAGCAGATCAGCCCAGCTCAACTACGAAAGAGTAAGCATGTGTCATATGTTCGACAGAAACGCGCCTTCTGCTCTTCACTCGATACGACGATCCCATCTAGTTGTCTCACCCGAAGCAAAACTAGTGGCTGCACCTCAGTTGTTTACTGTGTGCTTGAATATCATATAACTAGCTGGTTGAACCAAATAAAGCAATACACTGAAATATTAGATAGTGTCCAGCGAAAATCCGTCATGTTTGTCTGTAATAAAGACACACCGAGGTGGTTTAGTGGCTATGACGCTACCGGGGCGGCAGCCTTTCGATGGAGCCGAAACGAAAAAAACTGCCCATGTGCTGTGCTATGCCACTGCACATTAAGGATTACTCACAGGCGGTCTCAATTAATGTGGAGCCTTCCACTCCAGCGTCCCTCATAGCCGCCCCCATGTGCAGTTATGGGACGTTAAACGCCACGAATAACATTACCATCCGCGAAAAAAAAGCTAGGGAGATGTCACATCGCATGAATAGTGGCAATGCAGGGGTGCTAGAAAGGAAACTACCGCATACTTAATTTGCCGTTCTACGAGGGCAGGGCTGGCTTCAATAGAAGTACAGATTCCCCCTCCCCCCCACCCCCCTCCCCCCACTCTTCCCCTGCCCACCTGATTCCTTTGAACACAGAAGGCGCGTTCTAATTCCTCAGTGGGTGAACACTGAAGTGCTCCAGTTCCATTTGTGAAAATGTGATCACGTGATATCGAAGTGACGGCGTCATTTAGCTTTCTCTTACGACAAATGTGCAACTACGATTACGGACAGCGACTACGACGCCTCGAGTCACGGATTAAACTTCCCAGCTGCACAGGTTTTGCAAAGCATAAGGCTTCCAGATTTCTCACAATAAATGATGCCGTTTCTGCCGACCACGAACTAGCGCACTCTAAAAACGACGGGGAAGGACATGGACAACACAAACTCTCATTTGATGCCAGCCGTTAATGATGGCAAGACATGCAGCTGTCGGTCACTGCAACAGCAACGGCCCCGTGAACAAATGAAGCAGGTTGAAACCGTAGCGATGCACTGGCGCTGAAAGTGGCAAGGGCTTTCAGTTCATGACGAGGAAGAAGCGCAAAGCCACGAGGACGAGAGCAGAGGAGTGGAGTTAGCGCAGCAGTCACGTGTTGAAGAGGGGCAGGGGGAGAGGGTGTGTTCCCTCCCTTTGCAATAAATTACCTTACTCCCCTTCCGAAAAATCCTGGCTACGTGTCTGTAGCGCACACATCTGCTTCCTGTGCGGCCATTACCGCGTCTTCGGCAAAAGTCTCCTGCAGCCCTTTCTCATATTATTGCTAAATTTTTACGCGTACGTGCAGTTCAGTCCCCGCCTTGTTCTTTAACAAACCCCTTCCCTCCCCTGAAAGGCCGCAATACCCATGCACCTTAGTGATGCCCTGCTCGCGTGCTCTGCCAACGCCAACGCCACCGACGAGACAACCGCAATAACAAGACCGGGGCCAGCGGGCAATCTGGGCGACAGCCGCAGCGCGGGCTGGACGCCGGGCGAACGAGCACGGGGACGCTACCCGCCCGCGTTCGCTGTTGATCGATGACTCTGCGGCGCGTGGCACGCAGTAGGATGCAACAGCGTGCGCGGCCGCCGGTAAAAAAAGGCTCTGTCCGAGATTTGCGCACCTTTAGCGCCGGCCGCGGAGAGTAAATCAAGCGCTGGGAGGGAAAAAAATGGAAGGGCCCCGCGACCGACCGACGCGCCGTGTTTGCGCACCTTGGTCCGGCTTCAGGGACGCGCAGCTCCGGACACGTGGGCTATCTTGAATAGAGCGGCGCACCCATTATGAAAATGGCCCGCATGCAACGCCGAGCCATGTGTGACGCTATGCTGCATTTTAATAAATGCGTGCCCGCCGTGCTTATCAGAATGCCCAAGGCTGCGGCGGCACATTGTGCGCCAGGCGACTGCCGTGTCTCTGGGCTTATAAAACAGCAGCTGTGTGTGTGTGCCGCGGTCGGTAGGAAAGCGCGCTACACACGTATTGAAGCAGGCGGATACACGGCCGTAATGAGGAAGTGGTAGAAAGCTGCCCGCCGCACATTTATCGAGCTCGGACACACGTGCTAGACAACCTCAAAGCTGCATAGTTGACAGCACTATTATGCAGTCGGACAAGGTCATAACAGTGTTCCTGATAATGAAAGTCTTGCGTAGAGTACTCATGCTCCTATGTTTAGTGGAAGCTATAAAGTACTTCTTCAAGGTTTATTTCAATGTAGGTACGTTTTTCAAGCAAATGAAGCTTTATGGCGTACGCCGATAAATGCATTCAGCCTTTACCAAAGCCCCTGCTACGGCGCCCCTTTCTCTCTTTCTTCTTTCACTCCCACTTTCCTTCCTTCCCTAACGGCGCGGTTCGGGTGTGCACCGCGATGTGAGACAATTACTGCCCCGTTTGCTTTCCTGAATAAGCAAAAACCAATTTTGTTTAACAAAAATCATCAGATGGTTCCGATGAGGTCTCCCATACACAGACATTCTGGCGTCATCACAAGGAGTCTACAAGTTGGTGATTCGGTTCCCGTCCTGAGATCCTAAATTTAGAATCAGGACAAAATTCGAAAGCTGCTGTTTTAAAGTCTCCGTGCAGTCTGAAGCAAACACCTCATGTGAAATGAACAAAGCTGGAACTTTCACTGCTGTACAGGGCGTCTAATGACCTTGAGTGAAACTATATGGCTTTTTCTTTTCGTCATATCCTATTACGCGAAGATCTCTTTCCAACTCATGCCTACAGGGCAACTCCGAGGGTGTTTTCAACGTTTTGCGCAGATAATCACATCGAATTCCTTAGAGTCCTCTCTCTTTGCCGTACAAAAAAACCGTTTTTAAAGTGCCGAGTACAGGTATTTTAAAAACTAAAAAAATCAGGAAACCAAAACCGAAACTGGGCTTCGACCAGACGGTGACGTCATGACAGACCAATGTAAGATATCATGGATACTGTCACAAAATCTGTCGTGTGCGCGTTGATTAAATACACTGGCGACTGTAAATGACAGCTTGTGTCTTTTTTTTTTTTTTAGAAATGACACAAAGCAAGCTCAGAATTTTGCCCTGTAAACGCAGAGTGAATATCGACAGCCATGCGCCCAGTGACGTCGCGCACTTTAGGTTGCCCGGAGAAATCTCCCCGACTGAGACCACGAAATTGGAAATTTTAAAATTCATTTGCGCTGGAACAGAAACCGCCCCGCTCAGAAGTTGGACACAAATGACCAGAATTCTGTGCAGAATGTACCAAGCAAATTTCAGTAAAATATGAGGGAGCACAAAAAATGCCGGAGTTGCCCTCAGAAGAGGCTAACTAAAGTTCTTCAAGCGATAATTTTAATCCAGTGCATTTCATTCTTCACTTTCATGAAGCTAGAATGGTTTATCTGGAATGTGTCATCCGCATCTTGACAAGTACGAGCAGTGCAGTACCTCAAGCAGCCAATAAAAACCAATAAAGCCAATGCAACCAAATGGTTGCAAAAAGCGAATGAACTATCTCAAAGTCAATAAAAACATTCAACGACAAGTTTACTGCGATGTTTTGACCGAAGCTCGAACATCACTCATTCTTTGTTCATTTACATCTCGAGCGCTAAACAAAATCGGAGTAGGAAAAGCAGGGAACGTGTGATGAAACACTGAGAAAACAGATAACAGGAGAATACACTCTCTCCAAAACCTTGATATCTGGGGACCTGGGACTAGATTACTGTAGGAATGCATCCACCGTCTCTTTCCTCAACTTTAACCTCTCAACGTCAAGCGCGACTGCGTGAGGAGATGCGGAAGGATTCCTTCGACAGTTACCGCATCTCCTCTCAACGCCTAACGCGACCGAGGTTTAGTGCATAAGTGCTCTCCTCGCAACTTACGCTGGTAAACGCTAGTCGAAGCCATGTACTACCAGCAGTGTTGCCAAATGCCACAGAGGAAAAGTAGCTAGAATGCAGCGTAAATGTCGCCAAAAAATAGCAAATTACCAAGAAGTGCGAAATGTGGCTAAAAATTTCCAAGCGCTTTTTAATGTAATTTGTGCACATAAATCACTTTAAGTGAAGCTGCAATATTTTAATTAACCGGTTTGAAATGGCACCTAGTGCTACTCCATCCAAGAGAGGAGGCAGAAAATTTTCAGGTTTTTTTATCTTGCTCGTAACTGTGCCCAGGGTATTAGTAACGACATAACTGGAAGAAATAAGCCCCCTTTTTATTCAAATAATAATATATTGCAGCACTACTTTTCTTCAAGAGTAAAGGCACGCGAGCTCCCAACAGACTACGAGCTGCGAATGCATCACTGCTTCTGTGAGCATGAACCCAAGGGAGTTGAACCCTGTGAGCATACCCTAAAAAAATATAAACTGAAAATCTCGATAAAGGACATCGCTGTATTAAATTACTTCAACTACCCTGAGGCTACTCTTCGCAAGATTAGCCCTGCACGCTGTTATCAGGAGAAAAGCAAAAAACAAATTTCTTTTGACGCCGAGGGCTTCTTCCCCAAGGTCATTCCATTTTTGTGGCCATTCTGTCGCACGTCCTTGCATTGGATCATTTTGTGTTTTTGACCCGCTCGTATGCACCTTGTTCGATTTTCCCCCTCATGTCTTTTGTCTTTTATCGACTTGCTGACCGTGTTTCGTTGGGTGCGAAATAAACGCTAGTGGTCAGTGTCACAAAAAACGGTGCACATTTAAGTCGCCAGCGCTACGCGGACGAAAACTCGCCCATTCCCGCCGTATGTGGTAAGAGAACATTATAGAAAAATCCGCCGTTCACAGTCGGAAAGTGCGCAGCCTCGGCTAGCCGTGCTTAACATGTTATGCTATGCCCTCCCCTCTTCGCCTAAAAGCGGCGGCGTCCGGCCGGAGAAGAAACTACTCTTGTTTTCTTGAGAGTTACTCGCCGCCTGACCAATAACGAAGCTCTCGAAGCAGGTTGCGGCAGAGCGGGGAAGCCCGCGCGGCGAGACGAGTCGAGAGGAGGGGATAAGGAAGGCGAGACTCAGTTGTTAGTTGCGGTGCACGGTGAGGGAACGTGGGAATAGTAAGACGAAAGAGTGAAAAGAAAATGAGGTAGAGTACAAATTTCACACTGACACCTTTCGTTACTCATTTTTCCCGCAAGCGATCAGGGAATGGACTATGTTACCCGAAAATGTTGTTCAATCTGGATCTCTGAGCAGTTTTTTTCTGACCTGCCATAATTGTTTTTTTTTTAACCATTACGCATTGGCATTGCACGCACCCCTTGTTAAGAAATCTTGTTTTCCAAACTCAAATTGTATTGTATAATATTACACCACGTGTTCTTCCGTAGGTGACTATCGATCTTCCCGCATTTCTATTTCTGTTGCGTGACCTTCCTTTTTGCTGATGTTTTTTGTTTTCCTTTTTGACGTGTCTAGAACCATCATATTGTAACCCAATCATGCAACAGCCTCGACAGAGGCTAGCAGTGTGTTCGCAATAAATAAATGAATAAATAAATAAATAAATAAATAAAATAAATAAATAAATAAATAAATAAATAAATAAATAAATAAATAAATAAATAAATAAATAAATAAATAAATAAATAAATAAATGCCTTAATAGAGCAAGGAAGCGACTTTCTCTTCCTCCCTTTCTTTAACTGCTTCATTCCGTCTCTCGAGACGCAGTTGCTTGGTCTGGTTTGTATCTTCCTGTAATGTTACTAGATGGCATTATATGTTTAACATTAGCTTTATCACCACAAGAAAGCCTTTGTCTTCACCGGAACTGCTCAATATTAGCCATGTTACTAATTCTTGAGAGTTTATTGAACAAACGTAGAATTAACGAAAAGAGCTAAATTCGGAGCTGGATTTTCGAAAAAGAGCTAAATTAGCTACTGGTAGCTGCATAAAATTTTTGGTAGCTGGTTTCTCCTTAAAGTAGCTAAACCTAGCCATAAAATGGCTAAATTGGAAACACGGGCAACACGTCTTTCTGCGAACTGCTGCTGTGGGAAGGGTTCAGTTTCGTTATCCTCGACAGCATTGGGGTTTTGCGTTCATTGTACGCAGCAGCTGCGAACACAGCTTGATTTCTTCCTCGGCAGCTACTGCTCCGTCCTCCGGATGCCAACCGTAGCAGTGTGCCCGCTCATGCTGCTTCTCACCTCTTTCAGCGGCAGCGTCTTGGGTATTGAGTATACATTTTACAGTGAGTATAAGGTTTGTTCCCACCCTTGTATGTACAGCAAATACACACTGCTCAGAGCAGAGGCTTGCAGTGCACCCTCATCTCTCCAGAGGGTCGCGGGAAGTCGGAACCCATAAGAGCGAACGTTTCGAGGAGAGGCGGTGAGCTTTTCTACTCAGACAACCTCCACATTTGTCTGCCACTCCGTGTTCCTCTTCTTCGCCATATTCTTCTCCTGAGACCACCCGGAAAACATGACTAGCCAATCCTTTCGCCATCGCGGTCATGTATATGCATTGTGCGATTATAAATTTCCTTCAGGCTCTGTTTCTTGCAGGTCGACATACGAAGCATGTTTAAGCGGAGACAGAAACTGTGGACGGACCTGAAAAGCCATGAAAACCTCTCTGTAATGCCCCAGGCCTTGAGGGTAGAATAAATAAATAAGTAAATTTAGGTGCTAAACGCATTCCCAGATTAAAAAAAAAAACGAAGAACAAAGCTTGCGCTGAAGCAATTACAAACGGCAAGCGCATATATCTTTCCATTTCCGTTGTCGCTCTGACGAAGGGAGGCGGAACGTCGTCACCGGGTTGTACGCGTTTTATTAAAGAGTTTTGTTTTCTTCCACCAATTCCATCTTCCATCTACTTCATCTTTGTGTGTGTCCTGTTTACGTGAAGACAAGTTCAGAGGTGAGCACGTGTGAATAACTTTATAATCTCATCTCTGACAGCTTTCACCCCAGTGTCGTCGGATACCCACCAGCTTTCTAATGGTTACAAGCTTTCCACTGAGCAGGTGCTCGGCTTGAAATGCTTGGAATATGGATTTTTGAACCAACCTTGCGCAGGCTAAAAACATCCGCCTTCAGAACGAGCGCTCAATACCTTGTGCCATGGCGCTGTTTGGCCAAAGCTATCCTTGAGTCCTTAAATTAACAATCATCGCCATCATCATATAACTCTGATCATTACTTAAATCGCAAAGAACACACATCTATTAAATAAATGCCAATTGCGACAAGTGGTTCTGTCTTTCTTGTCCTATTCGGCGCGCTGTTAAGGAGACAGCACTGGTGCGACCTGGGCGCAAGCCGTGCGTAATGGAAACACGCACTCAGTGATGCAACACAGCAGAAGGAAAGAGGACGGGGCCAGTTTAGACCGCACGTAATCGCGGCGTGTGCCGCATTACAGGCCTATAAAACGGCTGTTCGCGGTAAGGTGCCAACAGGGAAGCGAAAAAAGAAGAAAACGATACAAAGGAGCAACCTCTTACGCTTTTGAAACCTGTAGGAACATCCAAGCGCTCAAAAGACGCGGAACTCTCCGTCTGGCACGAAAGGAAAAAGGGAGAGAGAGAGCGACTCGCTACGAAGAGAACAATGTCTGGCGTATCTACAGCGAAGTGCTCCATGAGCTAGCTGCACAGCAGCAATGATGGGCAGCATGGACGCTAAAGTCGAACCGCGATAAGCGATCGTGCCGCAGCAGCAGGTTGAGATTGCAGTGGGAAAAAAGAAAGTATGACGAGGAGCAGCGCGGAAAAGAGAGCCAAGTCGCGCCGACTGACGGGGCAAGAAGGGCGGACGCCAGAGCACGCGTGCGCGAGGAACGACCCTGTCCCCGCAGCCACGGACTCTCACGGGCCGGTCGCGAGGCACGCAGCGTCGCTTTTAAAAGTAATACGCTCCCGAGAGCCGCTCCGGTGGGCAGAGCGGGGGACGAATCTTGATCGAGAAGAGAGGCAGGATCTAAAGCCCGATGATTTACAAGTGCCTCGCCTATGGCTCTGCGTTTTGCTGCCTGCCATAGGAGTGATTTACGGTGTACCGGCCGATTTATGGCCGCCCTAGGCCCGCACGAAGAAAAGCACCTCCCCTCGGGAACCGTTCGAAGAAAACCACTGCTGCCCCCCTCCCAGCGTGGCCGATCCCTTCACCCTCGCTCTCTTGTCTCGCTGATTTTTTTTTTCCTCGGCCGTGTGAGGTTCGCTCTGCGGGCCGCTTCCTTTCCCCTTGTTTTATTTACTTTTTAGTCTGTTTTCTTTGCCGCGCAGCGCTCCACTCGGCTTTCCTCCGTGTTTTTTTTTCGGCCAGTGGTGGGCAGGCTCTTGAAGAAAGTTGCTCACCCGGGCAGGATTCCATTTGGGCGCTGGTTGGTGGTCGGCATGACCCACCTGTCCTTTGGCCGAGAGAGGGCTCTGCGGTTGACTCAGTGGTCAGTGGTCGCATGGACACAGCGTAAGCGCTCTCTTCTTGTAGCGAAAAACTTTCCAGCCATAAGCCAATCAGTGTGTTTGCTGTTACCTTCTGTAGAGTGAAGTTCGCCTCCAGTAAACTTTAATTGTAACATTTAAAGCACGGGGCCTGAGCCAACCGTGTTTCATTTTTGGCTTGTTTTTGCTCAGGCCTCCACAGCTTCTCTTTTCTTGCTCTGCACGGAATAGACAGAGCTGAGAGCCGTTTTGACCGCAACATAACCTCTGGTGCCCAGGCGGCCAACACCGCCCTTTCGAGGATCCAGCACCAGTGATAAATTTTGACAGCAAGTAGCACATATATAATCCGATGGAAGGCTTGCAGGGGCCTGTGGTGGAACAGAAAAAAGGCTGCAGTGCGATTAATCGTGCGGATCAATCCTCCAGCATGCTAACCAATAGCCGCGAAGCGGTTAACAAGAATACAGGCTGCAGAATAGATGTAACAAATTGCGCATGCACACACACATGCACGTGCACATTTATTTTTGTGCCCACCCCTGTTACAATCCCTCTAGGGGTTGACAGTATCTTGAAATAAATAAATAAATAAAAAAATAATAAATGCGTTCCCACACCGAACAGACAGGCGTCTTGAGTTCACACGTTAACAAAGTCGCTATGAATGCATCAGGATGGAATATTTTGGCATGGCGACTACGGAAGTGAAACTATAAATATGTACCGCTTTTTATTTTTACTTCACAGTTACGATATGTAAAGGCCTTGAAGCAGCATAGCCCAGCTGCAAAATATACACTTTAGAAGACACTGAATGACCCCTTCAGCAGCCTATAGGGTCCTCCTTACGAATCACCGCGCAGAAAAGGATACTGTTTTTTTCTTTCACGAGCACATAACGCTTAACTTACCTTTAAGAGTACAATGCGATAACTTTAGAGGTGCCTCCCGCGCAAATGCTCCTCTTTCGTTTAGGTTCCGCCTACATGCCCATATACAGTCGCGCCTCGTTAATATGGAAGGCTAGGCTCCCGCGCAAACCAGTACATAAAGCGAGTCGACCGTAACAACGAATTTTGAAGAAAAAAATTGGAGGGATATTAAGCTCCGCCTTAAGGGTATGGAGCGATAGCTTAATGGGTTAATTCCCATGTATGCAGAAGCCATTCTCTACTTTACATTCACAGATCCCTGCGAGTCCTCATACCAGTCCTGGCGCAGTGGTGCATCGGTTAAGCGATGCGCCACTGCCCTGCGATGGCAGGTGCTGCCAGCGGCTGGTCTTGTGCGGTCCAGGTTGCTCTTCCCGAAGGACCAGTCCTTCATTTAGCTGCCACCTGCCACGGTGGGCAGGTTGTGATGTTGCCGCAAGGTCACGTGACCTAGGTGGCCCACCTGCCTCCTATAGGTTGCTCTCTGGGCACCACCTCCCAGAGCCATGCTCTTGATTTTTCGCTCACAGCGCCGACAACGCCGACACCGGATTTTCTGCGTAACGGGGCCTTTAACGTTGTCTCGTTAAAAAAGCGCCCAGGAAAGAAATTTATGGTTCAGCTAGGTCTGCTCATGTATATAGTGGTGAGCACTGCAGTGGCATTTAGAAAAAATCGTGGGAGCTTCAGTGCTTTATCCTGGCCGCAGTATTTTTAAAACAGTGTGGTGCAGTTTAGTATTCTATGAGAGGCGTGATGATAGCCCGAGGCGCGGAGACGTATTTCCTCCTACGGCTATTCGCATCCCTCGTTCCGGTAGTACATGTACGTACTCAGTCTCAGGCAGCTGCTGGATGCGGCTTTCAACGTACCTGCAGAGACAGTTTTGTTCACTACTATTCATGCAATATAGCAAACGGCAACAAGTGTGAGCGAGTACCTTGAAACTGTTAAGCCTTAAAAAAGCCATCGCTCAAGCATTTGAACTTCCCCACTGCGTTCCACTCCTGTCTTCCACTCAGAATGCAAGAAAGGGAGAACCTGATCGGGGCAGCGGAGATTTTGTTGTCATCACTCTCTCTACTAATCTGTGAAAGACACATGGACCCCACTAGGCTCCGCGCATTTTCACCAAGTCTATTGTTCTGACAGCGAGTTTCCACATTAACGAGGCGTAAATACACTGAAGGAGTTTGGTCTCTAGAAAAACTGTCCGTAATTCGAGTCGTCCATATTAACAGGGATCGTATTGAATGGGCATTACTGTACGCGGAATCAGCCGTTCTCTACTTTACATGCATAGATCGCGGGTGGTCCTCATAGAACTAGTGGCGCAGTGGTGCAGCGGTTAAGCGATACGCCACTGCTCCGGCAGGTGATTGTTTCAAAAACGACCACCGGTGGGACTTGTGAGACCCAGATTGCTCTTTCCGAGCACCTGTAAGGCCCACGCGCAGCGCCATGGTGGGCAGGTGGCAATAGCATCTAATTCATTCGAATTAATCTCATTTCCATGTGCCGCGGGGGGTCAGGTAGCTCAGAACTCGATGAACAGGTTGCCACGTGCCATGGTGGCCATGTTGCGACGACGTCGCAAGGTCACGTGACCTTTCTAAACCAATCATTCTTAGCTGCCACCTGCCACGGTGAAGAGTTTGCTCACAATCCGGTGGGCAGGTTTCCACCTGCCATGGCTGGCAGGCTGTTATAACGCCAAGAGGTCACATAGCCTTTATGGCAGGTGGGCCACCTGGTTTTCTCGGCAACTCAACGTCGCCGTTACCGGATTTTTCTCGGAACGGGACCCGTGACGCTGTCACTTTAGCATACCCTCCTGATATCCATAAACTGTGTCGACGATAGGCTGGGGTGGGGGGGGGGGGGGGGGGGGAGAAAGAAGAAACTACATGCACGATGTATTTAACAATTTTATTTGCAGACAGACGATTGGCTAGCGTGGTTTTTCATTAGAAAATTTCTCGCACAAGGAGCGGCGGGGCGCACCCTCCCGGCCCCCACAATCCTGGCCTCTGCACCTGTCGCCCTGCGGTAGTGGATCACGAAAGTAGCGTCTTTGTCAAAAGTAACCAGGCTGCATGGTTTGCTTCTAGCTTGTACAGTGGAGCCCTTACAGCTTCTCTGAAGCTGGAATGGTCGTCAGAGAGAAGGACTGGGGTCTTCTTACCTTCCAACACCATCTGAGCTTTAGGAAGGCCACAAGGGCGCCACTATACAAGCTAGAACCAAACCATGAAGCCTGGTTACTTTTCACAAAGACGGTACGTTGCGCTATGCGGAATCTCTTTATTAATACAACGAGCCGATACACAGCGAATTTTAGAAATAGTGATTTTGGTAATTTGGGTAACTTGCATACTAAATAGCCCAGTCTTTTCACTTCACTAGTTATTGTACAAGTTACTCATTTCGATGCTACGTTGCTGGGGAAAACTGGAAAAACGGGCGCAGAAGAGCACAGGAGAAACCAGCTTCATCGTGTTAGGTAGCCAGTTTCACCTGTTTAGGGCCATTGTGCGTAGTATGCACTCCTCCGGGGCTTCCGCTGCAGCTTTCAACACGACAGCATATCGCTAAAAAGAAATGAAGACGTTAGAGACAAAAATGAACCCTTTACGAATGACATCTCCGTCGAAGTGTTCTTTTCAGTGAAAATTGATTCTCTGGCTACTTCCTGGTACCGTTACCGTTTGTCTGGCAGGAAAAGTGGCATTGGGGGCGGAGAAAATATAATTTCGAAAAGTTCCCGACACTCCATTCAAACTCGTGACGTTCGTACCGACAATGACTAGTTGGAGCCGTTTTTAAGTCAATGGTGGGTGGTGGTGGTGGTGGTGAAACATTTATTTAGAAGGGACAGGACGTATGTTTGGATCAGCCCGCAAATGACCGATCCTTACAAGCAATAGGTGGAGGTCCCTAGTTTGGGACCCCAGTGGCGGTGGCCGCCGCCCGGGATCGCTCGACTAATGCTTGTTAAGCCTGTTAGTCGTGGCAGCCAAGCAGGGTCGCCTCCCAGTCCTCCCGGGTCGGGTTGGGGATGGGGGGAATGACCGGGTTGGAGGGGCAGGCCCACACCATGTGTTAGGTGTCCGAAGACGCCGCACTACACTGCGGGCAGCTGCCGCTAAAGGAGGGGTCAAAATGTTTTAGTGCTGTCGGGCACAGCAGTGTATTGGTGGGAATGCGGAGAAGGAGCCGCTCATCCGCCTTCTTGAGGCCTTTACATGGGCGCGGGTAACGGCGGTGACTATCTTGATAGTAGGTTGTAATATCTTTGAAGGTATAAATCGGATTAAAATCGGGTTCCTGATCGGGTGGGGAGGAGAAAACAGCCCGGTGAGAGAGCGCGCGGGCGACTGCGTCTGCTGCCTCGTGTCCTGCCAACCCCTGATGAGCAGGGACCCATATAAGGTGCGGTGTGCGGGATCCGTATCCCGTATGCAATTTTGGTAGATTCGATAGGCTAGGAAGGGAGTGCAGCCTTGTTCGACGTTCCGACAGGCCCCTCGGGAGTCGGTAATTATGTATTTTGAACCGGAATATGAGGCCGCGAGGACAATCGCGACCTCTTCTGCTTGTGTTGCATTGCGGGCTCTGAAGGTGAGGCCGTTAACTGTGTTGCTGTTGTGAACTACCGCGACTGTGCACCATCCCCCGTAGTGAGGGCCAGAGGCGTTCGCGTAGTATACACCTGTTTCGTTGCTATAATGTCGGGATAGGGCTTCTGCTCGTGCTAGGCGCCGACCATTATGGTCTTCGTGTGACATGTTAACTGGAAGATTTCGCACATGGAGGGCGCGCCTCCACAGTTCTGCGATGTGAAACCTGTCTTCCATGGGAGTGTTGGATATGGAGTCGAGCAAGAAGGCGGTGACCCGACTCCGTTAACAACAAGCGTGTGTACTGGTTTGTAAGGTGCGCCTCCCGGAGCTCCAGGAAAGTATTCACCACCCCAAGGGCTATAAGCCGGCTGTATGAAGTAGTGGTGGGGTGTTCAAGGGGAATCCGCGTCGAAAATTCAGTGTCGACACACACAGTTTACCTGCAAAATCGGCCGCTGGTAGCAACACCTGCATTTCGTCTTTTGGTCTTTACTAGCTTAATAAAGCTCCGTTTTCTTTGTCATTAGAATGCAGTAGCCTATTGATAGGGGCAAACTTCACTTCATCCTCGCTGTCCATTTAAGAGGCGTAACCGGCGTGGAGACGACAGCGATCTTTACGTTTTAGTAACCAGATGTAATCCGGCGTAGTAGCTTTGTAACGCTCGACACCTGTTGATCAAAACAGAAAGCCAATTTCGCATTCTCTTTCTCTGTCGCCTCCAGCATGGACGGAGGCAGTGAAGTAGGAAGACTTTTGCATGCATAACTTGAGTCAGTGGGCGTTAAGCTGTGCGAACTTGAAGGCTCGACAAAGCAATAAATAATGTTCCGATCGCTGCAAAAAAATGCCGCGCTGAGGCTCGGGCGAATAGGGAGGAGGCTGCATTCCCAGAACTTGGCGGGTCCACGCCGCCCGGGAGAGAACACCCGCCGAGCGGCGCGCAGTGCTCGACATGCCCCAGATACGCGCGCATCGGAGAGAAGGCTCGTCCGTCATCATTACCATCCCGGCGAAGCCCGCCGAGCGGCGCGTATGGCTTTCGCGCAATCCTTTTGGCTCCGGGGCCATTGGACATATAAATCAGGCCGCCGCCGGGGAAGGTCCAGATAAAATTCGCGCGGCCGAGTGACGCGGCGTAAACCACGCATGCATGCGTTACGCGCCCAGCGCGTTCAGGGGCCCGCGACCGGCGATGAGACACTTGTTTTTCCGGGAACTGTTAAACGCTCCGGACGGTCAATTTTAATTGCTTCGTCCAGCTTCGCAGCTCCGTGTAAAACAAGCGTGTGCGCGTTCGCTGCTTCAAGGGCTTGATTTACAGCCGAGCTGGTCAGCCGTGCTGGTCCGCGAGCATTGCCGCGGCCCTTCTGCGAGTCGCGCGACAAGGTTCGCGGCGCGCCTGCTTCGCGGCTTGTCGCGGGTGCGACGTCAGCCTCCCGCTCCGCTGCGCCGCGAGAAGACGGCAGCGATGCGCGCATCGCCGTTCCGCCCAGCCAGCTTCCGCGCCGGTTTTGCGCCGCCGGGCCCGTGTAAGCTGTTTGACGCTGGGAAGACCATCGCGTGCGATAAAAAAAAAAAAAAAAATTCTGTGCCTATACTTACACACGCATGGAGGGAGAAGCACCGCGGGGCCTATAGGTTGAACGAGCTCTTATTTATTGCCCAAGGTTGCAGAGCTAAACTGAACGCGAATATGGACGCGTGCATTCCCACCTGCCAACAGGCGGAGTTCTTTTATGAGGTGTGATTTTATAAGTTCTCTCACTGTTTCCACCAATGACGTCATCGGCAGGAAAGAAGAGACGCGCAAACCCGGACTTCACTGTTTTGCTTTCAGCTGTGCGTGGGAGGCTGCCCGCTGGCATCTGTTTGTGTGGGCAGACCAGAACCACGAATGCTTTTGAAGGTGCACCTTGCGCTGTAGGCGGCACCGCTGAAGTCTTTGGGACAGCGGCTGCACTGCTTAACGAAAAACGAATTACTGGTAAAAAGTAGATTAAATCTCACAACGCCTTTATACAAACGTTCCAACGTATTTCCTGGCTTTGAAGCGTCGTTTATTACTTACACATGAGCGATCCCTTATTAATAATCGAATGAAGTCTGCCGCCGCGTGTGGAACATCATTAGAGTTAACTGATCGAAGGTTAGGATAGTTTTTCTCTCTCAAATTCATTTTTTGCCCTTACCGTTAAAGGGATTGTCGAATATGCTGATCTGCATCCGACATTCACAGTTATCGTTAGGCAAAGTTATTCTGCACATGTACAATAGTATCTGGCTGGGCGCATGCCTCATGCGCTTGGCCTCAAGCGACGGCACTAGAATTCAAACTAAGTTACGAATCTCTTGTTTCTAGTAACAAAAACTAGAGGGCGTACGACGATTGCTTCGCGTGGACTACTCACGACGTATTACTAGGGGTCTCAGTTGCTCAGTTTCTTCACGTATCACTCCTAACCAAGCGTATGAGTCTAATGGAGATGTATTATCGCATAAGCAGCCTTCTTCTCGCGACCTTGCAGCGCCTGCACTGTACGAGGCTTCGAATATGCGGGTTAGCAACTTCTCGCAAAGTGAAAGATTCTTGCTTGGAATCAGAAAGAAAGATAAATATCGGCTGACCGCGAACGGACTTCTCCAGTGATGCAGCAAAATCGTTAAACAGCAAAGCAGGAAAACGCACGCACGCACGCACGCACGCACACGCACACGCACACGCACACGCACACACACACACACACACACACACACACACACACACACACACACACACACACACACACACACACACACACACACACACACACACACACACACACACACACACACACACACACACACACACACACACACACACATTTACGTTTGCTACGGTATGGTTGTCTGTTTTTGGCGAGAAGCACTCTCTGAGTTCCCTTACGTGGCCGTTTAAAGCAGCTGTTCATCTTCGACCTGTTCTCGGCGTTCCCGTCAGGGGATGTGTGACAAGACGATGATTCTAAACACAGAGGTGGCTGTTGAGCCGCGTGACGAGCGCGGGCTTTGTCTGAGGCCCCCGGGGAGCCGGCCGGGACGGGGGGAGGGCTGCGTCTCTTTTCCGATCGCATTCGGCCAGCGCCCGCCCCGGTCCCCTCCCCTCCGCCGAGCTGGCTCAGGTGGAAGGCGCGCTGCATATCTGGCGCGGGACGAGTCTCGGCCCACAAGGAGCGCGTCGCCGGGCCCTCCTCCCCGCGGCCTGCTGCCGCCCTGCCGCCGCATGCCTCCCCATTCGAGCCGAGATGAAGGAGCACGAAATTCATAGAGATTTCAGTTCTGTCAAAACTGGTTTCACCTCCCTCCTCGGCTCGTCTCACCTGTTCGGCCTCGCGTCCTGCCCGGCGCCCCTCTGTTTCTTTCCCTGCGGGCCATTCATAATGCCTGGCCCCGCCGTGGGTTTCCCAATCTTTATTCTCCGCGGTCTGCCGCTAGCCTCTTATTGCCGCTTTGCTGGGGAACAGGCCCTGGGGCAGGAAGAGCGCGAACTGGCTGGCCTTATTTATATCGGCTTTTTTTTTTGTGGAATGGCAATGTGTAAGAGAGTGACGACCACTTCGAGTAACCCAATTAGTCAGCCCCCTGTCGGCTGCTTAAAAATCCTCACGCATGCGCAAGTACTTCTTCGCGACGAAGCTGGACATCTGCTATAAAACACTGGACGAGAGAGAGCCACGCACGAAATGGCATCCGGTTGCGGGCCAGCGTCCCGTTCAAGCTCTGCACCACTGTTACATGCACACGGCCATGGAGTTTCGTGTACCTGTATAGAAAGCATGCGACTTGACTGTGAAATAGTTCGGACCCCAGCCAGCCATGTCATGTGCATGGATTCTTGATAGAGTTACCTTCGAATATATTGCTGTTTACTTATTTTTATCAATTTTTTCATTGTTTCCTGGCTCAGAACTGCTCGTGCGACTAGAATACCCCAAATATTTGGATACTCCAGCACTACCCTTTT
The DNA here is from genome assembly GCF_055824585.1 of Amblyomma mixtum. Lineage (NCBI taxonomy): Eukaryota > Metazoa > Arthropoda > Arachnida > Ixodida > Ixodidae > Amblyomma > Amblyomma mixtum. The sequence goes on along the minus strand of NC_143014.1, from coordinate 105,492,890 downwards.
TACACCCAAGCAACTCGGTTCACTGCTCATCCCAAATGGGAGTGAGCTGTAAATGCATGCATTTCGCTCTGTTTAGCCAGTGTTTCATCAATGTAAGTAACAGTTAGCGCTGATACTGCGTTTCTTTTTTTCAAAAATAAAGTCACCTCTCAAGGTTTCTAAGCAAAAAAGCAGTAGTGCGAGATGGTATATCTGATCAATTACTGAGAAATATATGCATCATGCTCAAGGACTGCCTCTGAAATGTTTAGAATAACAAGCCACAAGGACGTTCGAATACTACTATCTCGAGATGGACGCGTTCCCCACGATTCCCAAGGAGAATGAACTGCAATACTGGCGGCAAAAGCAAACACAAGCGCCAGATTTCTCTCTAGCATTGTTGCATCCCCAGTAAGTAGGCGTAGGCTTGAAGAAACGGCTTTATTCACAGTGCTGCATACTGGCAGCTCGAAAGAAACTCCCCCGAGTACAGCACATGACACACGTATATATATATATATATATATATATATATATATATATATATATATATATATATATATATATATATATATATATATATATATATATATACTCAGCAGCCCGGCACATGCGCAGAACAGACATGTTGACGATATATCTTATCACACAGTGGTACACGCACGTGTCGCGCCCCAGATACCGACGCAACAAGCATCATCACCTGAAACTATGTGCGCAGTCACCTACAGGTGTTTTCGCATTCAGGCAGTCACGCGAGCAGTGCCGGTAGGAACACCCGTACCTGGCATTCCTTCCATCAGAGGGTCCAGAGACCGCTGCCAAAGCTCTTCTATTACTGAGAAAACTGGCCTGGTGTGTAATGCTGGTCGACTGCTCAAGCAAGTGTTTCGTCATGCTAGCCTTCAACCTCCGCCTTGAGACGACTTACTCAGTACCCAGTTTTATTTTTTCCATTGGCTTTTTCCACCAAATTCTACTTTTGGCCATTTGGGCCCTGTTCTTTTATGTTTTGATTGGTTTAAGCCTGTTGGTGCTCCGCAGGTGCAGGCTCTTTCTCATTCCACTTTATTTTTGCCGTTATTTTTGATTTTAGCATGGAATGAGACTCCGATTGGGGCAGTTCAGTGGAAGCCACGAGCGCGAGGTGCCAACAGACATCTCGGTCCGGCTGCCTAGTGAGCGCAAGCGAACACCACGCTTGTGGAAGACGTCGTCTTGCCCTCGTACTGCGCTTTTGTAGTGAAAGCTGTTATGATAAAAGGTGACCTGAAGTGATCGCGTTCTTGCTCCTGCTCACCGTAGTCTTGGCACTTGATAGTACTTTGCGACCAGCACTCTATAGCTCCACATTTTTCAGAGGTGTTAGATGGTATTAAAGGCTGTCAAGCTTGAGAAATGGTAGCGGCGCCTTTATATCGCCTATATTTACTCCCGGAACACTTCCCGCCAAGTTGTGTGCAGTCAGAACGCACCTTACCGGTCAACCTCAGAAAGTAACATCCCCCGTGCACAACTTACTTTATTTTATATCGGAGTACCAGGTCACTCTAGTAACTCCACCCCCTGCCCTGCCTACGCCTGCTCTGCCTACGCCTGCCCAACAGTCCCCATTCCACACATGCATTCACTGAAGGATGAATAAAATTTTTCGGGAGCATGAATTCCTCAGAGCGAGCGAGTATCGATGCTCTCTATTTTAGGTCGTTGGCGAAGTGAAGGGATGCCATATGCCGCTGATTACACTGCGTTTTAGAGCGCAGCTCTTAAGAGTCCGTTCGTGGGTTGAGCCGCGTCGCCGCCGTCGGTGTAAAGCCCCACTTCGATGGACACTTCCGAGGCGTACACGCGAAGCGCCTGCGCGCACAGCACGCGCCGTGACGGGCGTCGAAAAGTGGCATGCACCTCCATGCTCCATGCACTGCTCCAGGTGCTGGCTCGCTCCCCCTCGCGAGCCGTCTGAAAAAATGTCAAGCAGTGAAAAAAAGATGATTGGGGCCCTGTAAGGATTCCAGGAAAATTCGGGGGAACCTGAAAGAGCTTCAATCAGGGAAGAAAAGAGTCCCCGAGAGCCCCGCAGTCCTCCCATTGTTGTAAACCAGACCCCGCTTCCGACGCGCGCGCGAGCGCCCGTGCGCAGGCGCCGATATCTGACATGCACAGATATCTGCGCCCCGCTCGCGCGTAGCGCCTCGGGCATGCGCAGACAGGCTCCAGCGTACGCCCGTGCGCGTAGGCGCTTCGCGTGTACGCCTCGGAAGTGTCCATCGAGATGGGGCTTTACCGTGCCAAACCATCAATAAATAAAAACCAACATTGCCGCCACTGGGAGAGCACTATAGCTATCGACGCAGCATGTCATGCGTCGTGTTAAACTGCAACACACTCTCGCGCTGTGGATTGCACATCGTCGTCGTACTGCTATCGGGCAAATGCAAATATTCTCGTGTGCTGTGCATTGCACATCGTCTTCTTCATCATCTAATACTACTATCGAACTAATATCGGCGCCAGACGTGGCGACGACCCAGCCAAGCAAAACAATGAGCCTATAGAGTCTGAGACACCGATAGAGCTGCGCTCAAATTTCCCATTAGGGAGAATCGTAATCGTCCTTAGAATTTTTTCCAAGCTCAGTTCGTCAACGATAGAGAGCATCCTTTCGCAATGACTTCCGCGCCAGAGTCGAACACGGTCATGGTGACCCGCCGCGCATTTCTTATTAAATCGCCAAATCTTTACTCTTACAAGATGTCGGATGCCTGTCCGTCGTTTTTGTGCATACTTTGTGCGCTGTTACAAATGGGGGAGACGAACGTCGGACTATAAAAGCCAGGAAAGAGGTTCAACAAGCGGTTGCTGCACGCTGATTTATTCAGCATGCTCAAGTGAGCGTTGGTTATCAATTTTGGATCGCAGCCTGTGACCTCCTCCGTGAAATGTGGGCGACCCTTCTTCGTTGCTCTTCGTTGCCCCTGTTGTCTGCGGAGAGGTATCGTTCGCGGCATCTTTGGCGTCGCTCAGGACCGAAACTGACGAGTCCGGTGCGCGCTTGGTCATCCGGCGTGTAAGCTTGAAGCTGTCCTGTGCGTTGACAGAAACCGCCGACGGAGAAAGCGGTGCGCTAACAAGGAAATCGCCGGTGCAAGGTAGAGGAGGACAGACAGGAAGCGTTTGCCGCAGTCACGTGATAGATGGTGCCGCTTGGTAAGCTTTGGAAACGCCGGTCTGAACCAACGCCAAGATCACAATCACGAGATCAAGTTTGGTGCCCAATGTATACGCGTTTTTTTTTTCTTTGAAACCAGGCTCCTGCATGGCGAAAGCATGCACCTTGACACGACGTGTACGTCATTTGGTGGCTGGTATTTCAAAACAAAGTTATCTACCAAAACCCGCTTAATTATGCGCTTCATTAGCATTTCAAAGTCATCACTCGATACGCTCCGGGAAAAAGAACCTGGCTTCCAGATTTTCCAATATCTCCAACTGTCAGCTCTTGATAACTCCAAAAGAAGATAGCGAATGCTATACAGCGAACACTTTCAAAAATTCATGAAGGTCGGGAGTTTGAAATAGAGAGAAAATATTTTCAGGGCGAAACTGTTAGCCGCGGAGTACGTTATTTTCTATCAAAATAATACCAGTTAGATATGGAATAACGAAAAGTCCCTAATCAGCTTTTCAATTAACATCATCTGGTGGTTAGTGCAATGGGAGCTTGAAGCCATGGACTAGACGATGCTGTATCAGTTTTTAAGACGAAGTAAAAGTCATCCTCTACAGCTCTGCAGCGCGATGGAATACTCTGAATTCTTTTCACATGAAACTGAAATTGAGTGCATGAGTCGCGCAAGAAGCTCAGTACCAACACAGCATCCACTAATGGCGTGTTGCAGCGACTACGGTGCATAATTCGAATCGCCTGCCCTATTGTATTGCATCATCACATTTTATTTTTTGCTTCGCCGCTTGGTGTATGGAAAAGAACCGTGATCGCCAACTGCGTGGTCGTTGATTTTGGAAGTGGCGAAGCGAAAGAAATTGCATGCCATGGTGCAATGCAGGAGGCAGTTGCAACTTCGTGCCGTACTCACTGCAACACGTCATTAACGTACGTTGCATTTATATCTAGCTTGCTGTCCCCCTCACGCGCTAAGTTTCGGTTGTGTCCGAAAAAAAAAAAAAACGCCAGATTTCCTCGCGCTGCTGAGTTTTAGAGAACTGGTTTTTCCACGTTTCAAAAACTGGCATGGCATAGTGTTGTGCGTGGTTTCGACATGCTCATGGGCACTAATCGCCATGCAGAAGCAATTAAAAAATTAGTTTGTGAATTTAAAACAGCAACCTAATTAGTATAATTCTTATAGTAAATGACGTCCGGAGGCTGATATTTTCTTCCTGAAAAGATTTTCTTTCTTTTTTTTGAACATCTTATTTTCAGCGACCTTTGAAAGTACGTCTGGTACCTACATAGCGCCTTTGGCGAAAAGTAAAAAGGCGATGGGGTTTGCTTCTTAGCCGTGCAGTGGATCACTTATGGCATCATTTAACAGCGGTGGATTAATGGGTCACTCTTGGAGGGGGAATTTGGGGGGGCGGTTTCCATTTCAATCATGCATTTCTGTGACTTTTTTGGTCGAAAAAAATAGTTCCGACATGGTTTGCCTAAGTAAAATTTCTCGCTTGGAGGGGAACGGGCTTGACCGCCCTTCTCCCCCCGTTCTGAAATCCGCCCCTGCCCATTAAGCTCTAAATCTGTCTAAGGCAAGCAGAACTCTAGTCCTGATCTTGTGAGACCTTTGGTATTTAGGAGTTCCGTAAGGGCTCCACTATATGGCCGAAAAACAAATCTCGTTTCCTTATTACTTTTGCAAAGGCGGTACGTAGCTGCCCCAGATGCTGGAGCAAGCAGGTTGACGTTTTGCTCGGCTATCCTCAGCCCGAGGATAAAAAGGCAAAAAATAAGGTATCGAACTGAAACGAATTTCTGCGTCCAAGAGGTGGAGGTTGCTCGCCTCGGTCTTTGTCTTCGCTCGGACGAAGACAAGTCCTCTTGTCGAAACGTTGGCAAGCACCCTGAGGCTTTACACTCACTTGCTCACTATGCGTGTGTTAGGAACGATCTGCCCAACCTCTCTGTTTCCGGCATTTGTTTCCGAGAAACGATTAATCGGTCGGCTCCTGTTTTATTTTATATTTGTAAGTGATGTCACTAGGATGTGGCAGCGCTGCCACAGTATATGTGTAGGCTAAGGAG